>NC_092755.1:56057965-56335465 GCF_047496795.1 Chiloscyllium punctatum | reverse complement strand
TGCACCTTGTAAATGTGCTTCATTGTCATACCTACATTGAGGAGACTCCAATTCAATAAGGAATGAAATTAGTGAGCAGGCATGTTCTTTGGGTGGAGATACAAATGTCTGTTAGTTTTGCTTAAAAGCAAATGTCACCCCCTGCCCTTTTATATTAACCTTTTTCTAGGTAGAGCAATCCCACTTCGATTGTTTCTTGCCTGAACTAAGTTTCGGAAGAGCTTTAATCACAAGTGGCCCAAGGTCTGCTATGTTTACACCCTTCAGGCCTCTGACTCCTGAGATCTGATTATCAAGGTGATGAGTGAGGACTTTAACATGGCGACAGCAAACTCCAATCGAGGGCTGCTTGTTACTGGGGTCTACACAGGGAACATCAAAGAGCATTGTTTGTCTGACTGTTATACCAGTGTCACGCTGGTGTAAATGGGTTGGAATTACATTAAAAGCAAATATTTATTCTGTCTTATTCCCCCCGCTAACATTCCAGTGACACTAAGAAGAATACAAAGGCTGTCTCTGTTTCCACATAACTCAATGCTTATCGGCAAGAATGGAATTTAAAGCAGTCTTCCTGAAGCCAGTCGCTCATCCCAGTATGTGGCTCAATGATTCAGAGATGCCGGTGTTGGACTGGGGTGTACAAAGTTAAAAATCACACAGCACTGGGTTATAGTCCAACAGGTTTAATTGGAAGCACTAATTCTGTGTCTTACAATTGTGTTCTCCACAACCACCTGATGAAGGAGCGTCGCTCCGAAAGCTAGTGCTTCCAATTAAACCTGTTGGACTATAACCTGGTGTTGTGTGACTTTTAACTTTGTGACTCAATGAAATTGTTTGGAAGTCTCAAGTAGAGGCTCTTGCAATGGTGCACTTTTGATTGTGTTATAACTATAGGTTCTTCGAGTCTGTGAACCAAACTTCTGGATTACTGTTAAATGTTTATGATTACACCGGGGATAGTGGGAAACTGCATACTCTGTGCTGAAAAGGTCCAATTTCTGAGCATAACACCAACGCGTGAGTACTGAGGACTCAGTAACATCACTGGCTACCTTGAAGGCTCAGTTACAGATTCATTAAACCCTAACTTCACAGTTTACGCCTTGTTAAAAGAAGACTCATGTCTTTGTACCAATTTTCCTTTCTCCTGTTATTGTCTGCCCAGAAATTTTGCACAGAATTTACAGAAAATTGCCAATTCACCCACGCTGGCATTTTGTTCCTCGTAAGAGTGAGTATTAGAAAAAGAAGTAGCGCCATTGTACTTAGTGGGGAGGTGTTGGTATTCCCACCGCGCTGCTAATCCAGAGATGAAATGTGTGGCGCTGGAAAAGCACAGCCGGTCAGGCAGCATCCGAGGAGCAGTTCCAGGCATAAGCTCTTCATCCGTTAATCCAGAGACCCAGCGAATGAGGGTTCAATCCCACCACAACAGGTAGTGAAATGTTTAAGAACATCTGGAATTGAGGGTCTGATGATGTCCATGGATCCATTATCAATGGTTGGAAATCCCTATCTGGTTCACTAATGCCCTTTAGGGAAGGAAATCTGCCATCCGTACCTGGTCTGGCCTAAATGGGACTCCAGACTGACAGCAATGTGGTTGGCTCTTAATCGGCAATAAGTGCTGGTGTGGCCTAGCCAGTGAATGAGCAATAATTACGGTTTTGTACAGAATCTATTTATCCTGCTAAAAGGCAAGAGCTCTGTCACAAAAATCCAATAATGACCACAGAGGTTGGGGATACTTCAGAACTGAAAGAATGGGCGCTAAACAAATGTACAAATCCGGCCAAATGGAAGGCACAACTAAAGGTGACAAAACAGTTTTAAGAGGCACAATAATGATTTCAGAGAAAATCGAAATGAATGTTACAATGAACATAATCACAAAAAAAAAGCTATGTTCAGAAACAGAGGCTGGTCCACAGCAAAGTGTGTTCCTTCAAAACTGATAACAATTACATTGCAAATTGAAATGAGAAATGACAGACAGGTTGAATAATTTCTTGCTGTCCCTGTTCATAGAGAATGAAAAGGTAAACATTCTGGGCATCAGAAGGAAATTATTATTGAGTCATCAACAAGGAGTCGTCAAAGTTAACTTAAGAAAGGTAACATGACTAAAGGAACTGATAGGTGGAACTTCACTACATGTTTTCAGTCAGATGGTTTCATACAGTCCCTACAGTGTGAAAACAGGCCATTTGGCCCACTAAGTCCACACCGACCCTCTAAAGATTAATGCACCTAACCTACACACCCCGTGCAACTTAGCACAGCCAATTCACCTAACCTGCACATCTTTGGACTGGGAGGAAACCCACATTGACATGTGGGGAACATACAAACTCCACACAGGCAATCACCCAAGGCTGGAATCAAACCCAGGTCCCTGGTGTAGTGAGGTAACAGTGCTAACCACGGAGCCACCGTGCTGCCTGTAGCACCTGTGCCGCTGCATTTCAAAAGACGTGAGAGACATTCTCTGTGATTATAAACTTCTAATCTTTTCCCTGGTGTGTCGGAGGCTGAGGGGTCATTTTATAAAGGTGTCCAAAATCATGAGGGGCATGGATAGGACAGATAGACAAGGTCTTTTTCCCTGGGGTGCAGGAGTCCAGAACGAGAGGGCATAGGTTTAGGGTGAGAGGGGAAAGGTTTAAATAGGATCTGAAAGGTAATATTTTCATATGGAGGGTAGTGCAGGTCTGGAACAAGCTGCCAGAGGTTGTGTTGGAGGCTAGTACAATACAACATTTAAAAGGCATCTGGATGGGTATATGAATAGGAAGAGTTTAGAGGGACATGGGCCAGGTGCTGGCAAGTGGGACTAGGTTAATTTGGGAAATCTGGTCGGCATGGACAAGTTGGACCGAAGGGTCTGTTTTCGTGCTGTACATCTCTATGACTCCATAACTGTTCTTTTGGACTGGAAGTTTTGAGTGTGACTCTATTATTTAAGAAAGGTGACAGAGGGGATCCAGGTATATCAAATATAGTTCGTCTGTTTGGAAACTATAATTAAGAGAGCTTAACTCATTACCTAGAATGTTCAGCTGATCAGAGCTTTGGACAGTGCATGTCTGCTGAATGGATTGAATTACAAGAGGTAACTCCAATTGTGGATGCTGGAACGTCTCTGAATGATATCCGGAATTAATCAATAAAGTCCTTCATAAAAGCCTCTTAGTTAAAGTTGAAGCTCGTGGAATGCAAGTTATCGATCTGTTAGAAAATTGTATCAGGGAGAATGGGCACATAATCAAACAGATGGGAAGTGACGGCTGGTGTCGCACAATAACTCAGATAACGGGATAAAGAGATGTCTATCCAGATCTGCCAATGTCACAACGATCATGGTAAACAGTGGGGATGGAGGCATAAAATGAGAAAGAGAAACTGATAGATTAAGTGATTGGGCAAAACTGTAGAAAATTGGATTTCAGTAGAATCAAGTGTGCGATCAACCTAGGGGTTAGACCAGAGTACTCCTGAAATGGAGTGTTATGGCTGGGCCCCTGATGAGGTCCCCCAAGTTGTTGTACTTCCAAAGAAATATCCCAAATTGTTTTCCGCAGTGAGGGGGAGGGGGGTGGGGGGGAGGGAAGGCTAACTAACTCCCCTTCTGTATTCAACTGGCTTCTTGATTTGCTGCTTCAGCAAGGTTAATTTGAAAAGAACTCCTTTGCTTGCGGATGCCTTTCCCATGGACCAAGTAAATTTATTTTTAAAATTTAGTCAGGCTTTCTCGAGCGAATGAAAGAGTGAGTTCATTCGTGACGAACACAAAATAAAAGCCATACAAAAGTGAATCCAACAAAAGTTAAAAGATATGGAACAAGCTGCCAGAGGAAGTGCTGGAGGTGAGTGCAATAACAGCATTTGAAAGGCATCTGGATGGGTATATGATTAGGAAGATTTTAGAGGGGTCCGGGCCAAATGCTGGCCAATGGGACTCTGTTAGATTGGGAAGTCTGGTTGGCAGAGATGAGTTAGACCGAAGGATCTGTTTCTGCACTGTATGATTCTATGACTCTGTATACAGATCGGTCTCTGTGGGCCAGCTGTGAAGACTAGATCGTGGCATATTGATAGTTGAACAGTTGATTTCAGGATTCTTGATTAGTTGAAATCCTTTTGTCCTGTTGGTTTTGATAATAGTTGACTGGCAAACCACTGGCTAGTTAGCTTTGTGCACTCAGAGAGAGAGAGAGAGTGCAGTTATGTGCAATGCAGTTTTGACGGGCAGGTGGTTCCTGAGTATAACCTTTGCTTGTACCCAGGCTAGCACACATGAAGCTTGGTTCAGTTTATCTTGTAGCACACCTTCTGCACACAAAGATGTAGTCATGACTTAATTCCCCTCATTAGTATATTCCTGCAAGGGAAAAACACATAAAAGGTCTGAAGGAAGTGACTTCTTATGGAGAGGGGGAAGATGGTCAGCCCTATCATTTTCTCCTCCTGTTGCATCTCTCTCCCTGACATTCTATGGAGGCTATATTCCATGAAGGTACATTTGCTGTTTTGATGGAGTTCCAGGATTTGGACCCTTTCAACACACAGAAGGGCATTGTGGGAATGTTAGGGATTCGGGATTAGGTCATTCAGAGTTTGTTTGATAAGAGTACATTGAAAAGTGTATCTAAATCGCATGTTAGCAAAAAGGCAATAAAATGTCCAGCATATCTTTCTTTAAGTTCTTAGCAATTAGAAGTGTGATTTCTGAAATATGATGGACACATAAAACACATTGCCCAATCTATTCCAAAAAAAGCTCTCTTATCCAGTTCATCACCAGCTTTCTCCCCCTCCTCCCTTGCAGGGGTACTGTGCAAGGGCCAATAAGCAGCTCCTGGATCCTTGTCCTGGCCATGGAAGTAAGCCATGTATCATGGATGAGTCTCAGTCATAACCATTGGCAGAGTATCGGCCCTTGTGAGCATCGCCACTGAACCCAAATCAGGTCAAATCACAAATAGGGAGCATTTCTAGAAGCAATCACTGGACTGAGATTGTGAATGAGGGCCAAAACGTGTGGTGCTGGAAAAGCACAGCCGGTTAGGCAGCATCCCAGGAGCAGGAGAGTCGATGTTTCAGGCACTAGCCCTTCATCAGGAATGCTGCCTGACCTGCTGTGCTTTTCCAGCACCACACCTCTTGACTCTGATCTCCAGCATCTGCAGTCCTCACTCTCTCCAAGTCCATTGTTGATGAGGGCACTGGCCCATGTTGGCCACATCCAGTTGGCAGTTTTCTTTGAAAGCTGACTTAAATATGTACCCTTCCAGCTTACTTCCGGCCTGAAGGTCACATATTACATTCCTCTGCGGCCAACTGCAGTTAACTCAGGACCAATTGGAAACCAAACTCAAAAGCCCTTGCTGATTTATTTGGCTCACTATGCTAACTCTTGCCACTTACCAACTCTGTTTCTCTCATTTGCTTATGTCTAATGCATAATTTAAGCTGGAAAAACGCAAGAGTGTATCTTCATGTTGGCTTCTAATGAATTGTAGAGGGCTTCTCCGGTCATAGAATCCCTACAGCATGGAAGCAGGCCATTCAGTCCATCTTGTCCACACCAACTCTCCCACCCTCCTCGCCTATCCCTGTAACCACTGAATTCAGCCAATTCACCAAACCCGCACATTGTTTGGACTGTGGGAGGAAACTGGAGCACCCGGAGGAAGCCCGACACGGGGAGAATGTGCAAACTCCACACAGACAGTCACCTGTAGGTGGACTCAAACCAGGGGCCCTGCCGCAGGGCTAACTACTGAGCCAACAAGCTGCCCATGCAGTGGTAATGTCCCTATCTCTGAGTTAGGAGACCTAGTCCTAACCTGTTCCAGAGGTCTACGTGTAATAATATTATTGGACAAGGTTGATTCGAAAATATCATAAACTCGTGGTTGTCCTTACAGACGGAGTTCCTGTCAGACTGACATATGACGGATGTTTATCCAGGTCAGGGATCAGAGAGTAACTAACTCCTTTCCATCATACTCCAGGAGTAGATGTGAGGGAAATTAAAGCAATTTTGGAGGGAAGTGCTCCAGTTTGCAGCTTGTCCTGCCCTCTGCTGTGTGTCTGCCACTCTCGACCAACCTGTGCTGTCCACACACACCCATCTGTCTACAATAGCTCTGTGATATCCATCACTCAATTCTGATTAGGTTGATCCTTCCTTCTGCTGCCCTTTGCCTTCTGGGAGAGATCTCTACATCTTTTCAGCCCCTGATCAAATGGTCAAAATACTCACGCCGTCTTTTCTGATATCACTTTTAAACGTGATTTTCCTCTTGCAACTTCAAGCATCTCTTCATTTGTCTTGTGGTCTGTATATAGAACTTTTAGAATAAACTCTGACAGCCACATTTCAAAGGCCTCTTATTCCTTGTGTAGATCTTTCTTTACTGTTCATGTTTCCAAGATGCACATAAAATGTATGGAATGGCACTGTGAGTGTTTTCCTTGTTACAAGCTTGGGTTTTCTTGTGAATGCATCCTTCATCAGCACAAAGCTACTGCTGGTCATCTCTATCCTGCTTCCAACTTTCAGCTTCTCTTATTATTTGTCCAAAGTAGACAGGTTGTTGACTTGTCACAACGTGACACTGTTCATGTCAATCTTTAATCACAAGTGACCTCTGACGTTAATGACTTCATTTACCTCAGGAACCGTTTTGGAACTCCAAGTTTAATGAGTCATGTCCTCAATGATTTGGAGATGCCGGTGTCGGACTGGGGCGTACAAAGTTAAAAACCACACAACACCAGGTTATAGTCCAACAGGTTTAATTGGAAGCACTAGCTTTCGAAGTGCTGCTCCTTCATCAGGTGGTTGTGGAGAACACAATTTTAAGACACAGAATTTATAGCAAAACTTTACAGTGTGATGTAAATGAAATTATACATCAAAAAATACCTCGATTGTCTGTTGAGTCTTTCATCTGTTCGAATACCATGATAGTTCCACTTCTTTCACGTGTAAATCACAAAACTGTTTTAAAAGTTGCATTCTCAGGTTAACTGTAACAATTGGTATTAGCCAGGTAATATGTTGAAGGTGTTGGCCCCCTGTGTTCTCTGGCTATGCCACGATGTCTAGACTGATTCTAATCTAAAAAGTGAGATAATGGAGCTTTACATAAATTCATGCAGTTTTTGAGCAAAGTACAATGTAACTCTGCAAGTACAAATTCACCCACAAAATATATGTATAGATGTTTGTGTGTGTGTGTGTGTGTGTGTGTGTGTGTTGTGTCTGGGTTGGGGGGTTGTGAGTGTGAGAGAGAATGTATATGTGTGTATGTGAGTGTAGAGTGTCTTAAGTCTGTGAGGGGGTGCATGTGTGAGTGTGGGAGCGTGTGTGTCTGGGGATGGGGGTTGTGAGTGTCTGTGAGAGAGAGTGCATATGTGTGTGCATGAGTGTAGAGTGGTCTAAGTCTGTGAGAGGATGCATGTGTGAGTTTGGGAGTGTGTGTGTCTGTAAGGGTGTGTGTGAGTGTCTGTGTGCGTGTCTGTGTATATGTGTGTGTGTGTGTGTGTGTGTGTGTGTAGGAATATCTGTGTGTGTGTAGTGCAGTGGTGATCACCTGTAATGTGACATGAACCCAAGGTCCTGGTTGAGGCCCTCCCTATGGGTACCGAACTTAGCTATCAGCCTCTGCTCGGCCACTTTCCTCTGCTGCCTGGCCTGAAGTCTGCCTTGGAGGATGGTCACCCGAAGGTCCGAGGCTGAATGTCCTGGACCATTGAAGTGTTTCCCAACTGGGAGGGAACCCTCCTGTCTGTTGGTTGTTGTACGGTGCCCATTCATCTGTTGCCGTAGCCTTTGCCGTAGTCCTGGACATTCAGCCTCGGACCTTCGGGTGACCATCCTCCAAGGTGGACTTCGGGACAGGCAGCAGAGAAAAGTGGCCGAGCAGAGGCTGATAGCTAGTTTCGGTACCCATAGGGAGGGCCTCAGCCAGGACCTTGGGTTCATAAAACACTACAGGTGACCACCATTGCACTATACACACACACACACACACACACACATACACACAGACACACACACAGACACTCCTACACACGCACCCTCTCACAGACACTCCTACACACACGCACACACATAAACAGACATGCACAAAGACACATACACACATGCTTACAGACACACACACTCCCACACTCACACATACACCCCCCACAGGCTTAAGACACTCTCACATACACACACATATACACTCTCTCTCACACTCACAACCCCCCAACCTGTACTTGCAGAGTTACATTGTACTTTGCTCAAAAACTACATGAATTTATGTAAAACTCTGATATCTCACTTTTTAGATTAGAATCAATCTAGACACCGTGGCACAGACAGAGAACACAGGGGGCCAACACCTTCAACATATTGTCTAGCTATCACCAATTGTTACTGTTCATGTCAATCTTTACTCTTTATAAAGAATCCAAAACTGTTTACAGTAGGCCCACCGTGGTCTGACTAGTGTATTATATAGTTTTAGCAAAACATCCCTATTTTTAAACTCCATTCCCTTTGAAATAAAGGCCAACATTCCATTTGCCTTGTCTATTACTCATTGACTTTAAGTGATTCATTTTTATGATTCATGGACGAAGATTCCCAAATCTCTATGTTCTGTAGCTTTCTGACTCTGACTCCATTTAAAAAATATTCAGCTCCTTATTCTTCCTGACATTTTCCCACAGTATATTCCATCTGCCAACTTTTTGTCCTTTCACGTAACCTGTCCATATCCCTCTGCAGACTCTTTGTGACATCCTCACCACTTGCCGTCCCACCTATTTTTGTATCATTTGCAAACTTGGCGATAGTACATTCACTTCCTGAGTGTCTCCATCCCACTATTTTAATGGGGAGCTAGAGACAAGACAGGGCGTTATTGACCAGTGAGTCTGATGTCTATAGTGGGGAAGGTCCTAGAGTCCATAATCTAGGACTTCAGATGTTTTTTTTCTGACAATTAATATTAGTTTCATGGTCATCATTAAAAATCACACACCAGGTTATAGTCTAACAGGTTTATTTGAAAGCACTGCTCCTTCATCAGGTGGTTTTGGAGTATAAAATCGTAAGACACAGAATTTATAGCAAAAGATTACAGTGTGATGCAACTGAAATTATATATTGAAAAAGACCTGGATTGTTTGTTAAGTCTCTCATCTTTTAGAATAACCATATTGGTTTCAGTTCTTTTGTATGTAAATTGCAAAACCTTTTTAGAAGTTTCGTTCTCAAGTGAACTTTAACAATTGGTGTCATGTTGGCTCAGATAATGCACTGAAGGTGTGAGGTGCCCTGTGTGAGACTGTCTGTGCCCCAATGGTCAGAATGACTCTAATCTAAAAAAAAATGGATTTACAGGATCTTACATGGATTCATGCAGTTTTTGAGCAAAATATAATGTAATTCTGCCCCACAAACTGATATGTGTATGTGTGCATGTGGGTATGTGTGTATATGTGACAGGGGTTATGAGTGTCTGTGAGAGAGTGTGTGTGTGTGTGAGTGTAAAGGGGTATAGGTCTGTGAGAGAGTGCATGTGTATGTGTGAGTGTATGAGAGAGGGTCTGTGTGAGTGCATGGGCTTGTAGGAGAGTGTGTATGCGTGTGTGTATGTGTGTGAGTGTGTGTCTGTCTGTCTGAATGTGTGCGTGTATAGTGTAGTCGGGTCACCTGTAATGTGACATGAACCCAAGGTCCCGGTTGATGCCCTCCCTATGGGTACCGAACTTAGCGATCAGCCTCTGCTCGGCCACTTTGCGTTGTTGCCTGTCCTGCAATCTGCCTTGGAGGACGGTCAGCTGAAGGTCCGAGGTCGAATGTCCTGGACCGCTGAAGTGTTCACCAACTGGGACGGATCACTCCTGCCTGGTGATTGTTGTGCGGTGCCCATTCTGCTTGGTCTCACCAATATACCATGCCTCAGGGCATCCCTGCCTGCAGCGTATGAGATAGACAACGTTGGCCGAGTCACATGAGTACCTGCTGTGTACATGGTGGGAGGTGTTCCCATGCGTAATGGTGCTTTCCATGTCAACGCTCTGACACATCTTGCGGCGCCTACCGTGACAGGGTTATATGGAGTTGTCCTGGAAGCCGGGCAGTTTGTTATGAACAATGAGCTGTTTGAGGTTTGGTGGCTGTTTAAAGGTGAGAATTGGAGGGGTGGGGGAGGTCTTGGCGCGATAGATAATGTGTTGCAGGCCGCGAAGGACATGGCGAAGATTTTCGGCTCCTGGAAAGTACTGAACAATGAAGGGTACCCTGTCAGTTGCAGCCCGTTGTCTGAAGTCTCAATTCCAGATTTTCATTGACTTCAAATTCTACGATCTGTCACGATAGGATTCAGACCCAAGTCCACAGAACATAACCTGGATCTCTGGACTGACAATCTCGCAATAATACCTCCTACTGGCACCTCCTCAGAGTGAGATAAGCTTCACTTGTTTCCACAAGTTGTGAACAGCTCCTTGTTTCTTTGAAAAAGAAATGTCCATTTTCCTCACTTTTGGTGCAGAGTCCAAAAGTAAAAAGATAAAAATCACTGAACACAGCGAATAACCTGGTCAAACAGGTTCATTTGGAAGCACTTGCTTTCAGAGCACTGCTCCTTCATCAGGTGATGTAATTTTTAACTTTGCCGACCCCAGTCCAACCGCATCTCCTCCACTTCCCGCACCTCCACCCTTGAGCCCCGCCCCTCCCATCGCCACCAGGACAGAACCCCACTGGTCCTCACCGACCACCCCACCAACCTCCGGATACATCATATCATCCTCCGTCATTTCCGCCACCTCCAAACAGACCCCACCAGTAGGGATATATTTCCCTCCCCACCCCTATCAGCGTTCCAGAGAGACCACTCCCTCCGTGACTCCCTTGTCAGGTCCACACCCCCCACCAACCCAACCTCCACTCCCGGCACCTTCCCCTGCAACCGCAAGAAATGCAAAACTTGCGCCCACACCTCCCCCCTCACTTCCCTCCAAGGCCCCAAGGGATCCTTCCATATCCGTCGCAAATTCACCCGCACCTCCACACACATCATCTATTGCATCTGCTGCACCCGATGTGGCCTCCTCTACATTGGGGAGACGGGCCACCTACTTG
The DNA here is from genome assembly GCF_047496795.1 of Chiloscyllium punctatum. Lineage (NCBI taxonomy): Eukaryota > Metazoa > Chordata > Chondrichthyes > Orectolobiformes > Hemiscylliidae > Chiloscyllium > Chiloscyllium punctatum. The sequence continues at coordinate 56,324,304 of NC_092755.1, read as the reverse complement.
CGGAATGTTTCAGGGAACACCTCTGGGACACCCGCACCAACCAACCCAACCATCCCGAGGCTGATCACTTTAACTCCCCCTCCCACTTCACCAAGGACATGCAGGTCCTTGGACTCCTCCAACGGTAGGCCATGGCAACACGACGCCTGGAGGAAGAGCGCCTCATCTTCTGCGTAGGAACCCTCCAACCACGAGGGATGAATGTAGATTTCTCCAGCTTCCTCATTTCCCCTCCCCCCACCCTATCTCAGTCCCAACCCTCAGACTCAGCACCGCCTTCTTGACCTGCAATCTTCTTCCTGACCTCTCCGCCCCCACCCCCTCTCCAGCCTATCACCCTCACCTTAACCTCCTTCCACCTATTGCATTCCCAATGCCCCTCCCCCAAGTCCCTCCTCCCTACCTTTTACCTAAGCCCACTTGGCACACCCTCCTCATTCCTGAAGAAAGGCTTATACCTGAAACGTCGATTCTTCTGCTCATCGGATGCTGCCTGACCTGCTGTGTTTTTCCAGCCCCACATTTTTCAGCTCTGCAGTCCTCACTTTCTCTAACCCCAGTCCAACACCAGCTTGTCCAAATCAGTGTGTGTCTCCTGGAGCTCAATCTGTGTCTCCTGTAGCTCAGTGTGTGTACCCTGTAGCTCAGTGTGTGTATCTTGGAGTTCAGTGTGTGTATCCTGTAGCTCAGTGTGTGTATCCTGGAGTTCAGTGCGTGTACCCTGTAGCTCAGTGTGTGTATCTTGGAGTTCAGTGTGTGTACCCTGTAGCTCAGTGTGTGTATCCTGTAGCTCAGTGTGTGTATCCTGGAGTTCAGTGCGTGTACCCTGTAGCTCAGTGTGTGTATCTTGGAGTTCAGTGTGTGTATCCTGTAGCTCAGTGTGTGTATCCTGGAGATCAGTGTGTGTATCCTGTAGCTCAGTGTGTGTATCCTGTAGTTCAGTGTGTGTATCCTATAGCTCAGTGTGTGTATCCTGGAGATCAGTGTGTGTATCCTGTAGCTCAGTGTGTGTATCCTGTAGCTCAGTGTGTGTATCCTGGAGATCAGTGTGTGTATCCTGTAGTTCAGTGTGTGTATCCTGGAGTTCAGTGTGTGTATCCTGGAGCTCAGTGTGTGTATCTTGGAGTTCAGTGTGTGTATCCTGTAGCTCAGTGTGTGTACCCTGTAGCTCAGTGTGTGTATCTTGGAGTTCAGTGTGTGTACCCTGTAGCTCAGTGTGTGTATCCTGTAGTTCAGTGTGTGTATCCTGTAGCTCAGTGTGTGTATCCTGGAGATCAGTGTGTGTATCCTGTAGCTCAGTGTGTGTATCCTGGAGTTCAGTGTGTGTATCCTGGAGTTCAGTGTGTGTACCCTGTAGCTCAGTGTGTGTATCCTGTAGCTCAGTGTGTGTATCTTGGAGTTCAGTGTGTGTACCCTGTAGCTCAGTGTGTGTATCTTGGAGTTCAGTGTGTGTATCCTGTAGCTCAGTGTGTGTATCCTGTAGTTCAGTGTGTGTACCCTGTAGCTCAGTGTGTGTATCCTGTAGTTCAGTGTGTGTATCCTGTAGCTCAGTGTGTGTATCTTGGAGTTCAGTGTGTGTATCCTGTAGCTCAGTGTGTGTATCCTGTAGTTCAGTGTGTGTATCCTGTAGCTCAGTGTGTGTATCCTGGAGATCAGTGTGTGTATCCTGTAGCTCAGTGTGTGTATCCTGGAGTTCAGTGTGTGTATCCTGGAGTTCAGTGTGTGTATCCTGTAGCTCAGTGTGTGTATCCTGTAGCTCAGTGTGTGTATCCTGGAGTTCAGTGTGTGTATCCTGTAGCTCAGTGTGTGTATCCTGGAGCTCAGTGTGTGTATCCTGGAGTTCAGTGTGTGTATCCTGTAGCTCAGTGTGTGTATCCTGGAGTTCAGTGTGTGTATCCTGTAGCTCAGTGTGTGTATCCTGGAGTTCAGTGCGTGTGTCCTGGAGTTCAGTGTGTGTATCCTGTAGCTCAGTGTGTGTATCCTGTAACACAGTGCGTGTATCCTGTAGCGCAGTGTGTTTATTCTGGAGCTCAGTGCGTGTACCCTGTAGCTCAGTGTGTGTATCCTGAAGGTCAGTGTGTGTATCCTGGAGTTCAGTGTGTGTATCCTGTAGCTCAGTGTGTGTATCCTGTAGCTCAGTGTGTGTATCCTGGAGTTCAGTGTGTGTATCCTGTAGCTCAGTGTGTGTATCCTGGAGTTCAGTGTGTGTATCCTGTAGCTCAGTGTGTGTATCCTGGAGTTCAGTGCGTGTGTCCTGGAGTTCAGTGTGTGTATCCTGTAGCTCAGTGTGTGTATCCTGTAACACAGTGCGTGTATCCTGTAGCGCAGTGTGTTTATTCTGGAGCTCAGTGTGTGTATCCTGGAGTTCAGTGTGTGTATCCTGGAGTTCAGTGTGTGTATCCTGTAGCTCAGTGTGTGTATCCTGGAGTTCAGTGTGTGTACCCTGTAGCTCAGTGTGTGTATCTTGGAGTTCAGTGTGTGTATCCTGTAGCTCAGTGTGTGTATCTTGGAGTTCAGTGTGTGTATCCTGTAGCTCAGTGTGTGTATCCTGTAGCTCAGTGTGTGTATCCTGGAGTTCAGTGTGTGTACCCTGTAGCTCAGTGTGTGTATCTTGGAGTTCAGTGTGTGTATCCTGTAGCTCAGTGTGTGTACCCTGTAGCTCAGTGTGTGTATCTTGGAGTTCAGTGTGTGTACCCTGTAGCTCAGTGTGTGTATCTTGGAGTTCAGTGTGTGTATCCTGTAGCTCAGTATGTGTATCTTGGAGTTCAGTGTGTGTATCCTGTAGCTCAGTGTGTGTATCCTGGAGATCAGTGTGTGTATCCTGTAGCTCAGTGTGTGTATCCTGGAGATCAGTGTGTGTATCCTGTAGCTCAGTGTGTGTATCCTGTAGCTCAGTGTGTGTATCCTGGAGTTCAGTGTGTGTATCCTGTAGCTCAGTGTGTGTATCCTGTAACACAGTGCGTGTATCCTGTAGCTCAGTGTGTGTATCCTGTAGCTCAGTGTGTGTATCCTGGAGTTCAGTGCGTGTGTCCTGGAGTTCAGTGTGTGTATCCTGTAGCTCAGTGTGTGTATCCTGTAACACAGTGCGTGTATCCTGTAGCGCAGTGTGTTTATTCTGGAGCTCAGTGTGTGTATCCTGGAGCTCAGTGTGTGTATCCTGTAGCTCAGTGTGTGTATCCTGTAGTTCAATGTGTGTATCCTGTAACACAGTGCGTGTACCCTGTAGCTCAGTGTGTGTATCCTGGAGTTCAGTGTGTGTATCCTGTAGCTCAGTGTGTGTATCCTGGAGTTCAGTGCGTGTGTCCTGGAGTTCAGTGTGTGTATCCTGTAGCTCAGTGTGTGTATCCTGTAACACAGTGCATGTATCCTGTAGCGCAGTGGGTTTATTCTGGAGCTCAGTGTGTGTATCCTGGAGTTCAGTGTGTGTATCCTGTAACACAGTGTGTGTATCCTGTAGCGCAGTGTGTTTATTCTGGAGCTCAGTGTGTGTATCCTGGAGCTCAGTGTGTGTTTCCTGTAGTTCAGTGTGTGTTTCCTGTAGCTCAGTGTGTGTATCCTGTAACACAGTGCGTGTATCCTGTAGCGCAGTGTGTGTTTCCTGTAACACAGTGCGTGTATCCTGTAGCGCAGTGTGTTTATTCTGGAGCTCAGTGTGTGTATCCTGTAGCTCAGTGTGTGTATCCTGGAGCTCAGTGTGTGTATCCTGTAGCGCAGTGTGTTTATTCTGGAGCTCAGTGTGTGTTTCCTGTAGTTCAGTGTGTGTTTCCTGTAGCTCAGTGTATGTATCCTGTAACACAGTGCGTGTATCCTGTAGTGCAGTGTGTTTATTCTGGAGCTCAGTGTGTGTATCCTGGAGCTCAGTGTGTGTATCCTGTAGCTCAGTGCGTGTACCCTGTAGCTCAGTGTGTGTATCCTGGAGTTCAGTGCGTGTGTCCTGTAGCTCAGTGTGTGTATCCTGTAACACCGTGCGTGTATCCTGTAGCGCAGTGTGTTTATTCTGGAGCTCAGTGTGTGTATCCTGTAGCTCAGTGTGTGTACCCTGTATCTCAGTGTGTGTACCCTGTAGCTCAGTGTGTGTATCCTGGAGTTCAGTGCGTGTGTCCTGTAGCTCAGTGTGTGTACCCTGTAGCTCAGTGTGTGTATCCTGGAGTTCAGTGCGTGTGTCCTGTAGCTCAGTGTGTGTATCCTGTAGCTCAGTGCGTGTGTCCTGTAGCTCAGTGCGTGTGTCCTGTAGCTCAGTGTGTGTATCCTGTAGCTCTGTGTGTGTATCCTGTAGCTCAGTGTGTGTATCCTGGAGCTCAGTGTGTGTATCCTGGAGCTCAGTGTGTGTTTCCTGTAACACAGTGCGTGTATCCTGTAACACAGTGCGTGTATCCTGTAGCTCAGTGCGTGTATCCTGTAGCTCAGTGTGCGTATCCTGGAGCTCAGTGTGTGTATCCTGGAGTTCAGTGTGTGTATCCTGTAGCGCAGTGTGTTTATTCTGGAGCCCAATGTGTGTATCCTGTAGCTCAGTGTGTGTATCCTATAGCTCAGTGAGTGTATCCTGTAATTCAGTGTGTGTTTCCTGTAGTTCAGTGTGTGTTTCCTGTAGCTCAGTGTGTGTATCCTGTAACACGGTGCGTGTATCCTGTAGCGCAGTGTGTTTATTCTGGAGCTCAGTGTGTGTATCCTGGAGCTCAATGTGTGTATCCTGTAACTCAGTGTGTGTATTCCTTAACTCAGTGTGTATGTCCTGTAGCTCAGTGAGTGTATCGTGGAGCTCAGTGTGTGTATCCTGTAGCTCAGTGAGTGTTTCCCTAGCAGAGTGTGTGTATTCTGTGGCTCACTGTGTATTTTTGGTAGGTCAGAGTGTCTGTGTCCTGTAACTCAGTGTGTGAATCCTGGAGCTCAATGTGTGTATCCTGTAGTTCAGTGAGTGTATCCTGTAGCTCAGTGTGTGTATCCTGTAGCTCAGTGAGTGTATCCTGTAACTCAGTGTGTGTTTCCTGTAGTTCAGTGTGTGTTTCCTGTAGCTCAGTGTGTGTATCCTGTAACACAGTGCGTGTATCCTGTAGCGCAGTGTGTTTATTCTGGAGCTCAGTGTGTGTATCCTGGAGCTCAATGTGTGTATCCTGTAACTCAGTGTGTGTATTCCTTAACTCAGTTTGTATGTCCTGTAGCTCAGTGAGTGTATCCTGTAACTCAGTGTGTGTATCCTCTAACTCAGTTTGTGTGTCCTGTAGCTGAGTGAGTGTATCGTGGAGCTCAGTGTGTATATCCTGTAGCTCAGTGAGTGTTTCCCTAGCAGAGTGTGTGTATTCTGTGGCTCACTGTGTATGTTTGGTAGGTCAGAGTGTCTGTGTCCTGTAACTCAGTGTGTGAATCCTGGAGCTCAATGTGTGTATCCTGTAGCTCAGTGAGTGTATCCTGTAGCTCAGTGTGTGTATCCTGTAGCTCAGTATGTGTATGCTGTAGCTTAGTGTGTGTATCCTGTAGCTCAGTGTGTGTATCCTGTAGCTCTGTGTGTGTGTGTTCCATATCACTGTGTGTATCCTGTAGCTCGGTGTGTGTCCCATCTCACAGTGTGTATCCTGTAGCTCGGTGTGTGTCCCATCTCACTGTGTGTATCCTGTAGCTCGGTGTGTGTCCCATCTCACAGTGTGTATCCTGTAGCTCGGTGTGTGTCCCATCTCACTGTGTGTATCCTGTAGCTCGGTGTGTGTCCCATCTCACAGTGTGTATCCTGTAGCTCAGTGAGTGTTTCCCTAGAAGAGTGTGTGTATTCTGTGGCTCACTGTGTATTTCCGGTAGGTCAGAGTGTCTGTGTCTTTTAGCTCTGTGTGAATCCTGGAGCTCAATGTGTGTATCCTGTAGCTCAGTGAGTGTATCCTGTAGCTCAGTGTGTGTATCCTGTAGCTCAGTATGTGTATGCTGTAGCTTAGTGTGTGTATCCTGTAGCTCAGTGTGTGTATCCTGTAGTTCTGTGTGTGTGTGTTCCATATCACTGTGTGTATCCTGTAGCTCGGTGTGTGTCCCATCTCACAGTGTGTATCCTGTAGCTCGGTGTGTGTCCCATCTCACTGTGTGTATCCTGTAGCTCGGTGTGTGTCCCATCTCACAGTGTGTATCCTGTAGCTCGGTGTGTGTCCCATCTCACTGTGTGTATCCTGTAGCTCGGTGTGTGTCCCATCTCACAGTGTGTATCCTGTAGCTCGGTGTGTGTCCCATCTCACTGTGTGTATCCTGTAGCTCGGTGTGTGTCCCATCTCACAGTGTGTATCCTGTAGCTCGGTGTGTGTCCCATCTCACAGTGTGTATCCTGTAGCTCAGTGAGTGTTTCCCTTGAAGAGTGTGTGTATTCTGTGGCTCACTGTGTACTTCGGGTAGGTCAGAGTGTCTGTGTCTTTTAGCTCTGTGTGAATCCTGGAGCTCAATGTGTGTATCCTGTAGCTCAGTGTGTGTATCCTGTAGCTCATTGTGTGTATTGTGTAGCTCAGTGTGTGTATCTTGGAGCTCAGTGTGTGTATCTTGGAGCTCAGTGTGTGTATACTGTAGCTGTGTGTATGTATCTTGTAGGTGACTCTGTGTATCCCTCACTCAGTGTGTGTATCCTGTTACTCAGTGTGTGTATCCCTAGCTCAGTGTGTGTATCCTGCTGCTCAGTGTATGTATCCCTAGCAGAGTGCATGTATTCTGTAGTGCACTGTGTACATCCTGTAGGTTACTGTGTGTGTTCCTAGCTCAGTTTTTGTATTCCTCACTCAGTGTGTGTTTCCTGTAGCTCAGTGTGTCTAACCCATAGCTCAGTGTGTGTCCCCCTAGCTCAGTGTGTGGATCCTGGAGCTCGGTGTATGTGTACTGTAGCTCAGTTGTGTATCCCGGAGTTTTGCATGTTTATCCCTAGCTCACTCTGTGTATGCAGAAGCTCCTTGTAATTGTCCCTCGCTTCGTGTGTGTACCCTGGAGCTCAGTATATGTTTCTGGCAACTCAGTGTGTGTGAGCTGTAGCTCATTTTGTGTATCCCAAGTCCAGTGTTTGTATCCTGTAGCTCAGTGTGTGTGTGTGTCCCATCTCACTGTGTGTATCCTGTAGCTCAGTGTGTGTGTGTCCCATCTCACTGTGTGTATCCTGTAGCTCTGTGTGTGTGTGTTCCATCTCACTGTGTGTATCCTGTAGCTCAGTGTGTGTGTCTCATCTCACTGTGCGTATCCTGTAGCTCGGTGTGTGTCCCATCTCACAGTGTGTATCCTGTAGCTCAGTGTGTGTTTTCCTAGCAGAGTGTGTGTATTCTGTGTCTCACTGTGTACTTCCGTTAGGTCAGAGTGTCTGTGTCTTGTAACTCAGTGTGTGAATCCTGGAGCCCAATGTGTGTATCCTGTCGCTCAGTGTGTGTATCCTGTAGCTCAGTGTGTGTATCCTGTAGCTCAGTGTGTATATCCTGTAACTCAATGTGTGTATCCTGTAGCTCAGTGTGTGTATCCTGTAGCTCAGTGTGTGTATCCTGTAACTCAATGTGTGTATCCTGTAGCTCAGTGTGTGTATCCTGTAGCTCAGTGTGTATATCCTGTAACTCAATGTGTGTATCCTGTAGCTCAGTGTGTGTATCCTGTAGCTCAGTGTGTGTATCCTGTAACTCAGTTTGTGTGTCCTGTAACTCAGTGTGTGTGTATCCTGTAACTCAGTGTGTGTGTATCCTGTAGCTCAGTGTGTGTATCCTGTAGCTCAGTGTGTGTATCTTGTAACTCAGTGTGTGTATCCTCTAACTCAGTTTGTGTGTCCTGTAGCTCAGTGAGTGTATCGTGGAGCTCAGTGTGTGTATCTTGTAACTCAGTGTGTATGTCCTGTAGCTCAGTGTGTGGGTCCTGTAGCTCAGTGTGTGGGTCCTGTAGCTCAGTGTGTGTATCCTGTAGCTCAGTGTGTATATCCTGTAGTTCAGTGTGTGTATCCTGGAGCTCAATGTGTGTATTCCTTAACTCAGTGTGTATGTCCTGTAGCTCAGTGAGTGTATCCTGTAACTCAGTGTGTGTATCCTATTACTCAGTTTGTGCGTCCTGTAGCTGAGTGAGTGTATCGTGGAGCTCAGTGTGTGTATCCTGTAGCTCAGTGAGTGTTTCCCTAGCAGAGTGTGTGTATTCTGTGGCTCACTGTGTATTTCCGGTAGGTCAGAGTGTCTGTGTCTTTTAGCTCAGTGTGTGAATCCTGGAGCTCAGTGTGTGTATCCTGTAGCTCAATGTGTGTATCCTGTAGCTCAGTGTGTGTATCCTGTAGCTCAGTGTGTGTATCCTGTAGCTCAGTGTGTGTATCCTGGTTCTCAGTGTGTGTGTCCTGTAGCTCAGTGTGTGTATCCTGGTTCTCAGTGTGTGTGTCCTGTAGCTCAGTGTGTGTATCCTGGTTCTCAGTGTGTGTGTCCTGTAGCTCAGTGTGTGTGTCCTGTAGCTCATTGTGTGTATCCTGGTTCTCAGTGTGTGTGTCCAGTAGCTCATTGTGTGTGTCCTGTAGCTCATTGTGTGTATCCTGGTTCTCAGTGTGTGTGTCCAGTAGCTCATTGTGTGTGTCCTGTAGCTCAGTGTGTGTATCCTGGTTCTCAGTGTGTGTGTCCAGTAGCTCAGTGTGTGTATCCTCGAGCTCAGTGTGTATGTCCTGTAGCTCAGTGTGTGTGTCCAGTAGCTCAGTGTGTGTATCCTCGAGCTCAGTGTGTATGTCCTGTAGCTCAGTGTGTGTGTCCAGTAGCTCAGTGTGTGTATCCTGAAGCTCGGTGTGTGTGTCCTGTAGCTCAGTGTGTGTATCCTGAAGCTCAGTGTGTGTATCTTGGAGCTCAGTGTGTGTATCTTGGAGCTCAGTGTGTGTATACTGTAGCTGTGTGTGTGTATCTTGTAGGTGACTCTGTGTATCCCTCACTCAGTGTGTGTATCCTGTTACTCAGTGTGTGTATCCCTACCTTAGTGTGTGTATCCTGCAGCTCAGTGTATGTATCCCTAGCAGAGTGCATGTATTCTGTAGTGCACTGTGTACATCCTGTAGGTTACTGTGTGTGTTCCTAGCTCAGTTTTTGTATTCCTCACTCAGTGTGTGTTTCCTGTAGCTCAGTGTGTCTAACCCATAGCTCAGTGTGTGTCCCCCTAGCTCAGTGTGTGGATCCTGGAGCTCGGTGTATGTGTACTGTAGCTCAGTTGTGTATCCCGGAGTTTTGCATGTTTATCCCTAGCTCACTCTGTGTATGCAGAAGCTCATTGTAATTGTCCCTCGCTTCGTGTGTGTACCCTGGAGCTCAGTATATGTTTCTGGCAACTCAGTGTGTGTGAGCTGTAGCTCATTTTGTGTATCCCAAGTCCAGTGTTTGTATCCTGCAGCTCAGTGTGTGTGTGTGTCCCATCTCACTGTGTGTATCCTGTAGCTCAGTGTGTGTGTGTCCCATCTCACTGTGTGTATCCTGTAGCTCTGTGTGTGTGTGTTCCATCTCACTGTGTGTATCCTGTAGCTCAGTGTGTGTGTCTCATCTCACTGTGCGTATCCTGTAGCTCGGTGTGTGTCCCATCTCACAGTGTGTATCCTGTAGCTCAGTGTATGTGTCTCATCTCACTGTGCGTATCCTGTAGCTCAGTGTGTGTGTGTCCCATCTCACTGTGTGTATCCTGTAGCTCAGTGTGTGTGTGTCCCATCTCACTGTGTGTATCCTGTAGCTCAGTGTGTGTGTGTCCCATCTCACTGTGTGTATCCTGTAGCTCAGTGTGTGTGTCCCATCTCACTGTGTGTATCCTGTAGCTCAGTGTGTGTGTGTCCCATCTCACTGTGTGTATCCTGTAGCTCAGTGTGTGTGTATTCCATCTCACTGTGTGTATCCTGTAGCTCAGTGTGTGTGTGTCCCATCTCACTGTGTGTATCCTGTAGCTCAGTGTGTGTGTCCCATCTCATTGTGTGTATCCTGTAGCTCAGTGTGTGTGTCCTGTAGCTCAGTGTGTGTATCCTGTATCTCAGTGCGTGTATCCGATAAATTAGTGTGCGTATCCTGTAGCTCAGTTTGTGTGTCCTGTAGCTGAGTGAGTGTATCCTCTAACTCAGTGTCTGTATCCTGTAGCTCAGTGTGTGTGTCCCATCTCACTGTGCGTATCCTGTAGCTCGGTGTGTGTCCCATCTCACTGTGTGTATCCTGTAGCTCTGTGTGTGTCCCATCTCACAGTGTGTATCCTGTAGCTCGGTGTGTGTTTCCCTTGCAGAGTGTGTATTCTGTGTCTCACTGTGTATTTTCGGTAGGTCAGAGTGTCTGTGTCCTGGAACTCAGTGTGTATATGTTGTAGCTCAATGTGTGTATCCTGTAGCTCAGTGTGTGTGTCCTGTAACTCACTGTGTGTGTATCCTGTAACTCAGTGTGTGTGTCCTGTACCTCAGTGTGTGTATCCTGTAGCTCAGTGTGTGTATCCTGTCGCTCAGTGTGTGTATCCTGTATCTCAGTGCGTGTATCCGATAAATTAGTGTGCGTATCCTGTAGCTCAGTTTGTGTGTCCTGTAGATGAGTGAGTGTATCCTCTAACTCAGTGTCTGTATCCTGTAGCTCAGTGTGTGTGTCCCATCTCACTGTGTGTATCCTGTAGCTCAGTGTGTGTGTCCCATCTCACTGTGTGTATCCTGTAGCTCAGTGTGTGTGTCCCATCTCACTGTGTGTATCCTGTAGCTCAGTGTGTGTCCCATCTCACTGTGTGTATCCTGTAGCTCGGTGTGTGTCCCATCTCACAGTGTGTATCCTGTAGCTCAGTGTGTGTGTCCCATCTCACTGTGTGTATCCTGTAGCTCGGTGTGTGTCCCATCTCACTGTGTGTATCCTGTAGCTCGGTGTGTGTCCCATCTCACTGTGTGTATCCTGTAGCTCGGTGTGTGTCCCATCTCACAGTGTGTATCCTGTAGCTCGGTGTGTGTCCCATCTCACAGTGTGTATCCTGTAGCTCGGTGTGTGTCCCATCTCACAGTGTGTATCCTGTAGCTCGGTGTGTGTCCCATCTCACTGTGTGTATCCTGTAGCTCGGTGTGTGTCCCATCTCACAGTGTGTATCCTGTAGCTCGGTGTGTGTCCCATCTCACAGTGTGTATCCTGTAGCTCAGTGAGTGTTTCCCTAGCAGAGTGTATGTATTCAGTGGCTCACTGTGTATTTCCGGTAGGTCAAAGTGCCTGTGTCTTTTAGCTCAGTGTGTGTATCCTGTAGCTCAGTGTGTGTATCCTGGTTCTCAGTGTGTGTGTCCTGTAGCTCAGTGTGTGTATCCTGTAGCTCAGTGTGTGTGTCCTGTAGGTCATAGTGTCTGTGTCTTTTAGCTCAGTGTGTGAATCCTGGAGCTCAATGTGTGTATCCTGTAGCTGAATGTGTGTATCCTGGAGCTCAGTGAGTGTATCCTGTAGCTCAATGTGTGTACCCTGTAGCTCAGTGTGTGTATCCTGTAGCTCAATATATGTATCCTGTAGCTCAATGTGTGTATCCTGGAGCTCAATATATGTATCCTGTAGCTCAATGTGTGTATCCTGGAGCTCAATATATGTATCCTGTAGCTCAGTGTGTGTATCCTGTAGCTCAGTATGTGTATCCTGTAGCTCAGTGTGTGTATCCTTGTACTCAGTGTGTGTGTCCTGTAGCTCATTGTGTGTATCAAGTAGCTTGGTGTGTGTGTCCTGTAGCTCAGTGTGTGTATCCTGTAGCTCAGTGTGTGTGTCCTGGAGCTCAATATATGTATCCTGTAGCTCAATGTGTGTATCCTGTAGCTCAGTATGTGTATCCTGTAGCTCAATGTGTGTATCCTGTAGCTCAGTATGTGTATCCTGTAGCTCAGTGTGTGTATCCTTGTACTCAGTGTGTGTGTCCTGTAGCTCAGTATGTGTATCCTGTAGCTCAGTGTGTGTATCCTTGTACTCAGTGTGTGTGTCCTGTAGCTCATTGTGTGTATCAAGTAGCTTGGTGTGTGTGTCCTGTAGCTCAGTGTGTGTATCCTTGTACTCAGTGTGTGTGTCCTGTAGCTCATTGTGTGTATCAAGTAGCTTGGTGTGTGTGTCCTGCAGCTCAGTGTGTGTATCCTGGAGCTCAGTGTGTGTGTCCTGGAGCTCAATATATGTATCCTGTAGCTCAATGTGTGTATCCTGTAGCTCAGTGTGTGTATCCTGTAGCTCAATGTGTGTATCCTGTAGCTCAGTATGTGTATCCTGTAGCTCAGTGTGTGTATCCTTGTACTCAGTGTGTGTGTCCTGTAGCTCATTGTGTGTATCAAGTAGCTTGGTGTGTGTGTCCTGTAACTCAGTGTGTGTATCCTGTAGCTCAGTGTGTGTATCTTGGTGCTCAGTGTGTGTATACTGCAGCTGTGTGTGTGTATCTTGTAGGTGACTCTGTGTATCTCTCACTCAGTGTGTGTCCCCCTAGCTCGGTGTGTGGATCCTGGAGCTCGGTGTATGTGTACTGTAGCTCAGTTGTGTATCCCGGAGTTTTGCATGTTTATCCCTAGCTCATTCTGTGTATGCAGAAGCTCCTTGTAATTGTCCCTCGCTTCGTGTGTGTACCCTGGAGCTCAGTATATGTTTCTGGCAACTCAGTGTGTGTGAGCTGTAGCTCATTTTGTGTATCCCAAGTCCAGTGTTTGTATCCTGTAGCTCAGTGTGTGTGTCCCATCTCATTGTATGTATCCTGTAGCTCAATGTGTGTATCCTGTAGCTCAGTGTGTGTGTGTCCCATCTCACTGTGTGTATTCTGTAGCTCTCTGAGTGTGTATTCCATCTCACTGTGTGTATCCTGTAGCTCGGTGTGTGTGTCCCATCTCATTGTGTGTATCCTGTAGCTCAATGTGTGTATCCTGTAACTCAGTGTGTGCATCCTGTAACTCAGTGTGTGTATCCTGTAACTCAGTGTGTGTATGCTGTTACTCAGTGTGTGTATCCTGTAGCTCAGTGTGTGTGTCCTGTAGGTCATAGTGTCTGTGTCTTTTAGCTCAGTGTGTGAATCCTGGAGCTCAATGTGTGTATCCTGTAGCTCAATGTGTGTATCCTGTAACTCAGTGTGTGCATCCTGTAACTCAGTGTGTGTATCCTGTAACTCAGTGGGTGTATCCTGTAACTCAGTGTGTGCATCCTGTAACTCAGTGTGTGTATCCTGTAACTCAGTGTGTGTATCCTATTACTCAGTGTGTGTATTATGTAACTCAGTGTGTGTGTCCTGTACCTCAGTGTGTGTATCCTGTAACTCAGTGTGTGTATCCTGTTACTCAGTGTGTGTATTATGTAACTCAGTGTGTGTGTCCTGTACCTCAGTGTGTGTATCCTGTAACTCAGTGTGTGCATCCTGTAACTCAGTGTGTGTATCCTGTAACTCAGTGTGTGTATGCTGTTACTCAGTGTGTGTATCCTGTAACTCAGTGTGTGTGTCCTGTACCTCAGTGTGTGTATCCTGTAACTCAGTGTGTGTATGCTGTTACTCAGTGTGTGTATCCTGTAACTCAGTGTGTGTGTCCTGTACCTCAGTGTGTGTATCCTGTAACTCAGTGTGTGCATCCTGTAACTCAGTGTGTGTATCCTGTTACTCAGTGTGTGTATCCTGTAAATCAGTGTGTGCATCCTGTAACTCAGTGTGTGTATCCTGTAATTCAGTGTGTGTATCCTGTTACTCAGTGTGTGTATTCTGTAACTCAGTGTGTGTATCCTGTTACTCAGTGTGTGTATTATGTAACTCAGTGTGTGTGTCCTGTAGCTCAGTGTGTGTATCCTGTAACTCAGTGTGTGCATCCTGTAACTCAGTGTGTGCATCCTGTAACTCAGTGTGTGTATCCTGTAACTCAGTGTGTGTATCCTGTTACTCAGTGTGTGTGTCCTGTACCTCAGTGTGTGTATCCTGTAACTCAGTGTGTGCATCCTGTAACTCAGTGTGTGCATCCTGTAACTCAGTGTGTGTGTCCTGTAGCTCAGTGTGTGTATCCTGTAACTCAGTGTGTGCATCCTGTAACTCAGTGTGTGTATCCTGTAACTCAGTGTGTGTATCCTGTTACTCAGTGTGTGTATCCTGTAACTCAGTGTGTGTGTCCTGTACCTCAGTGTGTGTATCCTGTAACTCAGTGTGTGTATCCTGTAACTCAGTGTGTGTATCCTATTACTCAGTGTGTGTATCCTGTAACTCAGTGTGTGTATCCTATTAATCAGTGTGTGTATTATGTAACTCAGTGTGTGTATCCTGTTACTCAGTGTGTGTATCCGGTAACTCAGTGTGTGTATCCTATTACTCAGTGTGTGTATCCAGTAACTCAATGTGTGTATCCTGTAACTCAGTGTGTGTATCCAGCAGCTCAGTGTGTGTATCCTGTAACTCAGTGTGTGTATCCTGTAACTCAGTGTGTGTATCCTGTAGCTCAGTGTGTGTGTCCCATCTCACTGGGTGTATCCTGTAGCTCAGTGTGTGTTTCCCTAGCAGAGTGTGTGTATTCTGTGTCTCACTGTGTATATCTGGTAGGTCAGAGTGTCTGTGTCCTGTAGCTCTGTGTGTGAATCCTGGAGCTCAATGTGTGTATCCTAGAGCTCACTGGGTGATTCCATCGCTCAGTATCTGTCTCCCTATCTCGGTTTGTGTCTCCCTCGCTCAGTATGTGACGCCCTTGCTCAGTGTAGGTCTCCCTAGCTCACTGTGTGTCTCCATTGCACAGGCTGTGTCTCCCTCACTCAGTGAGTGTCTCCCTCACTCAGTATGTGTCTCCCTCACTCAGTATGTGTTTCCCTCACTCAGTATGCGTCTCCCTCACTCTGTGTGTGTCTACCTCATTCAGTGTGTGTCTCCCTCACTCAGTGTGTGCCTGGCTCGCTCACTGTGTGTCTCCCTCACTCAGTGTGTGTCTCCCTCACTCACAGTGTGTCTCCCTCACTCAGTGTGTGTCTCCCTCACTCTGTGTGTGTCTCCCTCACTCACTGTGTGTCTCCCCCACTCAGAGTGTGTCTCCCTCGCTCACTGCGTGTCTCCCTCACTCAGTGTGTTTCTCCCTCACCCAATGTGTGTCTCCCTCGCTCAGTGTGTGTCTCCCTCACTCACTGTGTGTCTCCCTCACTCAGAGTGTGTCTCACTCGCTCACTGTGTGTCTCCCTCCCTCAGTGTGTGTCTCCCTCACTCACTGTGTGTCTCCCTCGCTCAGTGTGTGTCTCCCTCACTCACTGTGTGTCTCCCTCACTCTGTGTGTGTCTCCCGGACTCAGTGTGTGTCTCCCTCACTCTGTGTGTGTCTCCCTCACTTACTGTGTGACACCCTCGCTCAGTGTGTGTCTCCCTCACTCAGTGTGTGCCTGCCTCGCTCACTGAGTGTCTCCCTCACTCAGTGTGTGTCTCCCTCACTCAGTGTGTGTCTCCCTCGCTCACTGTGTGTCTCCCTCACTCAGTGTGTGTTTCCCTCACTCACTGTGTGTCTCCCTCGCTCACTGTGTGTCTCCCTCACTCAGTGTGTGTCTCCCTCACTCACTGTGTGTTTCCCTCACTCACTGTGTGTCTCCCTCACTCAGAGTGTGTCTCACTCGCTCACTGTGTGTCTCCCTCCCTCAGTGTGTGTCTCCCTCACTCACTGTGTGTCTCCCTCGCTCAGTGTGTGTCTCCCTCACTCACTGTGTGTCTCCCTCACTCTGTGTGTGTCTCCCGGACTCAGTGTGTGTCTCCCTCACTCTGTGTGTGTCTCCCTCACTTACTGTGTGACACCCTCGCTCAGTGTGTGTCTCCCTCACTCAGTGTGTGCCTGCCTCGCTCACTGAGTGTCTCCCTCGCTCAGTGTGTGTCTCCCTCACTCAGTGTGTGTCTCCCTCGCTCACTGTGTGTCTCCCTCACTCAGTGTGTGTTTCCCTCACTCACTGTGTGTCTCCCTCGCTCACTGTGTGTCTCCCTCACTCAGTGTGTGTCTCCCTCACTCTGTGTGTGTCTCCCTCACTCTGTGTGTGTCTCGCTCACTCAATGTGTGTCTCCCTCACTCTGTGTGTGCCTCCCTCACTCAGTGTGTGTCTCCCTCACTCTGTGTGTGTCCCTTTCACTCAGTGTGTGTCTCCCTTGCTCAGTGTGTGTCTCCCTCACTCAGTGTGTTTCTCCTTCACTCAGTGCGTGTCTCCCTCGCTCAGTGTGTGTCTCCCTCACTCAGGGTGTGTCACCCTCACTCAGAGTGTGTCTCACTCGCTCACTGTGTGTCTCCCTCCCTCAGTGTGTGTCTCCCTCACTCACTGTGTGTCTCCCTCGCTCAGTGTGTGTCTCCCTCACTCACTGTGTGTCTCCCTCACTCTGTGTGTGTCTCCCGGACTCAGTGTGTGTCTCCCTCACTCTGTGTGTGTCTCCCTCACTCACTGTGTGACACCCTCGCTCAGTGTGTGTCTCCCTCACTCAGTGTGTGCCTGCCTCGCTCACTGAGTGTCTCCCTCACTCAGTGTGTGTCTCCCTCACTCAGTGTGTGTCTCCCTCGCTCACTGTGTGTCTCCCTCACTCAGTGTGTGTTTCCCTCACTCACTGTGTGTCTCCCTCGCTCACTGTGTGTCTCCCTCACTCAGTGTGTGTCTCCCTCACTCAGTGTGTGTTTCCCTCACTCACTGTGTGTCTCCCTCGCTCAGGGTGTGTCTCCCTCACTCAATGTGTGTCTCCCTCACTCTGTGTGTGTCTCCCTCACTCAGTGTGTGTCTCCCTCACTCTGTGTGTGTCTCCCTCACTCAGTGTGTGTCTCCCTCACTCAGTGTATGTCTCCCTAACTCACTGAGTGTCTCCCTCACTCTCTGTGTGTCTCCCTCG
Organism: Chiloscyllium punctatum; assembly: GCF_047496795.1. Lineage (NCBI taxonomy): Eukaryota > Metazoa > Chordata > Chondrichthyes > Orectolobiformes > Hemiscylliidae > Chiloscyllium > Chiloscyllium punctatum. The sequence goes on along the minus strand of NC_092755.1, from coordinate 56,307,577 downwards.
CTCAGTGTGTGTCTCCCTCGCTCACTGTGTGTCTCCCTCACTCACTGTGTGTCTCCCTCACTCAGTGTGGGCCTGCCTCGCTCACTGTGTGTCTCCCTCACTCTGTGTGTGTCTCCCTCACTCAGTGTGTGTCTCCCTCACTCAGTGTGGGCCTGCCTCGCTCACTGTGTGTCTCCCTCACTCTATGTGTGTCTCCCTCGCTCACTGTGTGTCTCCCTCACTCAGTGTGTGTCTCCCTCGCTCAGTGTGTGTCTCCCTCACTCAGTGTGTGTCTCCCTCGCTCACTGTGTGTCTCCCTCACTCAGTGTGGGCCTGCCTCGCTCACTGTGTGTCTCCCTCACACAGAGTGTGTCTCCCTCACTCAGTGTGTGCCTGCCTCGCTCATTGTGTGTCTCCCTCTCTCACTGTGTGTCTCCCTCGCTCACTGTGTGACTCCCTCACTCACTATGTGATCCCTCACTCACTGTGTGTCTCCCTCACTCAGTGTGTGTCTCCCTCGCTCAGTGTGTGTCTCCCTCGCTCAGTGTGTGTCTCCCTCACTCTGTGTGTTTCTCTCTCATTCAGTGTGTGTCTCCCTCACTCACTGTGTGTCTCCCTCACTCGGTGTGTGTCTCCCTCACTCACTGTGTGTCTCCCTCATTCAGTGTGTGTCTCCCTCGCTCAGTGTGTGTCTCCCTCACTCAGTGTGTGTCTCCCTCGCTCACTGTATGTCTCCCTCGCTCACTGTGTGTCTCCCTCACTCTGTGTGTTTCGCTCTCATTCAGTGTGTGTCTCCCTCACGCTGTGTGTGTCTCCCTCACTCAGTGTGTGTCTCCCTCGCTCACTGTGTGTCTCCCTCACTCTGTGTGTGTCTCCCTCACTCAGTGTGTGTCTCCCTCACTCTGTGTGTGTCTCCCTCACTCTGTGTGTGTCTCGCTCACTCAATGTGTGTCTCCCTCACTCTGTGTGTGCCTGCCTCACTCAGTGTGTGTCTCCCTCACTCAGTGTGTTTGTCTCTCACTCAGTGTGTGTCTCCCTCACTCAGTGTGTGTCTCCCGCACTCTGTGTGTGTCTCTTTCACTCAGTGTGTGTCTCCCTCGCTCAGTGTGTGTCTCCCTCACTCAGTGTGTGTCTCCTTCACTCAGTGCGTGTCTCCCTCGCTCAGTGTGTGTCTCCCTCACTCAGGGTGTGTCTCCTTCACTCAGTGTGTGCATGCCTCACTCAGTGTGTTTCTCCCTCAGTCAGTGTGTGTCTCCCTCGCTCACTGTGTGTCTCCCTCACTCTGTGTGTGTCTCCTTCACTCAGTGTGTGTCTCCTTCACTCAGTGCGTGTCTCCCTCGCTCAGTGTGTGTCTCCTTCACTCAGTGTGTGTCTCCCTCACTCTGTGTGTTTGTCTCTCACTCAGTGTGTGTCTCCCTCACTCAGTGTGTGTCTCCCTCACTCTGTGTGTGTCTCCTTCACTCAGTGTGTGTCTCCTTCACTCAGTGCGTGTCTCCCTCGCTCAGTGTGTGTCTCCCTCGCTCAGTGTGTGTCTCCTTCACTCAGTGTGTGTCTCCCTCACTCAGTGTGTGTCTCCCTCGCTCAGTGTGTGTCTCCCTCACTCAGTGTGTGTCTCCCTCACTCAGTGTGTGTCTCCCTCACTCACTGTGTGTCTCCCTCACTCAGAGTGTGTCTCACTCGCTCACTGTGTGTCTCCCTCCCTCAGTGTGTGTCTCCCTCACTCACTGTGTGTCTCCCTCACTCAGTGTGTGTCTCCCTCACTCACTGTGTGTCTCCCTCACTCTGTGTGTGTCTCCCTCACTCAGTGTGTCTCCCTCACTCTGTGTGTGTCTCCCTCACTCAGTGTGTTTCTCCCTCACTCTGTGTGTGTCTGCCTCACTCACTGTGTGACACCCTCGCTCAGTGTGTGTCTCCCTCACTCAGTGTGTGCCTGCCTCGGTCACTGAGTGTCTCCCTCGCTCAGTGTGTGTCTCCCTCACTCAGTGTGTGTCCCCCTCACTCACTGTGTGTCTCCCTCACTCACTGTGTGTCTCCCTCGCTCAGTGTGTGTCTCCCTCACTCACTGTGTGTCTCCCTCACTTTGTGTGTGTCTCCCGGACTCAGTGTGTGTCTCCCTCACTCTGTGTGTGTCTCCCTCACTTACTGTGTGACACCCTCGCTCAGTGTGTGTCTCCCTCACTCAGTGTGTGCCTGCCTCGCTCACTGAGTGTCTCCCTCGCTCAGTGTGTGTCTCCCTCACTCAGTGTGTGTCTCCCTCGCTCACTGTGTGTCTCCCTCACTCAGTGTGTTTTTCCCTCACTCACTGTGTGTCTCCCTCGCTCACTGTGTGTCTCCCTCACTCAGTGTGTGTCTCCCTCAATCACTGTGTGTCTCCCTCGCTCACTGTGTGTCTCCCTCACTCAGTGTGTGTCTCCCTCACTCAGTGTGTGTTTCCCTCACTCACTGTGTGTCTCCCTCACTCAGAGTGTGTCTCACTCGCTCACTGTGTGTCTCCCTCCCTCAGTGTGTGTCTCCCTCACTCACTGTGTGTCTCCCTCGCTCAGTGTGTGTCTCCCTCACTCACTGTGTGTCTCCCTCACACTGTGTGTGTCTCCCGGACTCAGTGTGTGTCTCCCTCACTCTGTGTGTGTATCCCTCACTTACTGTGTGACACCCTCGCTCAGTGTGTGTCTCCCTCACTCAGTGTGTGCCTGCCTCGCTCACTGAGTGTCTCCCTCGCTCAGTGTGTGTCTCCCTCACTCAGTGTGTGTCTCCCTCGCTCACTGTGTGTCTCCCTCACTCAGTGTGTGTTTCCCTCACTCACTGTGTGTCTCCCTCGCTCACTGTGTGTCTCCCTCACTCAGTGTGTGTCTCCCTCACTCAGTGTGTGTCTCCCTCACTCAGTGTGTGTCTCCCTCACTCTGTGTGTGTCTCGCTCACTCAATGTGTGTCTCCCTCACTCTGTGTGTGCCTGCCTCACTCAGTGTGTGTCTCCCTCACTCAGTGTGTGTCTCCCTCACTCTGTGTGTGTCTCTTTCACTCAGTGTGTGTCTCCCTCGCTCAGTGTGTGTCTCCCTCACTCAGTGTGTGTCTCCTTCACTCAGTGCGTGTCTCCCTCGCTCAGTGTGTGTCTCCCTCACTCAGGGTGTGTCTCCTTCACTCAGTGTGTGTCTCCCTCGCTCAGTGTTTGTCTCCCTCACTCAGTGTCTGTCTCCCTCACTCAGTGTCTGTCTCCCTCACTCACTGTGTGTCTCCCTAACTCAGTGTGTGTCTCCCTCGCTCACTGAGTGTCTCCCTCACTCAATGTGTGTCTCCCTCACTCAGTGTGTGCATGCCTCACTCAGTGTGTTTCTCCCTCAGTCAGTGTGTGTCTCCCTTGATCAGTGTGTGTCTCCCTCACTCACTGTGTGTCTCCCTCACTCAGAGTGTGTCTCACTCGCTCACTGTGTGTCTCCCTCCCTCAGTGTGTGTCTCCCTCACTCACTGTGTGTCTCCCTCGCTCAGTGTGTGTCTCCCTCACTCACTGTGTGTCTCCCTCACTCAGTGTGTGTCTCCCGGACTCAGTGTGTGTCTCCCTCACTCTGTGTGTGTCTCCCTCACTTACTGTGTGACACCCTCGCTCAGTGTGTGTCTCCCTCACTCAGTGTGTGCCTGCCTCGCTCACTGAGTGTCTCCCTCGCTCAGTGTGTGTCTCCCTCACTCAGTGTGTGTCTCCCTCGCTCACTGTGTGTCTCCCTCACTCAGTGTGTGTTTCCCTCACTCACTGTGTGTCTCCCTCGCTCACTGTGTGTCTCCCTCACTCAGTGTGTGTCTCCCTCACTCAGTGTGTGTTTCCCTCACTCACTGTGTGTCTCCCTCGCTCAGGGTGTGTCTCCCTCACTCAGTGTGTGTCTCCCTCGCTCAGTGTGTGTCTCCCTCACTCAGTGTGTGTCTCCCTCACTCAGTGTGTGTCTCCCTCACTCACTGTGTGTCTCCCTCACTCAGAGTGTGTCTCACTCGCTCACTGTGTGTCTCCCTCCCTCAGTGTGTGTCTCCCTCACTCACTGTGTGTCTCCCTCACTCAGTGTGTGTCTCCCTCACTCACTGTGTGTCTCCCTCACTCTGTGTGTGTCTCCCTCACTCAGTGTGTCTCCCTCACTCTGTGTGTGTCTCCCTCACTCAGTGTGTTTCTCCCTCACTCTGTGTGTGTCTGCCTCACTCACTGTGTGACACCCTCGCTCAGTGTGTGTCTCCCTCACTCAGTGTGTGCCTGCCTCGGTCACTGAGTGTCTCCCTCGCTCAGTGTGTGTCTCCCTCACTCAGTGTGTGTCCCCCTCACTCACTGTGTGTCTCCCTCACTCACTGTGTGTCTCCCTCGCTCAGTGTGTGTCTCCCTCACTCACTGTGTGTCTCCCTCACTTTGTGTGTGTCTCCCGGACTCAGTGTGTGTCTCCCTCACTCTGTGTGTGTCTCCCTCACTTACTGTGTGACACCCTCGCTCAGTGTGTGTCTCCCTCACTCAGTGTGTGCCTGCCTCGCTCACTGAGTGTCTCCCTCGCTCAGTGTGTGTCTCCCTCACTCAGTGTGTGTCTCCCTCGCTCACTGTGTGTCTCCCTCACTCAGTGTGTTTTTCCCTCACTCACTGTGTGTCTCCCTCGCTCACTGTGTGTCTCCCTCACTCAGTGTGTGTCTCCCTCAATCACTGTGTGTCTCCCTCGCTCACTGTGTGTCTCCCTCACTCAGTGTGTGTCTCCCTCACTCAGTGTGTGTTTCCCTCACTCACTGTGTGTCTCCCTCACTCAGAGTGTGTCTCACTCGCTCACTGTGTGTCTCCCTCCCTCAGTGTGTGTCTCCCTCACTCACTGTGTGTCTCCCTCGCTCAGTGTGTGTCTCCCTCACTCACTGTGTGTCTCCCTCACACTGTGTGTGTCTCCCGGACTCAGTGTGTGTCTCCCTCACTCTGTGTGTGTATCCCTCACTTACTGTGTGACACCCTCGCTCAGTGTGTGTCTCCCTCACTCAGTGTGTGCCTGCCTCGCTCACTGAGTGTCTCCCTCGCTCAGTGTGTGTCTCCCTCACTCAGTGTGTGTCTCCCTCGCTCACTGTGTGTCTCCCTCACTCAGTGTGTGTTTCCCTCACTCACTGTGTGTCTCCCTCGCTCACTGTGTGTCTCCCTCACTCAGTGTGTGTCTCCCTCACTCAGTGTGTGTCTCCCTCACTCTGTGTGTGTCTCCCTCACTCTGTGTGTGTCTCGCTCACTCAATGTGTGTCTCCCTCACTCTGTGTGTGCCTGCCTCACTCAGTGTGTGTCTCCCTCACTCAGTGTGTGTCTCCCTCACTCTGTGTGTGTCTCTTTCACTCAGTGTGTGTCTCCCTCGCTCAGTGTGTGTCTCCCTCACTCAGTGTGTGTCTCCTTCACTCAGTGCGTGTCTCCCTCGCTCAGTGTGTGTCTCCCTCACTCAGGGTGTGTCTCCTTCACTCAGTGTGTGTCTCCCTCGCTCAGTGTTTGTCTCCCTCACTCAGTGTCTGTCTCCCTCACTCAGTGTCTGTCTCCCTCACTCACTGTGTGTCTCCCTAACTCAGTGTGTGTCTCCCTCGCTCACTGAGTGTCTCCCTCACTCAATGTGTGTCTCCCTCACTCAGTGTGTGCATGCCTCACTCAGTGTGTTTCTCCCTCAGTCAGTGTGTGTCTCCCTTGATCAGTGTGTGTCTCCCTCACTCACTGTGTGTCTCCCTCACTCAGAGTGTGTCTCACTCGCTCACTGTGTGTCTCCCTCCCTCAGTGTGTGTCTCCCTCACTCACTGTGTGTCTCCCTCGCTCAGTGTGTGTCTCCCTCACTCACTGTGTGTCTCCCTCACTCAGTGTGTGTCTCCCGGACTCAGTGTGTGTCTCCCTCACTCTGTGTGTGTCTCCCTCACTTACTGTGTGACACCCTCGCTCAGTGTGTGTCTCCCTCACTCAGTGTGTGCCTGCCTCGCTCACTGAGTGTCTCCCTCGCTCAGTGTGTGTCTCCCTCACTCAGTGTGTGTCTCCCTCGCTCACTGTGTGTCTCCCTCACTCAGTGTGTGTTTCCCTCACTCACTGTGTGTCTCCCTCGCTCACTGTGTGTCTCCCTCACTCAGTGTGTGTCTCCCTCACTCAGTGTGTGTTTCCCTCACTCACTGTGTGTCTCCCTCGCTCAGGGTGTGTCTCCCTCACTCAATGTGTGTCTCCCTCACTCTGTGTGTGTCTCCCTCACTCAGTGTGTGTCTCCCTCACTCTGTGTGTGTCTCCCTCACTCAGTGTGTGTCTCCCTCACTCAGTGTATGTCTCCCTAACTCACTGAGTGTCTCACTCACTCTCTGTGTGTCTCCCTCGCTCAGTGTGTGTCTCCCTCGCTCACTGTGTGTCTCCCTCACTCACTGTGTGTCTCCCTCACTCAGTGTGGGCCTGCCTCGCTCACTGTGTGTCTCCCTCACTCTGTGTGTGTCTCCCTCACTCAGTGTGTGTCTCCCTCACTCAGTGTGGGCCTGCCTCGCTCACTGTGTGTCTCCCTCACTCTATGTGTGTCTCCCTCGCTCACTGTGTGTCTCCCTCACTCAGTGTGTGTCTCCCTCGCTCAGTGTGTGTCTCCCTCGCTCACTGTGTGTCTCCCTCACTCAGTGTGGGCCTGCCTCGCTCACTGTGTGTCTCCCTCACACAGAGTGTGTCTCCCTCACTCAGTGTGTGCCTGCCTCGCTCACTGTGTGTCTCCCTCTCTCACTGTGTGTCTCCCTCGCTCACTGTGTGACTCCCTCACTCACTATGTGATCCCTCACTCACTGTGTGTCTCCCTCACTCAGTGTGTGTCTCCCTCGCTCAGTGTGTGTCTCCCTCGCTCAGTGTGTGTCTCCCTCACTCTGTGTGTTTCTCTCTCATTCAGTGTGTGTCTCCCTCACTCACTGTGTGTCTCCCTCACTCGGTGTGTGTCTCCCTCACTCACTGTGTGTCTCCCTCATTCAGTGTGTGTCTCCCTCGCTCAGTGTGTGTCTCCCTCACTCAGTGTGTGTCTCCCTCGCTCACTGTATGTCTCCCTCGCTCACTGTGTGTCTCCCTCACTCTGTGTGTTTCTCTCTCATTCAGTGTGTGTCTCCCTCACTCTGTGTGTGTCTCCCTCACTCAGTGTGTGTCTCCCTCGCTCACTGTGTGTCTCCCTCACTCTGTGTGTGTCTCCCTCACTCAGTGTGTGTCTCCCTCACTCTGTGTGTGTCTCGCTCACTCAATGTGTGTCTCCCTCACTCTGTGTGTGCCTCCCTCACTCAGTGTGTGTCTCCCTCACTCAGTGTGTTTGTCTCTCACTCAGTGTGTGTCTCCCTCACTCAGTGTGTGCATGCCTCACTCAGTGTGTTTCTCCCTCAGTCAGTGTGTGTCTCCCTCGCTCACTGTGTGTCTCCCTCACTCAGTGTGTGTCTCCCTCACTCAGTGTGTGTCTCCCTCACTCACTGTGTGTCTCCCTCACTCAGAGTGTGTCTCACTCGCTCACTGTGTGTCTCCCTCCCTCAGTGTGTGTCTCCCTCACTCACTGTGTGTCTCCCTCACTCAGTGTGTGTCTCCCTCACTCACTGTGTGTCTCCCTCACTCTGTGTGTGTCTCCCTCACTCAGTGTGTCTCCCTCACTCTGTGTGTGTCTCCCTCACTCAGTGTGTTTCTCCCTCACTCTGTGTGTGTCTCCCTCACTCACTGTGTGACACCCTCGCTCAGTGTGTGTCTCCCTCACTCAGTGTGTGCCTGCCTCGCTCACTGAGTGTCTCCCTCGCTCAGTGTGTGTCTCCCTCACTCAGTGTGTGTCCCCCTCACTCACTGTGTGTCTCCCTCGCTCACTGTGTGTCTCCCTCACTCAGTGTGTGTTTCCCTCACTCACTGTGTGTCTCCCTCGCTCAGGGTGTGTCTCCCTCACTCAATGTGTGTCTCCCTCACTCTGTGTGTGTCTCCCTCACTCAGTGTGTGTCTCCCTCACTCTGTGTGTGTCTCCCTCACTCAGTGTGTGTCTCCCTCACTCAGTGTATGTCTCCCTAACTCACTGAGTGTCTCCCTCACTCTCTGTGTGTCTCCCTCGCTCAGTGTGTGTCTCCCTCGCTCACTGTGTGTCTCCCTCACTCACTGTGTGTCTCCCTCACTCAGTGTGGGCCTGCCTCGCTCACTGTGTGTCTCCCTCACTCTGTGTGTGTCTCCCTCACTCAGTGTGTGTCTCCCTCACTCAGTGTGGGCCTGACTCGCTCACTGTGTGTCTCCCTCACTCTGTGTGTGTCTCCCTCGCTCACTGTGTGTCTCCCTCACTCAGTGTGTGTCTCCCTCGCTCAGTGTGTGTCTCCCTCACTCAGTGTGTGTCTCCCTCGCTCACTGTGCGTCTCCCTCACTCAGTGTGGGCCTGCCTCGCTCACTGTGTGTCTCCCTCACACAGAGTGTGTCTCCCTCACTCAGTGTGTGTCTGCCTCGCTCACTGTGTGTCTCCCTCTCTCACTGTGTGTCTCCCTCGCTCACTGTGTGACTCCCTCACTCACTGTGTGATCCCTCACTCACTGTGTGTCTCCCTCACTCAGTGTGTGTCTCCCTCACTCAGTGTGTGCCTGCCTCGGTCACTGAGTGTCTCCCTCGCTCAGTGTGTGTCTCCCTCACTCAGTGTGTGTCCCCCTCACTCACTGTGTGTCTCCCTCGCTCACTGTGTGTCTCCCTCACTCAGTGTGTGTTTCCCTGACTCACTGTGTGTCTCCCTCGCTCAGGGTGTGTCTCCCTCACTCAATGTGTGTCTCCCTCACTCTGTGTGTGTCTCCCTCACACAGAGTGTGTCTCCCTCACTCAGTGTGTGCCTGCCTCGCTCACTGTGTGTCTCCCTCTCTCACTGTGTGTCTCCCTCGCTCACTGTGTGACTCCCTCACTCACTATGTGATCCCTCACTCACTGTGTGTCTCCCTCACTCAGTGTGTGTCTCCCTCGCTCAGTGTGTGTCTCCCTCGCTCAGTGTGTGTCTCCCTCACTCTGTGTGTTTCTCTCTCATTCAGTGTGTGTCTCCCTCACTCACTGTGTGTCTCCCTCACTCGGTGTGTGTCTGCCTCACTCACTGTGTGTCTCCCTCATTCAGTGTGTGTCTCCCTCGCTCAGTGTGTGTCTCCCTCACTCAGTGTGTGTCTCCCTCGCTCACTGTATGTCTCCCTCGCTCACTGTGTGTCTCCCTCACTCTGTGTGTTTCTCTCTCATTCAGTGTGTGTCTCCCTCACTCTGTGTGTGTCTCCCTCACTCAGTGTGTGTCTCCCTCGCTCACTGTGTGTCTCCCTCACTCTGTGTGTGTCTCCCTCACTCAGTGTGTGTCTCCCTCACTCTGTGTGTGTCTCGCTCACTCAATGTGTGTCTCCCTCACTCTGTGTGTGCCTGCCTCACTCAGTGTGTGTCTCCCTCACTCAGTGTGTTTGTCTCTCACTCAGTGTGTGTCTCCCTCACTCAGTGTGTGCATGCCTCACTCAGTGTGTTTCTCCCTCAGTCAGTGTGTGTCTCCCTCGCTCACTGTGTGTCTCCCTCACTCAGTGTGTGTCTCCCTCACTCAGTGTGTGTCTCCCTCACTCACTGTGTGTCTCCCTCACTCAGAGTGTGTCTCACTCGCTCACTGTGTGTCTCCCTCCCTCAGTGTGTGTCTCCCTCACTCACTGTGTGTCTCCCTCACTCAGTGTGTGTCTCCCTCACTCACTGTGTGTCTCCCTCACTCTGTGTGTGTCTCCCTCACTCAGTGTGTCTCCCTCACTCTGTGTGTGTCTCCCTCACTCAGTGTGTTTCTCCCTCACTCTGTGTGTGTCTCCCTCACTCACTGTGTGACACCCTCGCTCAGTGTGTGTCTCCCTCACTCAGTGTGTGCCTGCCTCGCTCACTGAGTGTCTCCCTCGCTCAGTGTGTGTCTCCCTCACTCAGTGTGTGTCCCCCTCACTCACTGTGTGTCTCCCTCGCTCACTGTGTGTCTCCCTCACTCAGTGTGTGTTTCCCTCACTCACTGTGTGTCTCCCTCGCTCAGGGTGTGTCTCCCTCACTCAATGTGTGTCTCCCTCACTCTGTGTGTGTCTCCCTCACTCAGTGTGTGTCTCCCTCACTCTGTGTGTGTCTCCCTCACTCAGTGTGTGTCTCCCTCACTCAGTGTATGTCTCCCTAACTCACTGAGTGTCTCCCTCACTCTCTGTGTGTCTCCCTCGCTCAGTGTGTGTCTCCCTCGCTCACTGTGTGTCTCCCTCACTCACTGTGTGTCTCCCTCACTCAGTGTGGGCCTGCCTCGCTCACTGTGTGTCTCCCTCACTCTGTGTGTGTCTCCCTCACTCAGTGTGTGTCTCCCTCACTCAGTGTGGGCCTGACTCGCTCACTGTGTGTCTCCCTCACTCTGTGTGTGTCTCCCTCGCTCACTGTGTGTCTCCCTCACTCAGTGTGTGTCTCCCTCGCTCAGTGTGTGTCTCCCTCACTCAGTGTGTGTCTCCCTCGCTCACTGTGCGTCTCCCTCACTCAGTGTGGGCCTGCCTCGCTCACTGTGTGTCTCCCTCACACAGAGTGTGTCTCCCTCACTCAGTGTGTGTCTGCCTCGCTCACTGTGTGTCTGCCTCTCTCACTGTGTGTCTCCCTCGCTCACTGTGTGACTCCCTCACTCACTGTGTGATCCCTCACTCACTGTGTGTCTCCCTCACTCAGTGTGTGTCTCCCTCACTCAGTGTGTGCCTGCCTCGGTCACTGAGTGTCTCCCTCGCTGAGTGTGTGTCTCCCTCACTCAGTGTGTGTCCCCCTCACTCACTGTGTGTCTCCCTCGCTCACTGTGTGTCTCCCTCACTCAGTGTGTGTTTCCCTGACTCACTGTGTGTCTCCCTCGCTCAGGGTGTGTCTCCCTCACTCAATGTGTGTCTCCCTCACTCTGTGTGTGTCTCCCTCACTCAGTGTGTGTCTCCCTCACTCTGTGTGTGTCTCCCTCACTCAGTGTGTGTCTCCCTCACTCAGTGTATGTCTCCCTAACTCACTGAGTGTCTCCCTCACTCTCTGTGTGTCTCCCTCGCTCAGTGTGTGTCTCCCTCGCTCACTGTGTGTCTCCCTCACTCAGTGTGGGCCTGCCTCGCTCACTGTGTGTCTCCCTCACTCTGTGTGTGTCTCCCTCACTCAGTGTGTGTCTCCCTCACTCAGTGTGGGCCTGCCTCGCTCACTGTGTGTCTCCCTCACTCTGTGTGTGTCTCCCTCGCTCACTGTGTGTCTCCCTCACTCAGTGTGTGTCTCCCTCGCTCAGTGTGTGTCTCCCTCACTCAGTGTGTGTCTCCCTCGCTCACTGTGCGTCTCCCTCACTCAGTGTGGGCCTGCCTCGCTCACTGTGTGTCTCCCTCACACAGAGTGTGTCTCCCTCACTCAGTGTGTGCCTGCCTCGCTCACTGTGTGTCTCCCTCTCTCACTGTGTGTCTCCCTCGCTCACTGTGTGACTCCCTCACTCACTGTGTGATCCCTCACTCACTGTGTGTCTCCCTCACTCAGTGTGTATCTCCCTCGCTCAGTGTGTGTCTCCCTCGCTCAGTGTGTGTCTCCCTCACTCTGTGTGTTTCTCTCTCATTCAGTGTGTGTCTCCCTCACTCACTGTGTGTCTCCCTCACTCGGTGTGTGTCTCCCTCACTCAATGTGTGTCTCCCGCATTCAGTGTGTGCCTCCCTCGCTCAGTGTGTGTCTCACTCACTCAGTGTGTGACTCCCTCGCTCACTGTGTGTCTCCCTCACTCTGCGTGTGTCTCCCTCACTCAGTGTGTATCTCCCTCACTCTGTGTGTGTCTCCCTCACTCTGTGTGTGTCTCCTTCACTCAGTGTGTGTCTCCCTCACTCAGTGTGTGTCTCCCTCACTCTGTGTGCCTGCCTCACTCAGTGTGTGTCTCCCTCACTCTGTGTGTTTGTCTCTCACTCAGTGTGTGTCTCCCTCACTCAGTGTGTGTCTCCCTCACTCTGTGTGTGTCTCCTTCACTCAGTGTGTGTCTCCCTCACTCAGTGTGTGTCTCCCTCGCTCAGTGTGTGTCTCCCTCACTCAGTGTGTGTCTCCTTCACTCAGTGCGTGTCTCCCTCGCTCAGTGTGTGTCTCCCTCGCTCAGTGTGTGTCTCCCTCACTCAGTGTGTTTGTCTCTCACTCAGTGTGTGTCTCCCTCACTCAGTGTGTGTCTCCCTCACTCTGTGTGTGTCTCCTTCACTCAGTGTGTGTCTCCCTCACTCATTGTGTGTCTCCCTCGCTCAGTGTGTGTCTCCCTCGCTCAGTGTGTGTCTCCCTCACTCAGTGTGTGTCTCCTTCACTCAGTGCGTGTCTCCCTCGCTCAGTGTGTGTCTCCCTCACTCAGTGTGTGTCTCCTTCACTCAGTATGTGTCTCCCTCGCTCAGTGTGTGTCTCCCTCACTCAGTGTGTGTCTCCCTCGCTCAGTGTGTGTCTCCCTCACTCAGTGTGTGTCTCCCTCACTCAGTGTCTGTCTCCCACACTCACTGTGTGTCTCCCTAACTCAGTGTGTGTCTCCCTCGCTCACTGTGTGTCTCCCTCACACAGAGTGTGTCTCCCTCACTCAGTGTGTGCCTGCCTCGCTCACTGTGTGTCTCCCTCTCTCACTGTGTGTCTCCCTCGCTCACTGTGTGACTCCCTCACTCACTATGTGATCCCTCACTCACTGTGTGTCTCCCTCACTCAGTGTGTGTCTCCCTCGCTCAGTGTGTGTCTCCCTCACTCACTGTGTGTCTCCCTCACTCGGTGTGTGTCTCCCTCACTCACTGTGTGTCTCCCTCATTCAGTGTGTGTCTCCCTCGCTCAGTGTGTGTCTCCCTCACTCAGTGTGTGTCTCCCTCGCTCACTGTATGTCTCCCTCGCTCACTGTGTGTCTCCCTCACTCTGTGTGTTTCGCTCTCATTCAGTGTGTGTCTCCCTCACGCTGTGTGTGTCTCCCTCACTCAGTGTGTGTCTCCCTCGCTCACTGTGTGTCTCCCTCACTCTGTGTGTGTCTCCCTCACTCAGTGTGTGTCTCCCTCACTCTGTGTGTGTCTCCCTCACTCTGTGTGTGTCTCGCTCACTCAATGTGTGTCTCCCTCACTCTGTGTGTGCCTGCCTCACTCAGTGTGTGTCTCCCTCACTCAGTGTGTTTGTCTCTCACTCAGTGTGTGTCTCCCTCACTCAGTGTGTGTCTCCCGCACTCTGTGTGTGTCTCTTTCACTCAGTGTGTGTCTCCCTCGCTCAGTGTGTGTCTCCCTCACTCAGTGTGTGTCTCCTTCACTCAGTGCGGGTCTCCCTCGCTCAGTGTGTGTCTCCCTCACTCAGGGTGTGTCTCCTTCACTCAGTGTGTGCATGCGTCACTCAGTGTGTTTCTCCCTCAGTCAGTGTGTGTCTCCCTCGCTCACTGTGTGTCTCCCTCACTCTGTGTGTGTCTCCTTCACTCAGTGTGTGTCTCCTTCACTCAGTGCGTGTCTCCCTCGCTCAGTGTGTGTCTCCTTCACTCAGTGTGTGTCTCCCTCACTCTGTGTGTTTGTCTCTCACTCAGTGTGTGTCTCCCTCACTCAGTGTGTGTCTCCCTCACTCTGTGTGTGTCTCCTTCACTCAGTGTGTGTCTCCTTCACTCAGTGCGTGTCTCCCTCGCTCAGTGTGTGTCTCCCTCGCTCAGTGTGTGTCTCCTTCACTCAGTGTGTGTCTCCCTCACTCAGTGTGTGTCTCCCTCGCTCAGTGTGTGTCTCCCTCACTCAGTGTGTGTCTCCCTCACTCAGTGTGTGTCTCCCTCACTCAGAGTGTGTCTCACTCGCTCACTGTGTGTCTCCCTCCCTCAGTGTGTGTCTCCCTCACTCACTGTGTGTCTCCCTCACTCAGTGTGTGTCTCCCTCACTCACTGTGTGTCTCCCTCACTCTGTGTGTGTCTCCCTCACTCAGTGTGTCTCCCTCACTCTGTGTGTGTCTCCCTCACTCAGTGTGTTTCTCCCTCACTCTGTGTGTGTCTGCCTCACTCACTGTGTGACACCCTCGCTCAGTGTGTGTCTCCCTCACTCAGTGTGTGCCTGCCTCGGTCACTGAGTGTCTCCCTCGCTCAGTGTGTGTCTCCCTCACTCAGTGTGTGTCCCCCTCACTCACTGTGTGTCTCCCTCACTCACTGTGTGTCTCCCTCGCTCAGTGTGTGTCTCCCTCACTCACTGTGTGTCTCCCTCACTTTGTGTGTGTCTCCCGGACTCAGTGTGTGTCTCCCTCACTCTGTGTGTGTCTCCCTCACTTACTGTGTGACACCCTCGCTCAGTGTGTGTCTCCCTCACTCAGTGTGTGCCTGCCTCGCTCACTGAGTGTCTCCCTCGCTCAGTGTGTGTCTCCCTCACTCAGTGTGTGTCTCCCTCGCTCACTGTGTGTCTCCCTCACTCAGTGTGTGTTTCCCTCACTCACTGTGTGTCTCCCTCGCTCACTGTGTGTCTCCCTCACTCAGTGTGTGTCTCCCTCAATCACTGTGTGTCTCCCTCGCTCACTGTGTGTCTCCCTCACTCAGTGTGTGTCTCCCTCACTCAGTGTGTGTTTCCCTCACTCACTGTGTGTCTCCCTCACTCAGAGTGTGTCTCACTCGCTCACTGTGTGTCTCCCTCCCTCAGTGTGTGTCTCCCTCACTCACTGTGTGTCTCCCTCGCTCAGTGTGTGTCTCCCTCACTCAGTGTGTGTCTCCCTCGCTCACTGTGTGTCTCCCTCACTCAGTGTGTGTTTCCCTCACTCTGTGTGTGTATCCCTCACTTACTGTGTGTCTCCCTCACTCAGTGTGTGTCTCCCTCACTCAGTGTGTGTCTCCCTCACTCTGTGTGTGTCTCCCTCACTCTGTGTGTGTCTCGCTCACTCAATGTGTGTCTCCCTCACTCTGTGTGTGCCTGCCTCACTCAGTGTGTGTCTCCCTCACTCAGTGTGTGTCTCCCTCACTCTGTGTGTGTCTCTTTCACTCAGTGTGTGTCTCCCTCGCTCAGTGTGTGTCTCCCTCACTCAGTGTGTGTCTCCTTCACTCAGTGCGTGTCTCCCTCGCTCAGTGTGTGTCTCCCTCACTCAGGGTGTGTCTCCTTCACTCAGTGTGTGTCTCCCTCGCTCAGTGTGTGTCTCCCTCACTCAGTGTCTGTCTCCCTCACTCAGTGTCTGTCTCCCTCACTCACTGTGTGTCTCCCTAACTCAGTGTGTGTCTCCCTCGCTCACTGAGTGTCTCCCTCACTCAATGTGTGTCTCCCTCACTCAGTGTGTGCATGCCTCACTCAGTGTGTTTCTCCCTCAGTCAGTGTGTGTCTCCCTTGATCAGTGTGTGTCTCCCTCACTCACTGTGTGTCTCCCTCACTCAGAGTGTGTCTCACTCGCTCACTGTGTGTCTCCCTCCCTCAGTGTGTGTCTCCCTCACTCACTGTGTGTCTCCCTCGCTCAGTGTGTGTCTCCCTCACTCACTGTGTGTCTCCCTCACTCAGTGTGTGTCTCCCGGACTCAGTGTGTGTCTCCCTCACTCTGTGTGTGTCTCCCTCACTTACTGTGTGACACCCTCGCTCAGTGTGTGTCTCCCTCACTCAGTGTGTGCCTGCCTCGCTCACTGAGTGTCTCCCTCGCTCAGTGTGTGTCTCCCTCACTCAGTGTGTGTCTCCCTCGCTCACTGTGTGTCTCCCTCACTCAGTGTGTGTTTCCCTCACTCACTGTGTGTCTCCCTCGCTCACTGTGTGTCTCCCTCACTCAGTGTGTGTCTCCCTCACTCAGTGTGTGTTTCCCTCACTCACTGTGTGTCTCCCTCGCTCAGGGTGTGTCTCCCTCACTCAATGTGTGTCTCCCTCACTCTGTGTGTGTCTCCCTCACTCAGTGTGTGTCTCCCTCACTCTGTGTGTGTCTCCCTCACTCAGTGTGTGTCTCCCTCACTCAGTGTATGTCTCCCTAACTCACTGAGTGTCTCACTCACTCTCTGTGTGTCTCCCTCGCTCAGTGTGTGTCTCCCTCGCTCACTGTGTGTCTCCCTCACTCACTGTGTGTCTCCCTCACTCAGTGTGGGCCTGCCTCGCTCACTGTGTGTCTCCCTCACTCTGTGTGTGTCTCCCTCACTCAGTGTGTGTCTCCCTCACTCAGTGTGGGCCTGCCTCGCTCACTGTGTGTCTCCCTCACTCTATGTGTGTCTCCCTCGCTCACTGTGTGTCTCCCTCACTCAGTGTGTGTCTCCCTCGCTCAGTGTGTGTCTCCCTCGCTCACTGTGTGTCTCCCTCACTCAGTGTGGGCCTGCCTCGCTCACTGTGTGTCTCCCTCACACAGAGTGTGTCTCCCTCACTCAGTGTGTGCCTGCCTCGCTCACTGTGTGTCTCCCTCTCTCACTGTGTGTCTCCCTCGCTCACTGTGTGACTCCCTCACTCACTATGTGATCCCTCACTCACTGTGTGTCTCCCTCACTCAGTGTGTGTCTCCCTCGCTCAGTGTGTGTCTCCCTCGCTCAGTGTGTGTCTCCCTCACTCTGTGTGTTTCTCTCTCATTCAGTGTGTGTCTCCCTCACTCACTGTGTGTCTCCCTCACTCGGTGTGTGTCTCCCTCACTCACTGTGTGTCTCCCTCATTCAGTGTGTGTCTCCCTCGCTCAGTGTGTGTCTCCCTCACTCAGTGTGTGTCTCCCTCGCTCACTGTATGTCTCCCTCGCTCACTGTGTGTCTCCCTCACTCTGTGTGTTTCTCTCTCATTCAGTGTGTGTCTCCCTCACTCTGTGTGTGTCTCCCTCACTCAGTGTGTGTCTCCCTCGCTCACTGTGTGTCTCCCTCACTCTGTGTGTGTCTCCCTCACTCAGTGTGTGTCTCCCTCACTCTGTGTGTGTCTCGCTCACTCAATGTGTGTCTCCCTCACTCTGTGTGTGCCTGCCTCACTCAGTGTGTGTCTCCCTCACTCAGTGTGTTTGTCTCTCACTCAGTGTGTGTCTCCCTCACTCAGTGTGTGCATGCCTCACTCAGTGTGTTTCTCCCTCAGTCAGTGTGTGTCTCCCTCGCTCACTGTGTGTCTCCCTCACTCAGTGTGTGTCTCCCTCACTCAGTGTGTGTCTCCCTCACTCACTGTGTGTCTCCCTCACTCAGAGTGTGTCTCACTCGCTCACTGCGTGTCTCCCTCCCTCAGTGTGTGTCTCCCTCACTCACTGTGTGTCTCCCTCACTCAGTGTGTGTCTCCCTCACTCACTGTGTGTCTCCCTCACTCTGTGTGTGTCTCCCTCACTCAGTGTGTCTCCCTCACTCTGTGTGTGTCTCCCTCACTCAGTGTGTTTCTCCCTCACTCTGTGTGTGTCTCCCTCACTCACTGTGTGACACCCTCGCTCAGTGTGTGTCTCCCTCACTCAGTGTGTGCCTGCCTCGCTCACTGAGTGTCTCCCTCGCTCAGTGTGTGTCTCCCTCACTCAGTGTGTGTCCCCCTCACTCACTGTGTGTCTCCCTCGCTCACTGTGTGTCTCCCTCACTCAGTGTGTGTTTCCCTCACTCACTGTGTGTCTCCCTCGCTCAGGGTGTGTCTCCCTCACTCAATGTGTGTCTCCCTCACTCTGTGTGTGTCTCCCTCACTCAGTGTGTGTCTCCCTCACTCTGTGTGTGTCTCCCTCACTCAGTGTGTGTCTCCCTCACTCAGTGTATGTCTCCCTAACTCACTGAGTGTCTCCCTCACTCTCTGTGTGTCTCCCTCGCTCAGTGTGTGTCTCCCTCGCTCACTGTGTGTCTCCCTCACTCACTGTGTGTCTCCCTCACTCAGTGTGGGCCTGCCTCGCTCACTGTGTGTCTCCCTCACTCTGTGTGTGTCTCCCTCACTCAGTGTGTGTCTCCCTCACTCAGTGTGGGCCTGCCTCGCTCACTGTGTGTCTCCCTCACTCTGTGTGTGTCTCCCTCGCTCACTGTGTGTCTCCCTCACTCAGTGTGTGTCTCCCTCGCTCAGTGTGTGTCTCCCTCACTCAGTGTGTGTCTCCCTCGCTCACTGTGTGTCTCCCTCACACAGAGTGTGTCTCCCTCACTCAGTGTGTGTCTGCCTCGCTCACTGTGTGTCTCCCTCTCTCACTGTGTGTCTCCCTCGCTCACTGTGTGACTCCCTCACTCACTGTGTGATCCCTCACTCACTGTGTGTCTCCCTCACTCAGTGTGTGTCTCCCTCACTCAGTGTGTGCCTGCCTCGGTCACTGAGTGTCTCCCTCGCTCAGTGTGTGTCTCCCTCACTCAGTGTGTGTCCCCCTCACTCACTGTGTGTCTCCCTCGCTCACTGTGTGTCTCCCTCACTCAGTGTGTGTCCCCCTCACTCACTGTGTGTCTCCCTCGCTCACTGTGTGTCTCCCTCACTCAGTGTGTGTCTCCCTCACTCAGTGTGTGTTTCCCTCACTCACTGTGTGTCTCCCTCGCTCAGGGTGTGTCTCCCTCACTCAATGTGTGTCTCCCTCACTCTGTGTGTGTCTCCCTCACTCAGTGTGTGTCTCCCTCACTCTGTGTGTGTCTCCCTCACTCAGTGTGTGTCTCCCTCACTCAGTGTATGTCTCCCTAACTCACTGAGTGTCTCCCTCACTCTCTGTGTGTCTCCCTCGCTCAGTGTGTGTCTCCCTCGCTCACTGTGTGTCTCCCTCACTCAGTGTGGGCCTGCCTCGCTCACTGTGTGTCTCCCTCACTCTGTGTGTGTCTCCCTCACTCAGTGTGTGTCTCCCTCACTCAGTGTGGGCCTGCCTCGCTCACTGTGTGTCTCCCTCACTCTGTGTGTGTCTCCCTCGCTCACTGTGTGGTCTCCCTCACTCAGTGTGTGTCTCCCTCGCTCAGTGTGTGTCTCCCTCACTCAGTGTGTGTCTCCCTCGCTCACTGTGCGTCTCCCTCACTCAGTGTGGGCCTGCCTCGCTCACTGTGTGTCTCCCTCACACAGAGTGTGTCTCCCTCACTCAGTGTGTGCCTGCCTCGCTCACTGTGTGTCTCCCTCTCTCACTGTGTGTCTCCCTCGCTCACTGTGTGACTCCCTCACTCACTGTGTGATCCCTCACTCACTGTGTGTCTCCCTCACTCAGTGTGTATCTCCCTCGCTCAGTGTGTGTCTCCCTCGCTCAGTGTGTGTCTCCCTCACTCTGTGTGTTTCTCTCTCATTCAGTGTGTGTCTCCCTCACTCACTGTGTGTCTCCCTCACTCGGTGTGTGTCTCCCTCACTCAATGTGTGTCTCCCGCATTCAGTGTGTGCCTCCCTCGCTCAGTGTGTGTCTCACTCACTCAGTGTGTGACTCCCTCGCTCACTGTGTGTCTCCCTCACTCTGCGTGTGTCTCCCTCACTCAGTGTGTATCTCCCTCACTCTGTGTGTGTCTCCCTCACTCTGTGTGTGTCTCCTTCACTCAGTGTGTGTCTCCCTCACTCAGTGTGTGTCTCCCTCACTCTGTGTGTGCCTGCCTCACTCAGTGTGTGTCTCCCTCACTCTGTGTGTTTGTCTCTCACTCAGTGTGTGTCTCCCTCACTCAGTGTGTGTCTCCCTCACTCTGTGTGTGTCTCCTTCACTCAGTGTGTGTCTCCCTCACTCAGTGTGTGTCTCCCTCGCTCAGTGTGTGTCTCCCTCACTCAGTGTGTGTCTCCTTCACTCAGTGCGTGTCTCCCTCGCTCAGTGTGTGTCTCCCTCGCTCAGTGTGTGTCTCCCTCACTCAGTGTGTTTGTCTCTCACTCAGTGTGTGTCTCCCTCACTCAGTGTGTGTCTCCCTCACTCTGTGTGTGTCTCCTTCACTCAGTGTGTGTCTCCCTCACTCATTGTGTGTCTCCCTCGCTCAGTGTGTGTCTCCCTCGCTCAGTGTGTGTCTCCCTCACTCAGTGTGTGTCTCCTTCACTCAGTGCGTGTCTCCCTCGCTCAGTGTGTGTCTCCCTCACTCAGTGTGTGTCTCCTTCACTCAGTATGTGTCTCCCTCGCTCAGTGTGTGTCTCCCTCACTCAGTGTGTGTCTCCCTCGCTCAGTGTGTGTCTCCCTCACTCAGTGTGTGTCTCCCTCACTCAGTGTCTGTCTCCCTCACTCACTGTGTGTCTCCCTAACTCAGTGTGTGTCTCCCTCGCTCACTGAGTGTCTCCCTCACTCAATGTGTGTCTCCCTCACTCAGTGTGTGCATGCCTGACTCAGTGTGTTTCTCCCTCAGTCAGTGTGTGTCTCCCTTGCTCAGTGTGTGTCTCCCTCACTCTGTGTGTGTCTCCTTCACTCAGTGTGTGTCTCCCTCACTGAGTGTGTGTCTCCCTCGCTCAGTGTGTGTCTCCCTCACTCAGTGTGTGTCTCCTTCACTCAGTGCGTGTCTCCCTCGCTCAGTGTGTGTCTCCCTCACTCAGTGTGTGTCTCCTTCACTCAGTGTGTGTCTCTCTCACTCAGTGTGTGTCTCCCTCACTCACTGTGTGTCTCCCTCACTCAGTTTGTGTCTCCCTCGCTCACTGTGTGTCTCCCTCACTCTGTGTGTGTCTCCCTCACTCACTGTGTGTCTCCCTCACTCAGTTTGTGTCTCCCTCGCTCATTGTGTGTCTTCCTCACTCTGTGTGTGTCTCCCTCACTCACTGTGTGTCTCCCTCACTCAGTGTGTGTCTCGCTCGCTCACTGTGTGTCTCCCTCCGTCTGTGTGTGTCTCCATCACTTAATGTGTGTCTCCCTCAATCACTGTGTGTCTCCCTCGCTCAGTGTGTGCCTCCCTCACTCAGTGTGTGTCTCCCTCGCTCACTGTGTGTCTCCCTCACTCACTGTGTGTCTCCCTCGCTCAGTGTGTGTCTCCCTCACTCAGTGTGTGCCTGCCTCACTCAGTGTGTTTCTCCCTCACTCACTGTATGTCTCCCTCACTCAGTGTGTGTCTCCCTCACTCAGTGTGTGTCTCCCTCGCTCATTGTGTGTCTCCCTCACTCAGTGTGTGTCTCCCTCACTCAGTGTGAGCCTGCCTCACTCACTGTGTGTCTCCCTCACTCACTGTGTGTCTCCCTCACTCTGTGTGTTTCTCTCTCATTCAGTGTGTGTCTCGCTCACTCTGTGTGTGTCTCCCTCACTCAGTGTGTGTCTCCCTCACTCACTGTGTGTCTCCCTCACTCAGTGTGTGTCTCCCTCGCTCACTGTGTGTCTCCCTCACTCTGTGTGTGTCTCCCTCACTCTGTGTGTGTCTCCCTCACTCAGTGCGTGTCTCCCTCACTCAGTGTGTGTCTCCCTCACTCAGTGTGTGTCTCCCTCACTCTGTGTGTGCCTGCCTCACTCAGTGTGTGTCTCCTTCGCTCAGTGTGTGTCTCCCTCACTCAGTGTGTGTCTCCCTCGCTAATTGTGTGTCTCCCTTACTCAGTGTGTCTCTCCCTCACTCAGTGTGTCTCTCCCTCGCTCACTGTGTGTCTCCCTCACTCAGTGTGTGTCTCCCTTGCTAAGTGTGTGTCTCCCTCACTCAGTGTGTGTCTCCCTCGATCACTGTGTGTCTCCCTCACTCTGTGTGTTTGTCTCTCACTCAGTGTGTGTCTCCCTCACTCTGCGTGTGTCTCCCTCACTCAGTGTGTGTCTCCCTCGCTCACTGTGTGTCTCCCTCACTCTGTGTGTGTCTCCTTCACTCAATGTGTGTCTCCCTCACTCAGTGTGTGTCTCCCTCACTCTGTGTGTGCCTGCCTCACTCAGTGTGTGTCTCCCTCACTCTGTGTGTTTGTCTCTCACTCAGTGTGTGTCTCCCTCACTCAGTGTGTGTCTCCCTCACTCTGTGTGTGTCTCCTTCACTCAGTGTGTGTCTCCCTCACTCAGTGTGTGTCTCCCTCACTCTGTGTGTGTCTCCTTCACTCAGTGTGTGTCTCCCTCACTCATTGTGTGTCTCCCTCGCTCAGTGTGTGTCTCCCTCACTCTGTGTGTGTCTCCTTCACTCAGTGTGTGTCTCCCTCACTCAGTGTGTGTCTCCCTCGCTCAGTGTGTGTCTCCCTCACTCAGTGTGTGTCTCCTTCACTCAGTGCGTGTCTCCCTCGCTCAGTGTGTGTCTCCCTCGCTCAGTGTGTGTCTCCCTCACTCAGTGTGTGTCTCCCTCACTCAGTGTGTGTCTCCCTCACTCTGTGTGTGTCTCCTTCACTCAGTGTGTGTCTCCCTCACTCATTGTGTGTCTCCCTCGCTCAGTGTGTGTCTCCCTCACTCAGTGTGTGTCTCCTTCACTCAGTGTGTGTCTCCCTCGCTCAGTGTGTGTCTCCCTCACTCAGTGTGTGTCTCCTTCACTCAGTATGTGTCTCCCTCGCTCAGTGTGTGTCTCCCGCACTCACTGTGTGTCTCCCTCGCTCAGTGTGTGTCTCCCTCACTCAGTGTGTGTCTCCCTCACTCAGTGTGTGTCTCCCTCACTCAGTGTCTGTCTCCCTCACTCACTGTGTGTCTCCCTAACTCAGTGTGTGTCTCCCTCGCTCACTGAGTGTCTCCCTCACTCAATGTGTGTCTCCCTCACTCAGTGTGTGCATGCCTCACTCAGTGTGTTTCTCCCTCAGTCAGTGTGTGTCTCCCTTGCTCAGTGTGTGTCTCCCTCACTCTGTGTGTGTCTCCTTCACTCAGTGTGTGTCTCCCTCACTGAGTGTGTGTCTCCCTCGCTCAGTGTGTGTCTCCCTCACTCAGTGTGTGTCTCCTTCACTCAGTGCGTGTCTCCCTCGCTCAGTGTGTGTCTCCCTCACTCTGTGTGTGTCTCCTTCACTCAGTGTGTGTCTCTCTCATCAGTGTGTGTCTCCCTCACTCAGTGTGTGTCTCCCTCACTCAGTTTGTGTCTCCCTCGCTCACTGTGTGTCTCCCTCACTCTGTGTGTGTCTCCCTCACTCACTGTGTGTCTCCCTCACTCAGTTTGTGTCTCCCTCGCTCACTGTGTGTCTCCCTCACTCTGTGTGTGTCTCCCTCACTCACTGTGTGTCTCCCTCACTCAGTGTGTGTCTCGCTCGCTCACTGTGTGTCTCCCTCCGTCTGTGTGTGTCTCCATCACTTAATGTGTGTCTCCCTCAATCACTGTGTGTCTCCCTCGCTCAGTGTGTGCCTCCCTCGCTCAGTGTGTGCCTCCCTCACTCAGTGTGTGTCTCCCTCGCTCACTGTGTGTCTCCCTCACTCACTGTGTGTCTCCCTCGCTCAGTGTGTGTCTCCCTCACTCAGTGTGTGCCTGCCTCACTCAGTGTGTTTCTCCCTCACTCACTGTATGTCTCCCTCACTCAGTGTGTGTCTCCCTCACTCAGTGTGTGTCTCCCTCGCTCATTGTGTGTCTCCCTCACTCAGAGTGTCTCTCCCTCACTCAGTGTGAGCCTGCCTCACTCACTGTGTGTCTCCCTCACTCACTGTGTGTCTCCCTCATTCAGTGTGTGCCTCCCTCGCTCAGTGTGTGTCTCCCTCACTCAGTGTCTGTCTCCCTCGCTCACTGTATCGCTCCCTCTCTCACTGTTTGTCTCCCTCACTCTGTGTGTTTCTCTCTCATTCAGTGTGTGTCTCGCTCACTCTGTGTGTGTCTCCCTCACTCAGTGTGTGTCTCCCTCACTCACTGTGTGTCTCCCTCACTCAGTGTGTGTCTCCCTCGCTCACTGTGTGTCTCCCTCACTCTGTGTGTGTCTCCCTCACTCTGTGTGTTTGTCCCTCACTCTGTGTGTGTCTCCCTCACTCTGTGTGTGTCTCCCTCACTCTGTGTGTGTCTCCCTCGCTCACTGTGTGTCTCCCTCACACAGATTGTGTCTCCCTCGCTCACTGTGTGTCTCCCTCGCTCAGTGTGTGTCTCCCTCACTCAGTGTGTGTCTCCCTCGCTCACTGTGTGTCTCCCTCACTCAGTGTGGGCCTGCCTCGCTCACTGTGTGTCTCCCTCACACTGAGTGTGTCTCCCTCACTCAGTGTGTGCCTGTCTCGCTCACAGTGTGTCTCCCTCTCTCACTGTGTGTCTCCCTCGCTCACTGTGTGACTCCCTCACTCACTGTGTGATCCCTCACTCACTGTGTGTCTCCCTCACTCAGTGTGTGTCTCCCTCGCTCAGTGTGTGTCTCCCTCGCTCAGTGTGTGTCTCCCTCACTCTGTGTGTTTCTCTCTCATTCAGTGTGTGTCTCCCTCACTCACTGTGTGTCTCCCTCACTCGGTGTGTGTCTTCCTCACTCAATGTGTGTCTCCCTCATTCAGTGTGTGCCTCCCTCGCTCAGTGTGTGTCTCACTCACTCAGTGTGTGTCTCCCTCGCTCACTGTGTGTCTCCCTCACTCTGTGTGTGTCTCCCTCACTCTGTGTTTGTATCTCACTCAGTGTGTGTCTCCCTCACTCTGCGTGTGTCTCCCTCACTCAGTGTGTGTCTCCCTCACTCTGTGTGTGTCTCCCTCACTCTGTGTGTGTCTCCTTCACTCAGTGTGTGTCTCCCTCACTCAGTGTGTGTCTCCCTCACTCTGTGTGTTTGTCTCTCACTCAGTGTGTGTCTCCCTCACTCAGTGTGTGTCTCCCTCACTCTGTGTGTGTCTCCTTCACTCAGTGTGTGTCTCCCTCACTCAGTGTGTGTCTCCCTCGCTCAGTGTGTGTCTCCCTCACTCAGTGTGTGTCTCCCTCATTCAGTGTGTGCCTCCCTCGCTCAGTGTGTGTCTCCCTCACTCAGTGTCTGTCTCCCTCGCTCACTGTATCGCTCCCTCGCTCACTGTTTGTCTCCCTCACTCTGTGTGTTTCTCTCTCATTCAGTGTGTGTCTCGCTCACTCTGTGTGTGTCTCCCTCACTCAGTGTGTGTCTCCCTCACTCACTGTGTGTCTCCCTCACTCAGTGTGTGTCTCCCTCGCTCACTGTGTGTCTCCCTCACTCTGTGTGTGTCTCCCTCACTCTGTGTGTTTGTCCCTCACTCTGTGTGTGTCTCCCTCACTCTGTGTGTGTCTCCCTCACTCAGTGTGTGTCTCCCTCACTCAGTGTGTGTCTCCCTCACTCTGTGTGTGCCTGCCTCACTCAGTGTTTGTCTCCTTCGCTCAGTGTGTGTCTCCCTCACTCAGTGTGTGTCTCCCTCGCTAATTGTGTGTCTCTCTTACTCAGTGTGTGTCTCCTTCACTCAGTGTGTGTCTCCCTCGCTCAGTGTGTGTCTCCTTCACTCACTGTGTGTCTCCCTAACTCAGTGTGTGTCTCCCTCGCTCACTGTGTGTCTCCCTCACTCAATGTGTGTCTCCCTCACTCAGTGTGTGTCTCCCTCATTCTGTATGTGTCTCCCTCGCTCAGTGTGTGTCTCCCTCGCTCACTGTGTGTCTCCCTCGCTCAGTGTGTGTCTCCCTCACTCATTGTGTGTCTCCCTCGTTCACTGTGTGTCTCCCTCGCTCACTGTGTGTCTCCCTCACTCACTGTGTGTCTCCCTCACTCAGTGTGGGCCTGCCTCGCTCACTGTGTGTCTCCCTCACTCTGTGTGTGTCTCCCTCACTCAGTGTGTGTCTCCCTCACTCAGTGTGGGCCTGCCTCGCTCACTGTGTGTCTCCCTCACACAGATTGTGTCTCCCTCGCTCACTGTGTGTCTCCCTCACACAGATTGTGTCTCCCTCGCTCACTGTGTGTCTCCCTCACTCAGTGTGTGTCTCCCTCGCTCAGTGTGTGTCTCCCTCACTCAGTGTGTGTCTCCCTCGCTCACTGTGTGTCTCCCTCACTCAGTGTGGGCCTGCCTCGCTCACTGTGTGTCTCCCTCACACTGAGTGTGTCTCCCTCACTCAGTGTGTGCCTGCCTCGCTCACAGTGTGTCTCCCTCTCTCACTGTGTGTCTCCCTCGCTCACTGTGTGACTCCCTCACTCACTGTGTGATCCCTCACTCACTGTGTGTCTCCCTCACTCAGTGTGTGTCTCCCTCGCTCAGTGTGTGTCTCCCTCGCTCAGTGTGTGTCTCCCTCACTCTGTGTGTTTCTCTCTCATTCAGTGTGTGTCTCCCTCACTCACTGTGTGTCTCCCTCACTCGGTGTGTGTCTTCCTCACTCAATGTGTGTCTCCCTCATTCAGTGTGTGCCTCCCTCGCTCAGTGTGTGTCTCCCTCACTCAGTGTGTGTCTCCCTCGCTCACTGTGTGTCTCCCTCACTCTGTGTGTGTCTCCCTCACTCTGTGTTTGTATCTCACTCAGTGTGTGTCTCCCTCACTCTGCGTGTGTCTCCCTCACTCAGTGTGTGTCTCCCTCACTCTGTGTGTGTCTCCTTCACTCAGTGTGTGTCTCCCTCACTCAGTGTGTGTCTCCCTCACTCTGTGTGTTTGTCTCTCACTCAGTGTGTGTCTCCCTCACTCAGTGTGTGTCTCCCTCACTCTGTGTGTGTCTCCTTCACTCAGTGTGTGTCTCCCTCACTCAGTGTGTGTCTCCCTCGCTCAGTGTGTGTCTCCCTCACTCAGTGTGTGTCTCCTTCACTCAGTGCGTGTCTCCCTCGCTCAGTGTGTGTCTCCCTCGCTCACTGTGTGTCTCCCTCACTCAGTGTGTTTGTCTCTCACTCAGTGTGTGTCTCCCTCACTCAGTGTGTCTCTCCCTCACTCTGTGTGTGTCTCCTTCACTCAGTGTGTGTCTCCCTCAATCAGTGTGTGTCTCCCTCGCTCAGTGTGTGTCTCCCTCACTCAGTGTGTGTCTCCTTCACTCAGTGCGTGTCTCCCTCGCTCAGTGTGTGTCTCCCTCACTCAGTGTGTGTCCCCTTCACTCAGTGTGTGTCTCCCTCGCTCAGTGTGTGTCTCCCTCACTCAGTGTGTGTCTCCCTCGCTCAGTGTGTGTCTCCCTCACTCAGTGTGTGTCTCCCTCACTCAGTGTCTGTCTCCCTCACTCACTGTGTGTCTCCCTAACTCAGTGTGTGTCTCCCTCGCTCACTGAGTGTCTCCCTCACTCAATGTGTTTCTCCCTCACTCAGTGTGTGCATGTCTCACTCAGTGTGTTTCTCCGTCAGTCAGTGTGTGTCTCCCTTGCTCAGTGTGTGTCTCCCTCACTCTGTGTGTGTCTCCTTCACTCAGTGTGTGTATCCCTCACTCAGTGTGTGTCTCCCTCGCTCAGTGTGTGTCTCCCTCACTCAGTGTGTGTCTCCTTCACTCAGTGCGTGTCTCCCTCGCTCAGTGTGTGTCTCCCTCACTCAGTGTGTGTCTCCTTCACTCAGTGTGTGTCTCCCTCGCTCAGTGTGTGTCTCCCTCACTCAGTGTGTGTCTCCGTCGCTCTCTGTATGTCTCCCTCACTCAGTGTGTGTCTCCCTCACTCTGTGTGTGTCTCTCTCACTCAGTGTGTGTCTCCCTCACTCACTGTGTGTCTCCCTCACTCAGTTTGTGTCTCCCTCGCTCACTGTGTGTCTCCCTCACTCTGTGTGTGTCTCCCTCACTCACTGTGTGTCTCCCTCAGTCAGTGTGTGTCTCGCTCGCTCACTGTGTGTCTCCCTCCGTCTGTGTGTGTCTCCCTCACTTAATGTGTGTCTCCCTCAATCACTGTGTGTCTCCCTCGCTCAGTGTGTGTCTCCCTCGCTCAGTGTGTGTCTCCCTCACTCAGTGTGTGTCTCCCTCGCTCACTGTGTGTCTCCCTCACTCAGCGAGGGCCTGCCTCGCTCACTGTGTGTCTCCCTCACACAGATTGTGTCTCCCTCACTCAGTGTGTGCCTGCCTCGCTCACTGTGTGTCTCCCTCTCTCACTGTGTGTCTCCCTCGCTCACTGTGTGACTCCCTCACTCACTGTGTGATCCCTCACTCAGTGTGTGCCTGCCTCGCTCACTGAGTGTCTCCCTCGCTCAGTGTGTGTCTCCCTCACTCAGTGTGTGTCCCCCTCACTCACTGTGTGTCTCCCTCGATCACTGTGTGTCTCCCTCACTCAGTTTGTGTCTCCCTCGCTCACTGTGTGTCTCCCTCACTCTGTGTGTGTCTCCTTCACTCAGTGTGTGTCTCCCTCGCTCAGTGTGTGTCTCCCTCACTCAGTGTGTGTCTCCGTCGCTCTCTGTATGTCTCCCTCACTCAGTGTGTGTCTCCCTCACTCTGTGTGTGTCTCTCTCACTCAGTGTGTGTCTCCCTCACTCACTGTGTGTCTCCCTCACTCAGTTTGTGTCTCCCTCGCTCACTGTGTGTCTCCCTCACTCTGTGTGTGTCTCCCTCACTCACTGTGTGTCTCCCTCAGTCAGTGTGTGTCTCGCTCGCTCACTGTGTGTCTCCCTCCGTCTGTGTGTGTCTCCCTCACTTAATGTGTGTCTCCCTCAATCACTGTGTGTCTCCCTCGCTCACTGTGTGACTCCCTCACTCACTGTGTGATCCCTCACTCAGTGTGTGCCTGCCTCGCTCACTGTGTGTCTCCCTCACTCTGTGTGTGTCTCCTTCACTCAGTGTGTGTCTCCCTCGCTCAGTGTGTGTCTCCCTCACTCAGTGTGTGTCTCCGTCGCTCTCTGTATGTCTCCCTCACTCAGTGTGTGTCTCCCTCACTCTGTGTGTGTCTCCTTCACTCAGTGTGTGTCTCCCTCGCTCAGTGTGTGTCTCCCTCGCTCAGTGTGTGTCTCCCTCACTCAGTGTGTGTCTCCCTCGCTCACTGTGTGCCTCCCTCACTCAGTGAGGGCCTGCCTCGCTCACTGTGTGTCTCCCTCACACAGATTGTGTCTCCCTCACTCAGTGTGTGCCTGCCTCGCTCACTGTGTGTCTCCCTCTCTCACTGTGTGTCTCCCTCGCTCACTGTGTGACTCCCTCACTCACTGTGTGATCCCTCACTCAGTGTGTGCCTGCCTCGCTCACTGAGTGTCTCCCTCGCTCAGTGTGTGTCTCCCTCACTCAGTGTGTGTCCCCCTCACTCACTGTGTGTCTCCCTCGATCACTGTGTGTCTCCCTCACTCAGTGTGTGTTTCCCTCACTCACTGTGTGTCTCCCTCGCTCAGGGTGTGTCTCCCTCACTCAATGTGTGTCTCCCTCACTCTGTGTGTGTCTCCCTCACTCAGTGTGTGTCTCCCTCACTCTGTGTGTGTCTCCCTCAATCAGTGTGTTTCTCTCTCATTCAGTGTGTGTCTCACTCACTCGCTGTGTGTCTCCCTCACTCGGTGTGTGTCTCCCTCACTCAATGTGTGTCTCCCTCATTCAGTGTGTGCCTCCCTCGCTCAGTGTGTGTCTCCCTCACTCAGTGTGTGTCTCCCTCGCTCACTGTGTGTCTCCCTCACTCTGTGTGTGTCTCCCTCACTCTGTGTGTTTGTCTCTCACTCAGTGTGTGTCTCCCTCACTCTGCGTGTGTCTCCCTCACTCAGTGTGTGTCTCCCTCACTCTGTGTGTGTCTCCCTCACTCTGTGTGTGTCTCCTTCACTCAGTGTGTGTCTCCCTCACTCAGTGTGTGTCTCCCTCACTCTGTGTGTGCCTGCCTCACTCAGTGTGTGTCTCCCTCACTCTGTGTGTTTGTCTCTCACTCAGTGTGTGTCTCCCTCACTCAGTGTGTGTCTCCCTCACTCTGTGTGTGTCTCCTTCACTCAGTGTGTGTCTCCTTCACTCAGTGCGTGTCTCCCTCGCTCAGTGTGTGTCTCCCTCGCTCAGTGTGTGTCTCCTTCACTCAGTGTGTGTCTCCCTCACTCAGTGTGTGTCTCCCTCGCTCAGTGTGTGTCTCCCTCACTCAGTGTGTGTCTCCTTCACTCAGTGCGTGTCTCCCTCGCTCAGTGTGTGTCTCCCTCACTCAGTGTGTGTCTCCTTCACTCAGTGTGTGTCTCCCTCGCTCAGTGTGTGTCTCCCTCAGTCAGTGTGTGTCTCCCTCGCTCAGTGTCTGTCTCCCTCACTCAGTGTCTGTCTCCCTCACTCACTGTGTGTCTCCCTAACTCAGTGTGTGTCTCCCTCGTTCACTGAGTGTCTCCCTCACTCAATGTGTGTCTCCCTCACTCAGTGTGTGCATTCCTCACTCAGTGTGTTTCTCCCTCAGTCAGTGTGTGTCTCCCTTGCTCAGTGTGTGTCTCCCTCACTCTGTGTGTGTCTCCTTCACTCAGTGTGTGTCTCCCTCACTGAGTGTGTGTCTCCCTCGCTCAGTGTGTGTCTCCCTCACTCAGTGTGTGTCCCCCTCACTCACTGTGTGTCTCCCTCGCTCACTGTGTGTCTCCCTCACTCAGTGTGTGTTTCCCTCACTCACTGTGTGTCTCCCTCACTCAGGGTGTGTCTCCCTCACTCAATGTGTGTCTCCCTCACTCTGTGTGTGTCTCCCTCACTCAGTGTGTGTCTCCCTCACTCTGTGTGTGTCTCCCTCAATCAGTGTGTTTCTCTCTCATTCAGTGTGTGTCTCCCTCACTCGCTGTGTGTCTCCCTCACTCGGTGTGTGTCTCCCTCACTCAATGTGTGTCTCCCTCATTCAGTGTGTGCCTCCCTCGCTCAGTGTGTGTCTCCCTCACTCAGTGTGTGTCTCCCTCGCTCACTGTGTGTCTCCCTCACACTGTGTGTGTCTCCCTCACTCTGTGTGTTTGTCTCTCACTCAGTGTGTGTCTCCCTCACTCTGCGTGTGTCTCCCTCACTCAGTGTGTGTCTCCCTCACTCTGTGTGTGTCTCCCTCACTCTGTGTGTGTCTCCCTCACTCAGTGTGTGTCTCCCTCACTCTGTGTGTGCCTGCCTCACTCAGTGTGTGTCTCCCTCACTCTGTGTGTTTGTCTCTCACTCAGTGTGTGTCTCCCTCACTCAGTGTGTGTCTCCCTCACTCTGTGTGTGTCTCCTTCACTCAGTGTGTGTCTCCTTCACTCAGTGCGTGTCTCCCTCGCTCAGTGTGTGTCTCCCTCGCTCAGTTTGTGTCTCCTTCACTCAGTGTGTGTCTCCCTCACTCAGTGTGTGTCTCCCTCGCTCAGTGTGTGTCTCCCTCACTCAGTGTGTGTCTCCTTCACTCAGTGCGTGTCTCCCTCGCTCAGTGTGTGTCTCCCTCACTCAGTGTGTGTCTCCTTCACTCAGTGTGTGTCTCCCTCGCTCAGTGTGTGTCTCCCTCACTCAGTGTGTGTCTCCCTCACTCAGTGTCTGTCTCCCTCACTCAGTGTCTGTCTCCCTCACTCACTGTGTGTCTCCCTAACTCAGTGTGTGTCTCCCTCGCTCACTGAGTGTCTCCCTCACTCAATGTGTGTCTCCCTCACTCAGTGTGTGCATGCCTCACTCAGTGTGTTTCCCCCTCAGTCAGTGTGTGTCTCCCTTGCTCAGTGTGTGTCTCCTTCACTCAGTGTGTGTCTCCCTCACTGAGTGTGTGTCTCCCTCGCTCAGTGTGTGTCTCCCTCACTCAGTGTGTGTCTCCTTTACTCAGTGCGTGTCTCCCTCGCTCAGTGTGTGTCTCCCTCACTCAGTGTGTGTCTCCTTCACTCAGTGTGTGTCTCCCTCGCTCAGTGTGTGTCTCCCTCACTCAGTGTGTGTCTCCCTCACTCAGTGTGTGTCTCCTTCGCTCTCGGTATGTCTCCCTCACTCAGTGTGTGTCTCCCTCAGTCAGTGTGTGTCTCTCTCACTCAGTGTGTGTCTCCCTCACTCACTGTGTGTCTCCCTAACTCAGTGTGTGTCTCCCTCGCTCACTGTGTGTCTCCCTCACTCAATGTGTGTCTCCCTCACTCAGTGTGTGTCTCCCTCACTCTGTATGTATCTCCCTCGCTCAGTGTGTGTCTCCCTCGCTCACTGTGTTTCTCCCTCGGTCAGTGTGTGTCTCCCTCACTCATTGTGTGTCTCCCTCGCTCACTGTGTGTCTCCCTCACTCTGTGAGTGTCTCCCTCACTCTGTGTGTTTGTCTCTCACTCAGTGTGTGTCTCCCTCACTCTGTGTGTGTCTCCCTCACTCAGTGTGTGTCTCCCTCACTCTGTGTGTGTCTCCCTCGCTCAGTGTGTGTCTCCCTCACTCAGTGTGTGCCTGCCTCACTCAGCGTGTTTCTCCCTCACTCACTGTATGTCTCCCTCACTCAGTGTGTGTCTCCCTCACTCAGTGTGTGTCTCCCTCGCTCATTGTGTGTCTCCCTCACTCAGTGTGTGTCTCGCTCACTCAGTGTGAGCCTGCCTCACTCACTGTGTGTCTCCCTCACTTACTGTGTGTCTCCCTCATTCAGTGTGTGCCTCCCTCGCTCAGTGTGTGTCTCCCTAACTCAGTGTCTGTCTCCCTCGCTCACTGTATGGCTCCCTCGCTCACTGTGTGTCTCCCTCACTCTGTGTGTTTCTCTCTCATTCAGTGTGTGTCTCGCTCACTCTGTGTGTGTCTCCCTCACTCACTGTGTGTCTCCCTCACTCAGTGTGTGTCTCCTTCGCTCACTGTGTGTCTCCCTCACTCTGTGTGTGTCTCCCTCACTCTGTGTGTTTGTCCCTCACTCTGTGTGTGTCTCCCTCACTCTGTGTGTGTCTCCCTCATTCAGTGTGTGTCTCCCTCACTCTGTGTGTGTCTCCCTCACTCAGTGTGTGTCTCCCTCACTCTGTGTGTGCCTGCCTCACTCAGTGTGTGTCTCCTTCTCTCAGTGTGTGTCTCCCTCACTCAGTGTGTGTCTCCCTCGCTAATTGTGTGTCTCCCTTACTCAGTGTGTCTCTCCCTCGCTCACTGTGTGTCTCCCTCACTCAGTGTGTGTCTCCCTTGCTAAGTGTGTGTCTCCCTTACTCAGTGTGTGTCTCCTTCACTCAGTGTGTGTCTCCTTCACTCAGTGTGTGTCTCCCTCGCTCAGTGTGTGTCTCCCTCACTCAGTATGTGTCTCCCTCACTCACTGTGTGTCTCCCTAACTCAGTGTGTGTCTCCCTTGCTCACTGTGTGTCTCCCTCACTCAATGTGTGTCTCCCTCACTCAGTGTGTGTCTCCCTCACTCTGTATGTATCTCCCTCGCTCAGTGTGTGTCTCCCTCGCTCACTGTGTGTCTCCCTCGCTCAGTGTGTGTCTCCCTCACTCATTGTGTGTCTCCCTCGCTCACTGTGTGTCTCCCTCACTCTGTGTGTTTGTCTCTCACTCAGTGTGTGTCTCCCTCACTCTGTGTGTGTCTCCCTCACTCAGTGTGTGGCTCCCTCACTCTGTGTGTGTCTCCCTCACTCTGTGTGTGTCTCCCTCGCTCAGTGTGTGTCTCGCTCATTCAGTGTGTGTCTCCCTCACTCAGTGTGTGTCTCCCTCACTCAGAGTGTGTCTCACTTGCTCAGTGTGTGTCTCCCTCACTCAGTGTGTGTCTCCCTCGCTCAGTGTGTGTCTCCCTCACTCAGTGTGTGTCTCCCTCGCTCAGTGTGTGTCTCCTTCACTCAGTGTGTGTCTCCCTCGCTCAGTGTGTGTCTCCCTCACTCAGTGTCTGTCTCCCTCACTCACTGTGTGTCTCCCTAACTCAGTGTGTGTCTCCCTCGCTCACTGAGTGTCTCCCTCACTCAATGTGTGTCTCCCTCACTCAGTGTGTGCATGCCTCACTCAGTGTGTTTATCCCTCAGTCAGTGTGTGTCTCCCTTGCTCAGTGTGTGTCTCCCTCACTCACTGTGTGTCTCCCTCACTCAGAGTGTGTCTCACTCGCTCACTGTGTGTCTCCCTCCCTCAGTGTGTGTCTCCCTTACTCACTGTGTGTCTCCCTCACTCAGTGTGTGTCTCCCTCACTCACTGTGTGTCTCCCTCACTCTGTGTGTGTCTCCCTCACTCAGTGTGTCTCCCTCACTCTGTGTGTGTCTCCCTCACTCAGTGTGTTTCTCCCTCACTCTGTGTGTGTCTCCCTCACTCACTGTGTGACACCCTCGCTCAGTGTGTGTCTCCCTCACTCAGTGTGTGCCTGCCTCGCTCACTGAGTGTCTCCCTCGCTCAGTGTGTGTCTCCCTCACTCAGTGTGTGTCCCCCTCACTCACTGTGTGTCTCCCTCACTCTGTGTGTGTCTCCCTCACTCACTGTGTGACACCCTCGCTCAGTGTGTGTCTCCCTCACTCAGTGTGTGTTTCCCTCACTCACTGTGTGTCTCCCTCGCTCAGGGTGTGTCTCCCTCACTCAAAGTGTGTCTCCCTCACTCTGTGTGTGTCTCCCTCACTCAGTGTGTGTCTCCCTCACTCTGTGTGTGTCCCCCTCACTCAGTGTATGTCTCCCTAACTCACTGAGTGTCTCCCTCACTCTCTGTGTGTCTCCCTCGCTCAGTGTGTGTCTCCCTCGCTCACTGTGTGTCTCCCTCACTCACTGTGTGTCTCCCTCACTCAGTGTGGGCCTGCCTCGCTCACTGTGTGTCTCCCTCACTCTGTGTGTGTCTCCCTCACTCAGTGTGTGTCTCCCTCACTCAGTGTGGGCCTGCCTCGCTCACTGTGTGTCTCCCTCACTCTGTGTGTGTCTCCCTCGCTCACTGTGTGTCTCCCTCACTCAGTGTGTGTCTCCCTCGCTCAGTGTGTGTCTCCCTCACTCAGTGTGTGTCTCCCTCGCTCACTGTGTGTCTCCCTCACTCAGTGTGGGCCTGCCTCGCTCACTGTGTGTCTCCCTCACACAGATTGTGTCTCCCTCACTTAGTGTGTGCCTGCCTCGCTCACTGTGTGTCTCCCTCTCTCACTGTGTGTCTCCCTCGCTCACTGTGTGACTCCCTAACTCACTGTGTGTCTCCCTCACTCAGTGTGTGTCCCCCTCACTCACTGTGTGTCTCCCTCGCTCACTGTGTGTCTCCCTCACTCAGTGTGTGTTTCCCTCACTCACTGTGTGTCTCCCTCGCTCAGGGTGTGTCTCCCTCACTCAATGTGTGTCTCCCTCACTCTGTGTGTGTCTCCCTCACTCAGTGTGTGTCTCCCTCACTCTGTGTGTGTCTCCCTCAATCAGTGTGTTTCTCTCTCATTCAGTGTGTGTCTCCCTCACTCGCTGTGTGTCTCCCTCACTCGGTGTGTGTCTCCCTCACTCAATGTGTGTCTCCCTCATTCAGTGTGTGCCTCCCTCGCTCAGTGTGTGTCTCCCTCACTCAGTGTGTGTCTCCCTCGCTCACTGTGTGTCTCCC
Organism: Chiloscyllium punctatum; assembly: GCF_047496795.1. Taxonomy (NCBI): domain Eukaryota; kingdom Metazoa; phylum Chordata; class Chondrichthyes; order Orectolobiformes; family Hemiscylliidae; genus Chiloscyllium; species Chiloscyllium punctatum. The sequence continues at coordinate 56,272,935 of NC_092755.1, read as the reverse complement.
TCACTCTGTGTGTGTCTCCCTCACTCTGTGTGTTTGTCTCTCACTCAGTGTGTGTCTCCCTCACTCTGCGTGTGTCTCCCTCACTCAGTGTGTGTGCCCCTCACTCTGTGTGTGTTTCCTTCAATCAGTGTGTGTCTCCCTCACTCAGTGTGTGTCTCCCTCACTCTGTGTGTGCCTGCCTCACTCAGTGTGTGTCTCCCTCACTCTGTGTGTTTGTCTCTCACTCAGTGTGTGTCTCCCTCACTCAGTGTGTGTCTCCCTCACTCTGTGTGTGTCTCCTTCACTCAGTGTGTGTCTCCTTCACTCAGTGCGTGTCTCCCTCGCTCAGTGTGTGTCTCCCTCGCTCAGTGTGTGTCTCCTTCACTCAGTGTGTGTCTCCCTCACTCAGTGTGTGTCTCCCTCGCTCAGTGTGTGTCTCCCTCACTCAGTGTGTGTCTCCTTCACTCAGTGCGTGTCTCCCTCGCTCAGTGTGTGTCTCCCTCACTCAGTGTGTGTCTCCTTCACTCAGTGTGTGTCTCCCTCGCTCAGTGTGTGTCTCCCTCACTCAGTGTGTGTCTCCCTCGCTCAGTGTGTGTCTCCCTCACTCAGTGTCTGTCTCCCTCACTCAGTGTCTGTCTCCCTCACTCACTGTGTGTCTCCCTAACTCAGTGTGTGTCTCCCTCGCTCACTGAGTGTCTCCCTCACTCAGTGTGTGTCTCCCTCACTCAGTGTGTGTCTCCCTCACTCTGTGTGTGCCTGCCTCACTCAGTGTGTGTCTCCCTCACTCTGTGTGTTTGTCTCTCACTCAGTGTGTGTCTCCCTCACTCAGTGTGTGTCTCCCTCACTCTGTGTGTGTCTCCTTCACTCAGTGTGTGTCTCCCTCACTCAGTGTGTGTCTCCCTCGCTCAGTGTGTGTCTCCCTCACTCAGTGTGTGTCTCCTTCACTCAGTGCGTGTCTCCCTCGCTCAGTGTGTGTCTCCCTCGCTCAGTGTGTGTCTCCCTCACTCAGTGTGTTTGTCTCTCACTCAGTGTGTGTCTCCCTCACTCAGTGTGTGTCTCCCTCACTCTGTGTGTGTCTCCTTCACTCAGTGTGTGTCTCCCTCACTCATTGTGTGTCTCCCTCGCTCAGTGTGTGTCTCCCTCGCTCAGTGTGTGTCTCCCTCACTCAGTGTGTGTCTCCTTCACTCAGTGCGTGTCTCCCTCGCTCAGTGTGTGTCTCCCTCACTCAGTGTGTGTCTCCTTCACTCAGTATGTGTCTCCCTCGCTCAGTGTGTGTCTCCCTCACTCAGTGTGTGTCTCCCTCGCTCAGTGTGTGTCTCCCTCACTCAGTGTGTGTCTCCCTCACTCAGTGTCTGTCTCCCTCACTCACTGTGTGTCTCCCTAACTCAGTGTGTGTCTCCCTCGCTCACTGAGTGTCTCCCTCACTCAATGTGTGTCTCCCTCACTCAGTGTGTGCATGCCTGACTCAGTGTGTTTCTCCCTCAGTCAGTGTGTGTCTCCCTTGCTCAGTGTGTGTCTCCCTCACTCAGTGTGTGTCTCCTTCACTCAGTGCGTGTCTCCCTCGCTCAGTGTGTGTCTCCCTCACTCAGTGTGTGTCTCCTTCACTCAGTGTGTGTCTCTCTCACTCAGTGTGTGTCTCCCTCACTCACTGTGTGTCTCCCTCACTCAGTTTGTGTCTCCCTCGCTCACTGTGTGTCTCCCTCACTCTGTGTGTGTCTCCCTCACTCACTGTGTGTCTCCCTCACTCAGTTTGTGCCTCCCTCGCTCATTGTGTGTCTCCCTCACTCTGTGTGTGTCTCCCTTACTCACTGTGTGTCTCCCTCACTCAGTGTGTGTCTCGCTCGCTCACTGTGTGTCTCCCTCCGTCTGTGTGTGTCTCCATCACTTAATGTGTGTCTCCCTCAATCACTGTGTGTCTCCCTCGCTCAGTGTGTGCCTCCCTCACTCAGTGTGTGCCTCCCTCACTCAGTGTGTGTCTCCCTCGCTCACTGTGTGTCTCCCTCACTCACTGTGTGTCTCCCTCGCTCAGTGTGTGTCTCCCTCACTCAGTGTGTGCCTGCCTCACTCAGTGTGTTTCTCCCTCACTCACTGTATGTCTCCCTCACTCAGTGTGTGTCTCCCTCACTCAGTGTGTGTCTCCCTCACTCTGTGTGTGTCTCCCTCGCTCAGTGTGTGTCTCCCTCACTCAGTGTGTGCCTGCCTCACTCAGCGTGTTTCTCCCTCACTCACTGTATGTCTCCCTCAATCAGTGTGTGTCTCCCTCACTCAGTGTGTGTCTCCCTCGCTCATTGTGTGTCTCCCTCACTCAGTGTGTGTCTCGCTCACTCAGTGTGAGCCTGCCTCACTCACTGTGTGTCTCCCTCACTTACTGTGTGTCTCCCTCATTCAGTGTGTGCCTCCCTCGCTCAGTGTGTGTCTCCCTAACTCAGTGTCTGTCTCCCTCGCTCACTGTATGGCTCCCTCGCTCACTGTGTGTCTCCCTCACTCTGTGTGTTTCTCTCTCATTCAGTGTGTGTCTCGCTCACTCTGTGTGTGTCTCCCTCACTCACTGTGTGTCTCCCTCACTCAGTGTGTGTCTCCCTCGCTCACTGTGTGTCTCCCTCACTCTGTGTGTGTCTCCCTCACTCTGTGTGTTTGTCCCTCACTCTGTGTGTGTCTCCCTCACTCTGTGTGTGTCTCCCTCATTCAGTGTGTGTCTCCCTCACTCTGTGTGTGTCTCCCTCACTCAGTGTGTGTCTCCCTCACTCTGTGTGTGCCTGCCTCACTCAGTGTGTGTCTCCTTCTCTCAGTGTGTGTCTCCCTCACTCAGTGTGTGTCTCCCTCGCTAATTGTGTGTCTCCCTTACTCAGTGTGTGTCTCCCTCACTCACTGTGTGTCTCCCTTGCTAAGTGTGTGTCTCCCTTACTCAGTGTGTCTCTCCCTCGCTCACTGTGTGTCTCCCTCACTCAGTGTGTGTCTCCCTTGCTAAGTGTGTGTCTCCCTTACTCAGTGTGTGTCTCCTTCACTCAGTGTGTGTCTCCTTCACTCAGTGTGTGTCTCCCTCGCTCAGTGTGTGTCTCCCTAACTCAGTGTCTGTCTCCCTCGCTCACTGTATGGCTCCCTCGCTCACTGTGTGTCTCCCTCACTCTGTGTGTTTCTCTCTCATTCAGTGTGTGTCTCGCTCACTCTGTGTGTGTCTCCCTCACTCACTGTGTGTCTCCCTCACTCAGTGTGTGTCTCCCTCGCTCACTGTGTGTCTCCCTCACTCTGTGTGTGTCTCCCTCACTCTGTGTGTTTGTCCCTCACTCTGTGTGTGTCTCCCTCACTCTGTGTGTGTCTCCCTCATTCAGTGTGTGTCTCCCTCACTCTGTGTGTGTCTCCCTCACTCAGTGTGTGTCTCCCTCACTCTGTGTGTGCCTGCCTCACTCAGTGTGTGTCTCCTTCTCTCAGTGTGTGTCTCCCTCACTCAGTGTGTGTCTCCCTCGCTAATTGTGTGTCTCCCTTACTCAGTGTGTCTCTCCCTCGCTCACTGTGTGTCTCCCTCACTCAGTGTGTGTCTCCCTTGCTAAGTGTGTGTCTCCCTTACTCAGTGTGTGTCTCCCTCACTCAGTGTGTGTCTCCCTAACTCAGTGTGTGTCTCCCTCGCTCACTGTGTGTCTCCCTCACTCAATGTGTGTCTCCCTCACTCAGTGTGTGTCTCCCTCACTCTGTATGTATCTCCCTCGCTCAGTGTGTGTCTCCCTCGCTCACTGTGTGACTCCCTCACTCAGTGTGTGTCTCCCTCACTCATTGTGTGTCTCCCTCGCTCACTGTGTGTCTCCCTCACTCTGTGTGTTTGTCTCTCACTCAGTGTGTGTCTCCCTCACTCTGTGTGTGTCTCCCTCACTCAGTGTGTGGCTCCCTCACTCTGTGTGTGTCTCCCTCACTCTGTGTGTGTCTCCCTCGCTCAGTGTGTGTCTCGCTCATTCAGTGTGTGTCTCCCTCACTCAGTGTGTGTCTCCCTCACTCAGAGTGTGTCTCACTTGCTCAGTGTGTGTCTCCCTCACTCAGTGTGTGTCTCCCTCGCTCAGTGTGTGTCTCCCTCACTCAGTGTGTGTCTCCCTCGCTCAGTGTGTGTCTCCTTCACTCAGTGTGTGTCTCCCTCACTCACTGTGTGTCTCCCTCACTCTGTGTGTGTCTCCCTCACTCAGTGTGTCTCCCTCACTCTGTGTGTGTCTCCCTCACTCAGTGTGTTTCTCCCTCACTCTGTGTGTGTCTCCCTCACTCACTGTGTGACACCCTCGCTCAGTGTGTGTCTCCCTCACTCAGTGTGTGCCTGCCTCGCTCACTGAGTGTCTCCCTCGCTCAGTGTGTGTCTCCCTCACTCAGTGTGTGTCCCCCTCACTCACTGTGTGTCTCCCTCACTCTGTGTGTGTCTCCCTCACTCAGTGTGTCTCCCTCACTCTGTGTGTGTCTCCCTCACTCAGTGTGTTTCTCCCTCACTCTGTGTGTGTCTCCCTCACTCACTGTGTGACACCCTCGCTCAGTGTGTGTCTCCCTCACTCAGTGTGTGTCTCCCTCACTCACTGTGTGTCTCCCTCACTCTGTGTGTGTCTCCCTCACTCAGTGTGTCTCCCTCACTCTGTGTGTGTCTCCCTCACTCAGTGTGTTTCTCCCTCACTCTGTGTGTGTCTCCCTCACTCACTGTGTGACACCCTCGCTCAGTGTGTGTCTCCCTCACTCAGTGTGTGCCTGCCTCGCTCACTGAGTGTCTCCCTCGCTCAGTGTGTGTCTCCCTCACTCAGTGTGTGTCCCCCTCACTCACTGTGTGTCTCCCTCACTCTGTGTGTGTCTCCCTCACTCAGTGTGTCTCCCTCACTCTGTGTGTGTCTCCCTCACTCAGTGTGTGTCTCCCTAACTCAGTGTGTGTCTCCCTCGCTCACTGAGTGTCTCCCTCACTCAATGTGTGTCTCCCTCACTCAGTGTGTGTCTCCCTCACTCTGTGTGTGCCTGCCTCACTCAGTGTGTGTCTCCCTCACTCTGTGTGTTTGTCTCTCACTCAGTGTGTGTCTCCCTCACTCAGTGTGTGTCTCCCTCACTCTGTGTGTGTCTCCTTCACTCAGTGTGTGTCTCCCTCACTCAGTGTGTGTCTCCCTCGCTCAGTGTGTGTCTCCCTCACTCAGTGTGTGTCTCCTTCACTCAGTGCGTGTCTCCCTCGCTCAGTGTGTGTCTCCCTCGCTCAGTGTGTGTCTCCCTCACTCAGTGTGTTTGTCTCTCACTCAGTGTGTGTCTCCCTCACTCAGTGTGTGTTTCCCTCACTCTGTGTGTGTCTCCTTCACTCAGTGTGTGTCTCCCTCACTCATTGTGTGTCTCCCTCGCTCAGTGTGTGTCTCCCTCGCTCAGTGTGTGTCTCCCTCACTCAGTGTGTGTCTCCTTCACTCAGTGCGTGTCTCCCTCGCTCAGTGTGTGTCTCCCTCACTCAGTGTGTGTCTCCTTCACTCAGTATGTGTCTCCCTCGCTCAGTGTGTGTCTCCCTCACTCAGTGTGTGTCTCCCTCACTCAGTGTGTGTCTCCTTCACTCAGTGTCTGTCTCCCTCACTCACTGTGTGTCTCCCTAACTCAGTGTGTGTCTCCCTCGCTCACTGAGTGTCTCCCTCACTCAATGTGTGTCTCCCTCACTCAGTGTGTGCATGCCTGACTCAGTGTGTTTCTCCCTCAGTCAGTGTGTGTCTCCCTTGCTCAGTGTGTGTCTCCCTCACTCAGTGTGTGTCTCCTTCACTCAGTGCGTGTCTCCCTCGCTCAGTGTGTGTCTCCCTCACTCAGTGTGTGTCTCCTTCACTCAGTGTGTGTCTCTCTCACTCAGTGTGTGTCTCCCTCACTCACTGTGTGTCTCCCTCACTCAGTTTGTGTCTCCCTCGCTCACTGTGTGTCTCCCTCACTCTGTGTGTGTCTCCCTCACTCACTGTGTGTCTCCCTCACTCAGTTTGTGCCTCCCTCGCTCATTGTGTGTCTCCCTCACTCTGTGTGTGTCTCCCTTACTCACTGTGTGTCTCCCTCACTCAGTGTGTGTCTCGCTCGCTCACTGTGTGTCTCCCTCCGTCTGTGTGTGTCTCCATCACTTAATGTGTGTCTCCCTCAATCACTGTGTGTCTCCCTCGCTCAGTGTGTGCCTCCCTCACTCAGTGTGTGCCTCCCTCACTCAGTGTGTGTCTCCCTCGCTCACTGTGTGTCTCCCTCACTCACTGTGTGTCTCCCTCGCTCAGTGTGTGTCTCCCTCACTCAGTGTGTGCCTGCCTCACTCAGTGTGTTTCTCCCTCACTCACTGTATGTCTCCCTCACTCAGTGTGTGTCTCCCTCACTCAGTGTGTGTCTCCCTCACTCTGTGTGTGTCTCCCTCGCTCAGTGTGTGTCTCCCTCACTCAGTGTGTGCCTGCCTCACTCAGCGTGTTTCTCCCTCACTCACTGTATGTCTCCCTCACTCAGTGTGTGTCTCCCTCACTCAGTGTGTGTCTCCCTCGCTCATTGTGTGTCTCCCTCACTTAGTGTGTGTCTCGCTCACTCAGTGTGAGCCTGCCTCACTCACTGTGTGTCTCCCTCACTTACTGTGTGTCTCCCTCATTCAGTGTGTGCCTCCCTCGCTCAGTGTGTGTCTCCCTAACTCAGTGTCTGTCTCCCTCGCTCACTGTATGGCTCCCTCGCTCACTGTGTGTCTCCCTCACTCTGTGTGTTTCTCTCTCATTCAGTGTGTGTCTCGCTCACTCTGTGTGTGTCTCCCTCACTCACTGTGTGTCTCCCTCACTCAGTGTGTGTCTCCCTCGCTCACTGTGTGTCTCCCTCACTCTGTGTGTGTCTCCCTCACTCTGTGTGTTTGTCCCTCACTCTGTGTGTGTCTCCCTCACTCTGTGTGTGTCTCCCTCATTCAGTGTGTGTCTCCCTCACTCTGTGTGTGTCTCCCTCACTCAGTGTGTGTCTCCCTCACTCTGTGTGTGCCTGCCTCACTCAGTGTGTGTCTCCTTCTCTCAGTGTGTGTCTCCCTCACTCAGTGTGTGTCTCCCTCGCTAATTGTGTGTCTCCCTTACTCAGTGTGTCTCTCCCTCGCTCACTGTGTGTCTCCCTCACTCAGTGTGTGTCTCCCTTGCTAAGTGTGTGTCTCCCTTACTCAGTGTGTGTCTCCTTCACTCAGTGTGTGTCTCCTTCACTCAGTGTGTGTCTCCCTCGCTCAGTGTTTGTCTCCCTCACTCAGTATGTGTCTCCCTCACTCACTGTGTGTCTCCCTAACTCAGTGTGTGTCTCCCTCGCTCACTGTGTGTCTCCCTCACTCAATGTGTGTCTCCCTCACTCAGTGTGTGTCTCCCTCACTCTGTATGTATCTCCCTCGCTCAGTGTGTGTCTCCCTCGCTCACTGTGTGTCTCCCTCGCTCAGTGTGTGTCTCCCTCACTCATTGTGTGTCTCCCTCGCTCACTGTGTGTCTCCATCACTCTGTGTGTTTGTCTCTCACTCAGTGTGTGTCTCCCTCACTCTGTGTGTGTCTCCCTCACTCAGTGTGTGGCTCCCTCACTCTGTGTGTGTCTCCCTCACTCTGTGTGTGTCTCCCTCGCTCAGTGTGTGTCTCGCTCATTCAGTGTGTGTCTCCCTCACTCAGTATGTGTCTCCCTCACTCAGAGTGTGTCTCACTTGCTCAGTGTGTGTCTCCCTCACTCAGTGTGTGTCTCCCTCGCTCAGTGTGTGTCTCCCTCACTCAGTGTGTGTCTCCCTCGCTCAGTGTGTGTCTCCTTCACTCAGTGTGTGTCTCCCTCGCTCAGTGTGTGTCTCCCTCACTCAGTGTCTGTCTCCCTCACTCACTGTGTGTCTCCCTAACTCAGTGTGTGTCTCCCTCGCTCACTGAGTGTCTCCCTCACTCAATGTGTGTCTCCCTCACTCAGTGTGTGCATGCCTCACTCAGTGTGTTTATCCCTCAGTCAGTGTGTGTCTCCCTTGCTCAGTGTGTGTCTCCCTCACTCACTGTGTGTCTCCCTCACTCAGAGTGTGTCTCACTCGCTCACTGTGTGTCTCCCTCCCTCAGTGTGTGTCTCCCTCACTCACTGTGTGTCTCCCTCACTCAGTGTGTGTCTCCCTCACTCACTGTGTGTCTCCCTCACTCTGTGTGTGTCTCCCTCACTCAGTGTGTCTCCCTCACTCTGTGTGTGTCTCCCTCACTCAGTGTGTTTCTCCCTCACTCTGTGTGTGTCTCCCTCACTCACTGTGTGACACCCTCGCTCAGTGTGTGTCTCCCTCACTCAGTGTGTGCCTGCCTCGCTCACTGAGTGTCTCCCTCGCTCAGTGTGTGTCTCCCTCACTCAGTGTGTGTCCCCCTCACTCACTGTGTGTCTCCCTCACTCTGTGTGTGTCTCCCTCACTCAGTGTGTCTCCCTCACTCTGTGTGTGTCTCCCTCACTCAGTGTGTTTCTCCCTCACTCTGTGTGTGTCTCCCTCACTCACTGTGTGACACCCTCGCTCAGTGTGTGTCTCCCTCACTCAGTGTGTGTTTCCCTCACTCACTGTGTGTCTCCCTCGCTCAGGGTGTGTCTCCCTCACTCAAAGTGTGTCTCCCTCACTCTGTGTGTGTCTCCCTCACTCAGTGTGTGTCTCCCTCACTCTGTGTGTGTCTCCCTCACTCAGTGTATGTCTCCCTAACTCACTGAGTGTCTCCCTCACTCTCTGTGTGTCTCCCTCGCTCAGTGTGTGTCTCCCTCGCTCACTGTGTGTCTCCCTCACTCACTGTGTGTCTCCCTCACTCAGTGTGGGCCTGCCTCGCTCACTGTGTGTCTCCCTCACTCTGTGTGTGTCTCCCTCACTCAGTGTGTGTCTCCCTCACTCAGTGTGGGCCTGCCTCGCTCACTGTGTGTCTCCCTCACTCTGTGTGTGTCTCCCTCGCTCACTGTGTGTCTCCCTCACTCAGTGTGTGTCTCCCTCGCTCAGTGTGTGTCTCCCTCACTCAGTGTGTGTCTCCCTCGCTCACTGTGTGTCTCCCTCACTCAGTGTGGGCCTGCCTCGCTCACTGTGTGTCTCCCTCACACAGATTGTGTCTCCCTCACTTAGTGTGTGCCTGCCTCGCTCACTGTGTGTCTCCCTCTCTCACTGTGTGTCTCCCTCGCTCACTGTGTGACTCCCTAACTCACTGTGTGTCTCCCTCACTCTGTATGTATCTCCCTCGCTCTGTGTGTGTCTCCCTCGCTCACTGTGTGTCTCCCTCACTCAGTGTGTGTCTCCCTCGCTCAGTGTGTGTCTCCCTCACTCAGTGTGTGTCTCCCTCGCTCACTGTGTGTCTCCCTCACTCAGTGTGGGCCTGCCTCGCTCACTGTGTGTCTCCCTCACACAGATTGTGTCTCCCTCACTTAGTGTGTGCCTGCCTCGCTCACTGTGTGTCTCCCTCTCTCACTGTGTGTCTCCCTCACTCAATGTGTGTCTCCCTCACTCAGTGTGTGTCTCCCTCACTCTGTATGTATCTCCCTCGCTCAGTGTGTGTCTCCCTCGCTCACTGTGTGTCTCCCTCGCTCAGTGTGTGTCTCCCTCACTCATTGTGTGTCTCCCTCGCTCACTGTGTGTCTCCATCACTCTGTGTGTTTGTCTCTCACTCAGTGTGTGTCTCCCTCACTCTGTGTGTGTCTCCCTCACTCAGTGTGTGGCTCCCTCACTCTGTGTGTGTCTCCCTCACTCTGTGTGTGTCTCCCTCGCTCAGTGTGTGTCTCGCTCATTCAGTGTGTGTCTCCCTCACTCAGTGTGTGTCTCCCTCACTCAGAGTGTGTCTCACTTGCTCAGTGTGTGTCTCCCTCACTCAGTGTGTGTCTCCCTCGCTCAGTGTGTGTCTCCCTCACTCAGTGTGTGTCTCCCTCGCTCAGTGTGTGTCTCCTTCACTCAGTGTGTGTCTCCCTCGCTCAGTGTGTGTCTCCCTCACTCAGTGTCTGTCTCCCTCACTCACTGTGTGTCTCCCTAACTCAGTGTGTGTCTCCCTCGCTCACTGAGTGTCTCCCTCACTCAATGTGTGTCTCCCTCACTCAGTGTGTGCATGCCTCACTCAGTGTGTTTATCCCTCAGTCAGTGTGTGTCTCCCTTGCTCAGTGTGTGTCTCCCTCACTCACTGTGTGTCTCCCTCACTCAGAGTGTGTCTCACTCGCTCACTGTGTGTCTCCTTCCCTCAGTGTGTGTCTCCCTCACTCACTGTGTGTCTCCCTCACTCAGTGTGTGTCTCCCTCACTCACTGTGTGTCTCCCTCACTCTGTGTGTGTCTCCCTCACTCAGTGTGTCTCCCTCACTCTGTGTGTGTCTCCCTCACTCAGTGTGTTTCTCCCTCACTCTGTGTGTGTCTCCCTCACTCACTGTGTGACACCCTCGCTCAGTGTGTGTCTCCCTCACTCAGTGTGTGCCTGCCTCGCTCACTGAGTGTCTCCCTCGCTCAGTGTGTGTCTCCCTCACTCAGTGTGTGTCCCCCTCACTCACTGTGTGTCTCCCTCACTCTGTGTGTGTCTCCCTCACTCAGTGTGTCTCCCTCACTCTGTGTGTGTCTCCCTCACTCAGTGTGTTTCTCCCTCACTCTGTGTGTGTCTCCCTCACTCACTGTGTGACACCCTCGCTCAGTGTGTGTCTCCCTCACTCAGTGTGTGTTTCCCTCACTCACTGTGTGTCTCCCTCGCTCAGGGTGTGTCTCCCTCACTCAAAGTGTGTCTCCCTCACTCTGTGTGTGTCTCCCTCACTCAGTGTGTGTCTCCCTCACTCTGTGTGTGTCTCCCTCACTCAGTGTATGTCTCCCTAACTCACTGAGTGTCTCCCTCACTCTCTGTGTGTCTCCCTCGCTCAGTGTGTGTCTCCCTCGCTCACTGTGTGTCTCCCTCACTCACTGTGTGTCTCCCTCACTCAGTGTGGGCCTGCCTCGCTCACTGTGTGTCTCCCTCACTCTGTGTGTGTCTCCCTCACTCAGTGTGTGTCTCCCTCACTCAGTGTGGGCCTGCCTCGCTCACTGTGTGTCTCCCTCACTCTGTGTGTGTCTCCCTCGCTCACTGTGTGTCTCCCTCACTCAGTGTGTGTCTCCCTCGCTCAGTGTGTGTCTCCCTCACTCAGTGTGTGTCTCCCTCGCTCACTGTGTGTCTCCCTCACTCAGTGTGGGCCTGCCTCGCTCACTGTGTGTCTCCCTCACACAGATTGTGTCTCCCTCACTTAGTGTGTGCCTGCCTCGCTCACTGTGTGTCTCCCTCTCTCACTGTGTGTCTCCCTCGCTCACTGTGTGACTCCCTAACTCACTGTGTGTCTCCCTCACTCAGTGTGTGTCCCCCTCACTCACTGTGTGTCTCCCTCGCTCACTGTGTGTCTCCCTCACTCAGTGTGTGTTTCCCTCACTCACTGTGTGTCTCCCTCGCTCAGGGTGAGTCTCCCTCACTCAATGTGTGTCTCCCTCACTCTGTGTGTGTCTCCCTCACTCAGTGTGTGTCTCCCTCACTCTGTGTGTGTCTCCCTCAATCAGTGTGTTTCTCTCTCATTCAGTGTGTGTCTCCCTCACTCGCTGTGTGTCTCCCTCACTCGGTGTGTGTCTCCCTCACTCAATGTGTGTCTCCCTCATTCAGTGTGTGCCTCCCTCGCTCAGTGTGTGTCTCCCTCACTCAGTGTGTGTCTCCCTCACTCACTGTGTGTCTCCCTCACTCTGTGTGTGTCTCCCTCACTCTGTGTGTTTGTCTCTCACTCAGTGTGTGTCTCCCTCACTCTGCGTGTGTCTCCCTCACTCAGTGTGTGTGCCCCTCACTCTGTGTGTGTTTCCTTCACTCAGTGTGTGTCTCCCTCACTCAGTGTGTGTCTCCCTCACTCTGTGTGTGCCTGCCTCACTCAGTGTGTGTCTCCCTCACTCTGTGTGTTTGTCTCTCACTCAGTGTGTGTCTCCCTCACTCAGTGTGTGTCTCCCTCACTCTGTGTGTGTCTCCTTCACTCAGTGTGTGTCTCCTTCACTCAGTGCGTGTCTCCCTCGCTCAGTGTGTGTCTCCCTCGCTCAGTGTGTGTCTCCTTCACTCAGTGTGTGTCTCCCTCACTCAGTGTGTGTCTCCCTCGCTCAGTGTGTGTCTCCCTCACTCACTGTGTGTCTCCTTCACTCAGTGCGTGTCTCCCTCGCTCAGTGTGTGTCTCCCTCACTCAGTATGTGTCTCCTTCACTCAGTGTGTGTCTCCCTCGCTCAGTGTGTGTCTCCCTCACTCAGTGTGTGTCTCCCTCGCTCAGTGTGTGTCTCCCTCACTCAGTGTCTGTCTCCCTCACTCACTGTGTGTCTCCCTAACTCAGTGTGTGTCTCCCTCGCTCACTGAGTGTCTCCCTCACTCAATGTGTGTCTCCCTCACTCAGTGTGTGTCTCCCTCACTCTGTGTGTGCCTGCCTCACTCAGTGTGTGTCTCCCTCACTCTGTGTGTTTGTCTCTCACTCAGTGTGTGTCTCCCTCACTCAGTGTGTGTCTCCCTCACTCTGTGTGTGTCTCCTTCACTCAGTGTGTGTCTCCCTCACTCAGTGTGTGTCTCCCTCGCTCAGTGTGTGTCTCCCTCACTCAGTGTGTGTCTCCTTCACTCAGTGCGTGTCTCCCTCGCTCAGTGTGTGTCTTCCTCGCTCAGTGTGTGTCTCCCTCACTCAGTGTGTTTGTCTCTCACTCAGTGTGTGTCTCCCTCACTCAGTGTGTGTCTCCCTCACTCTGTGTGTGTCTCCTTCACTCAGTGTGTGTCTCCCTCACTCATTGTGTGTCTCCCTCGCTCAGTGTGTGTCTCCCTCGCTCAGTGTGTGTCTCCCTCACTCAGTGTGTGTCTCCTTCACTCAGTGCGTGTCTCCCTCGCTCAGTGTGTGTCTCCCTCACTCAGTGTGTGTCTCCTTCACTCAGTATGTGTCTCCCTCGCTCAGTGTGTGTCTCCCTCACTCAGTGTGTGTCTCCCTCGCTCAGTGTGTGTCTCCCTCACTCAGTGTCTGTCTCCCTCACTCACTGTGTGTCTCCCTAACTCAGTGTGTGTCTCCCTCGCTCACTGAGTGTCTCCCTCACTCAATGTGTGTCTCCCTCACTCAGTGTGTGCATGCCTGACTCAGTGTGTTTCTCCCTCAGTCAGTGTGTGTCTCCCTTGCTCAGTGTGTGTCTCCCTCACTCAGTGTGTGTCTCCTTCACTCAGTGCGTGTCTCCCTCGCTCAGTGTGTGTCTCCCTCACTCAGTGTGTGTCTCCTTCACTCAGTGTGTGTCTCTCTCACTCAGTGTGTGTCTCCCTCACTCACTGTGTGTCTCCCTCACTCAGTTTGTGTCTCCCTCGCTCACTGTGTGTCTCCCTCACTCTGTGTGTGTCTCCCTCACTCACTGTGTGTCTCCCTCACTCAGTTTGTGCCTCCCTCGCTCATTGTGTGTCTCCCTCACTCTGTGTGTGTCTCCCTTACTCACTGTGTGTCTCCCTCACTCAGTGTGTGTCTCGCTCGCTCACTGTGTGTCTCCCTCCGTCTGTGTGTGTCTCCATCACTTAATGTGTGTCTCCCTCAATCACTGTGTGTCTCCCTCGCTCAGTGTGTGCCTCCCTCACTCAGTGTGTGCCTCCCTCACTCAGTGTGTGTCTCCCTCGCTCACTGTGTGTCTCCCTCACTCACTGTGTGTCTCCCTCGCTCAGTGTGTGTCTCCCTCACTCAGTGTGTGCCTGCCTCACTCAGTGTGTTTCTCCCTCACTCACTGTATGTCTCCCTCACTCAGTGTGTGTCTCCCTCACTCAGTGTGTGTCTCCCTCACTCTGTGTGTGTCTCCCTCGCTCAGTGTGTGTCTCCCTCACTCAGTGTGTGCCTGCCTCACTCAGCGTGTTTCTCCCTCACTCACTGTATGTCTCCCTCACTCAGTGTGTGTCTCCCTCACTCAGTGTGTGTCTCCCTCGCTCATTGTGTGTCTCCCTCACTCAGTGTGTGTCTCGCTCACTCAGTGTCAGCCTGCCTCACTCACTGTGTGTCTCCCTCACTTACTGTGTGTCTCCCTCATTCAGTGTGTGCCTCCCTCGCTCAGTGTGTGTCTCCCTAACTCAGTGTCTGTCTCCCTCGCTCACTGTATGGCTCCCTCGCTCACTGTGTGTCTCCCTCACTCTGTGTGTTTCTCTCTCATTCAGTGTGTGTCTCGCTCACTCTGTGTGTGTCTCCCTCACTCACTGTGTGTCTCCCTCACTCAGTGTGTGTCTCCCTCGCTCACTGTGTGTCTCCCTCACTCTGTGTGTGTCTCCCTCACTCTGTGTGTTTGTCCCTCACTCTGTGTGTGTCTCCCTCACTCTGTGTGTGTCTCCCTCATTCAGTGTGTGTCTCCCTCACTCTGTGTGTGTCTCCCTCACTCAGTGTGTGTCTCCCTCACTCTGTGTGTGCCTGCCTCACTCAGTGTGTGTCTCCTTCTCTCAGTGTGTGTCTCCCTCACTCAGTGTGTGTCTCCCTCGCTAATTGTGTGTCTCCCTTACTCAGTGTGTCTCTCCCTCGCTCACTGTGTGTCTCCCTCACTCAGTGTGTGTCTCCCTTGCTAAGTGTGTGTCTCCCTTACTCAGTGTGTGTCTCCTTCACTCAGTGTGTGTCTCCTTCACTCAGTGTGTGTCTCCCTCGCTCAGTGTGTGTCTCCCTCACTCAGTATGTGTCTCCCTCACTCACTGTGTGTCTCCCTAACTCAGTGTGTGTCTCCCTCGCTCACTGTGTGTCTCCCTCACTCAATGTGTGTCTCCCTCACTCAGTGTGTGTCTCCCTCACTCTGTATGTATCTCCCTCGCTCAGTGTGTGTCTCCCTCGCTCACTGTGTGTCTCCCTCGCTCAGTGTGTGTCTCCCTCACTCATTGTGTGTCTCCCTCGCTCACTGTGTGTCTCCCTCACTCTGTGTGTGTCTCCCTCACTCAGTGTGTGGCTCCCTCACTCTGTGTGTGTCTCCCTCACTCTGTGTGTGTCTCCCTCGCTCAGTGTGTGTCTCGCTCATTCAGTGTGTGTCTCCCTCACTCAGTGTGTGTCTCCCTCACTCAGAGTGTGTCTCACTTGCTCAGTGTGTGTCTCCCTCACTCAGTGTGTGTCTCCCTCGCTCAGTGTGTGTCTCCCTCACTCAGTGTGTGTCTCCCTCGCTCAGTGTGTGTCTCCTTCACTCAATGTGTGTCTCCCTCACTCAGTGTGTGCATGCCTCACTCAGTGTGTTTATCCCTCAGTCAGTGTGTGTCTCCCTTGCTCAGTGTGTGTCTCCCTCACTCACTGTGTGTCTCCCTCACTCAGAGTGTGTCTCACTCGCTCACTGTGTGTCTCCCTCCCTCAGTGTGTGTCTCCCTCACTCACTGTGTGTCTCCCTCACTCAGTGTGTGTCTCCCTCACTCACTGTGTGTCTCCCTTACTCTGTGTGTGTCTCCCTCACTCAGTGTGTCTCCCTCACTCTGTGTGTGTCTCCCTCACTCAGTGTGTTTCTCCCTCACTCTGTGTGTGTCTCCCTCACTCACTGTGTGACACCCTCGCTCAGTGTGTGTCTCCCTCACTCAGTGTGTGCCTGCCTCGCTCACTGAGTGTCTCCCTCGCTCAGTGTGTGTCTCCCTCACTCAGTGTGTGTCCCCCTCACTCACTGTGTGTCTCCCTCACTCTGTGTGTGTCTCCCTCACTCAGTGTGTCTCCCTCACTCTGTGTGTGTCTCCCTCACTCAGTGTGTTTCTCCCTCACTCTGTGTGTGTCTCCCTCACTCACTGTGTGACACCCTCGCTCAGTGTGTGTCTCCCTCACTCAGTGTGTGTCTCCCTCACTCACTGTGTGTCTCCCTCACTCTGTGTGTGTCTCCCTCACTCAGTGTGTCTCCCTCACTCTGTGTGTGTCTCCCTCACTCAGTGTGTTTCTCCCTCACTCTGTGTGTGTCTCCCTCACTCACTGTGTGACACCCTCGCTCAGTGTGTGTCTCCCTCACTCAGTGTGTGCCTGCCTCGCTCACTGAGTGTCTCACTCGCTCAGTGTGTGTCTCCCTCACTCAGTGTGTGTCCCCCTCACTCACTGTGTGTCTCCCTCACTCTGTGTGTGTCTCCCTCACTCAGTGTGTCTCCCTCACTCTGTGTGTGTCTCCCTCACTCAGTGTGTGTCTCCCTAACTCAGTGTGTGTCTCCCTCGCTCACTGAGTGTCTCCCTCACTCAATGTGTGTCTCCCTCACTCAGTGTGTGTCTCCCTCACTCTGTGTGTGCCTGCCTCACTCAGTGTGTGTCTCCCTCACTCTGTGTGTTTGTCTCTCACTCAGTGTGTGTCTCCCTCACTCAGTGTGTGTCTCCCTCACTCTGTGTGTGTCTCCTTCACTCAGTGTGTGTCTCCCTCACTCAGTGTGTGTCTCCCTCGCTCAGTGTGTGTCTCCCTCACTCAGTGTGTGTCTCCTTCACTCAGTGCGTGTCTCCCTCGCTCAGTGTGTGTCTCCCTCGCTCAGTGTGTGTCTCCCTCACTCAGTGTGTTTGTCTCTCACTCAGTGTGTGTCTCCCTCACTCAGTGTGTGTCTCCCTCACTCTGTGTGTGTCTCCTTCACTCAGTGTGTGTCTCCCTCACTCATTGTGTGTCTCCCTCGCTCAGTGTGTGTCTCCCTCGCTCAGTGTGTGTCTCCCTCACTCAGTGTGTGTCTCCTTCACTCAGTGCGTGTCTCCCTCGCTCAGTGTGTGTCTCCCTCACTCAGTGTGTGTCTCCTTCACTCAGTATGTGTCTCCCTCGCTCAGTGTGTGTCTCCCTCACTCAGTGTGTGTCTCCCTCGCTCAGTGTGTGTCTCCCTCACTCAGTGTGTGTCTCCCTCACTCAGTGTCTGTCTCCCTCACTCACTGTGTGTCTCCCTAACTCAGTGTGTGTCTCCCTCGCTCACTGAGTGTCTCCCTCACTCAATGTGTGTCTCCCTCACTCAGTGTGTGCATGCCTGACTCAGTGTGTTTCTCCCTCAGTCAGTGTGTGTCTCCCTTGCTCAGTGTGTGTCTCCCTCACTCAGTGTGTGTCTCCTTCACTCAGTGCGTGTCTCCCTCGCTCAGTGTGTGTCTCCCTCACTCAGTGTGTGTCTCCTTCACTCAGTGTGTGTCTCTCTCACTCAGTGTGTGTCTCCCTCACTCACTGTGTGTCTCCCTCACTCAGTTTGTGTCTCCCTCGCTCACTGTGTGTCTCCCTCACTCTGTGTGTGTCTCCCTCACTCACTGTGTGTCTCCCTCACTCAGTTTGTGCCTCCCTCGCTCATTGTGTGTCTCCCTCACTCTGTGTGTGTCTCCCTTACTCACTGTGTGTCTCCCTCACTCAGTGTGTGTCTCGCTCGCTCACTGTGTGTCTCCCTCCGTCTGTGTGTGTCTCCATCACTTAATGTGTGTCTCCCTCAATCACTGTGTGTCTCCCTCGCTCAGTGTGTGCCTCCCTCACTCAGTGTGTGCCTCCCTCACTCAGTGTGTGTCTCCCTCGCTCACTGTGTGTCTCCCTCACTCACTGTGTGTCTCCCTCGCTCAGTGTGTGTCTCCCTCACTCAGTGTGTGCCTGCCTCACTCAGTGTGTTTCTCCCTCACTCACTGTATGTCTCCCTCACTCAGTGTGTGTCTCCCTCACTCAGTGTGTGTCTCCCTCACTCTGTGTGTGTCTCCCTCGCTCAGTGTGTGTCTCCCTCACTCAGTGTGTGCCTGCCTCACTCAGCGTGTTTCTCCCTCACTCACTGTATGTCTCCCTCAATCAGTGTGTGTCTCCCTCACTCAGTGTGTGTCTCCCTCGCTCATTGTGTGTCTCCCTCACTCAGTGTGTGTCTCGCTCACTCAGTGTGAGCCTGCCTCACTCACTGTGTGTCTCCCTCACTTACTGTGTGTCTCCCTCATTCAGTGTGTGCCTCCCTCGCTCAGTGTGTGTCTCCCTAACTCAGTGTCTGTCTCCCTCGCTCACTGTATGGCTCCCTCGCTCACTGTGTGTCTCCCTCACTCTGTGTGTTTCTCTCTCATTCAGTGTGTGTCTCGCTCACTCTGTGTGTGTCTCCCTCACTCACTGTGTGTCTCCCTCACTCAGTGTGTGTCTCCCTCGCTCACTGTGTGTCTCCCTCACTCTGTGTGTGTCTCCCTCACTCTGTGTGTTTGTCCCTCACTCTGTGTGTGTCTCCCTCACTCTGTGTGTGTCTCCCTCATTCAGTGTGTGTCTCCCCCACTCTGTGTGTGTCTCCCTCACTCAGTGTGTGTCTCCCTCGCTCAGTGTGTGTCTCCCTCACTCAGTATGTGTCTCCCTCACTCACTGTGTGTCTCCCTAACTCAGTGTGTGTCTCCCTCGCTCACTGTGTGTCTCCCTCACTCAATGTGTGTCTCCCTCACTCAGTGTGTGTCTCCCTCACTCTGTATGTATCTCCCTCGCTCATTGTGTGTCTCCCTCGCTCACTGTGTGTCTCCCTCGCTCAGTGTGTGTCTCCCTCACTCATTGTGTGTCTCCCTCGCTCACTGTGTGTCTCCCTCACTCTGTGTGTTTGTCTCTCACTCAGTGTGTGTCTCCCTCACTCTGTGTGTGTCTCCCTCACTCAGTGTGTGGCTCCCTCACTCTGTGTGTGTCTCCCTCACTCTGTGTGTGTCTCCCTCGCTCAGTGTGTGTCTCGCTCATTCAGTGTGTGTCTCCCTCACTCAGTGTGTGTCTCCCTCACTCAGAGTGTGTCTCACTTGCTCAGTGTGTGTCTCCCTCACTCAGTGTGTGTCTCCCTCGCTCAGTGTGTGTCTCCCTCACTCAGTGTGTGTCTCCCTCGCTCAGTGTGTGTCTCCTTCACTCAGTGTGTGTCTTCCCTCGCTCAGTGTGTGTCTCCCTCACTCAGTGTCTGTCTCCCTCACTCACTGTGTGTCTCCCTAACTCAGTGTGTGTCTCCCTTGCTCACTGAGTGTCTCCCTCACTCAATGTGTGTCTCCCTCACTCAGTGTGTGCATGCCTCACTCAGTGTGTTTATCCCTCAGTCAGTGTGTGTCTCCCTTGCTCAGTGTGTGTCTCCCTCACTCACTGTGTGTCTCCCTCACTCAGAGTGTGTCTCACTCGCTCACTGTGTGTCTCCCTCCCTCAGTGTGTGTCTCCCTCACTCACTGTGTGTCTCCCTCACTCAGTGTGTGTCTCCCTCACTCACTGTGTGTCTCCCTCACTCTGTGTGTGTCTCCCTCACTCAGTGTGTCTCCCTCACTCTGTGTGTGTCTCCCTCACTCAGTGTGTTTCTCCCTCACTCTGTGTGTGTCTCCCTCACTCACTGTGTGACACCCTCGCTCAGTGTGTGTCTCCCTCACTCAGTGTGTGCCTGCCTCGCTCACTGAGTGTCTCCCTCGCTCAGTGTGTGTCTCCCTCACTCAGTGTGTGTCCCCCTCACTCACTGTGTGTCTCCCTCACTCTGTGTGTGTCTCCCTCACTCAGTGTGTCTCCCTCACTCTGTGTGTGTCTCCCTCACTCAGTGTGTTTCTCCCTCACTCTGTGTGTGTCTCCCTCACTCACTGTGTGACACCCTCGCTCAGTGTGTGTCTCCCTCACTCAGTGTGTGTTTCCCTCACTCACTGTGTGTCTCCCTCGCTCAGGGTGTGTCTCCCTCACTCAAAGTGTGTCTCCCTCACTCTGTGTGTGTCTCCCTCACTCAGTGTGTGTCTCCCTCACTCTGTGTGTGTCTCCCTCACTCAGTGTATGTCTCCCTAACTCACTGAGTGTCTCCCTCACTCTCTGTGTGTCTCCCTCGCTCAGTGTGTGTCTCCCTCGCTCACTGTGTGTCTCCCTCACTCACTGTGTGTCTCCCTCACTCAGTGTGGGCCTGCCTCGCTCACTGTGTGTCTCCCTCACTCTGTGTGTGTCTCCCTCACTCAGTGTGTGTCTCCCTCACTCAGTGTGGGCCTGCCTCGCTCACTGTGTGTCTCCCTCACTCTGTGTGTGTCTCCCTCGCTCACTGTGTGTCTCCCTCACTCAGTGTGTGTCTCCCTCGCTCAGTGTGTGTCTCCCTCACTCAGTGTGTGTCTCCCTCGCTCACTGTGTGTCTCCCTCACTCAGTGTGGGCCTGCCTCGCTCACTGTGTGTCTCCCTCACACAGATTGTGTCTCCCTCACTTAGTGTGTGCCTGCCTCGCTCACTGTGTGTCTCCCTCTCTCACTGTGTGTCTCCCTCGCTCACTGTGTGACTCCCTAACTCATTGTGTGTCTCCCTCACTCAGTGTGTGTCTCCCTCACTCACTGTGTGTCTCCCTCGCTCACTGTGTGTCTCCCTCACTCAGTGTGTGTTTCCCTCACTCACTGTGTGTCTCCCTCGCTCAGGGTGTGTCTCCCTCACTCAATGTGTGTCTCCCTCACTCTGTGTGTGTCTCCCTCACTCAGTGTGTGTCTCCCTCACTCTGTGTGTGTCTCCCTCAATCAGTGTGTTTCTCTCTCATTCAGTGTGTGTCTCCCTCACTCGCTGTGTGTCTCCCTCACTCGGTGTGTGTCTCCCTCACTCAATGTGTGTCTCCCTCATTCAGTGTGTGCCTCCCTCGCTCAGTGTGTGTCTCCCTCACTCAGTGTGTGTCTCCCTCGCTCACTGTGTGTCTCCCTCACTCTGTGTGTGTCTCCCTCACTCTGTGTGTTTGTCTCTCACTCAGTGTGTGTCTCCCTCACTCTGCGTGTGTCTCCCTCACTCAGTGTGTGTGCCCCTCACTCTGTGTGTGTTTCCTTCACTCAGTGTGTGTCTCCCTCACTCAGTGTGTGTCTCCCTCACTCTGTGTGTGCCTGCCTCACTCAGTGTGTGTCTCCCTCACTCTGTGTGTTTGTCTCTCACTCAGTGTGTGTCTCCCTCACTCAGTGTGTGTCTCCCTCACTCTGTGTGTGTCTCCCTCACTCAGTGTGTGTCTCCTTCACTCAGTGCGTGTCTCCCTCGCTCAGTGTGTGTCTCCCTCGCTCAGTGTGTGTCTCCTTCACTCAGTGTGTGTCTCCCTCACTCAGTGTGTGTCTCCCTCGCTCAGTGTGTGTCTCCCTCACTCAGTGTGTGTCTCCTTCACTCAGTGCGTGTCTCCCTCGCTCAGTGTGTGTCTCCCTCACTCAGTGTGTGTCTCCTTCACTCAGTGTGTGTCTCCCTCACTCAGTGTGTGTCTCCCTCACTCAGTGTGTGTCTCCCTCGCTCAGTGTGTGTCTCCCTCACTCAGTGTCTGTCTCCCTCACTCAGTGTCTGTCTCCCTCACTCAGTGTGTGTCTCCCTAACTCAGTGTGTGTCTCCCTCGCTCACTGAGTGTCTCCCTCACTCAATGTGTGTCTCCCTCACTCAGTGTGTGTCTCCCTCACTCTGTGTGTGCCTGCCTCACTCAGTGTGTGTCTCCCTCACTCTGTGTGTTTGTCTCTCACTCAGTGTGTGTCTCCCTCACTCAGTGTGTGTCTCCCTCACTCTGTGTGTGTCTCCTTCACTCAGTGTGTGTCTCCCTCACTCAGTGTGTGTCTCCCTCGCTCAGTGTGTGTCTCCCTCACTCAGTGTGGGTCTCCTTCACTCAGTGCGTGTCTCCCTCGCTCAGTGTGTGTCTCCCTCGCTCAGTGTGTGTCTCCCTCACTCAGTGTGTTTGTCTCTCACTCAGTGTGTGTCTCCCTCACTCAGTGTGTGTCTCCCTCACTCTGTGTGTGTCTCCTTCACTCAGTGTGTGTCTCCCTCACTCATTGTGTGTCTCCCTCGCTCAGTGTGTGTCTCCCTCGCTCAGTGTGTGTCTCCCTCACTCAGTGTGTGTCTCCTTCACTCAGTATGTGTCTCCCTCGCTCAGTGTGTGTCTCCCTCACTCAGTGTGTGTCTCCCTCGCTCAGTGTGTGTCTCCCTCACTCAGTGTGTGTCTCCCTCACTCAGTGTCTGTCTCCCTCACTCACTGTGTGTCTCCCTAACTCAGTGTGTGTCTCCCTCGCTCACTGAGTGTCTCCCTCACTCAATGTGTGTCTCCCTCACTCAGTGTGTGCATGCCTGACTCAGTGTGTTTCTCCCTCAGTCAGTGTGTGTCTCCCTTGCTCAGTGTGTGTCTCCCTCACTCAGTGTGTGTCTCCTTCACTCAGTGCGTGTCTCCCTCGCTCAGTGTGTGTCTCCCTCACTCAGTGTGTGTCTCCTTCACTCAGTGTGTGTCTCTCTCACTCAGTGTGTGTCTCCCTCACTCACTGTGTGTCTCCCTCACTCAGTTTGTGTCTCCCTCGCTCACTGTGTGTCTCCCTCACTCTGTGTGTGTCTCCCTCACTCCCTGTGTGTCTCCCTCACTCAGTTTGTGCCTCCCTCGCTCATTGTGTGTCTCCCTCACTCTGTGTGTGTCTCCCTTACTCACTGTGTGTCTCCCTCACTCAGTGTGTGTCTCGCTCGCTCACTGTGTGTCTCCCTCCGTCTGTGTGTGTCTCCATCACTTAATGTGTGTCTCCCTCAATCACTGTGTGTCTCCCTCGCTCAGTGTGTGCCTCCCTCACTCAGTGTGTGCCTCCCTCACTCAGTGTGTGTCTCCCTCGCTCACTGTGTGTCTCCCTCACTCACTGTGTGTCTCCCTCGCTCAGTGTGTGTCTCCCTCACTCAGTGTGTGCCTGCCTCACTCAGTGTGTTTCTCCCTCACTCACTGTATGTCTCCCTCACTCAGTGTGTGTCTCCCTCACTCAGTGTGTGTCTCCTTCGCTCATTGTGTGTCTCCCTCACTCAGTGTGTGTCTCCCTCACTCAGTGTGAGCCTGCCTCACTCACTGTGTGTCTCCCTCACTCACTGTGTGTCTCCCTCACTCAGTGTCTGTCTCCCTCGCTCACTGTATCGCTCGCTCACTCACTGTGTGTCTCCCTCACTCTGTGTGTTTCTCTCTCATTCAGTGTGTGTCTCGCTCACTCTGTGTGTGTCTCCCTCACTCAGTGTGTGTCTCCCTCACTCAGTGTGTGTCTCCCTCGCTCACTGTGTGTCTCCCTCACTCTGTGTGTGTCTCCCTCACTCTGTGTGTTTGTCCCTCACTCTGTGTGTGTCTCCCTCACTCTGTGTGTGTCTCCCTCACTCAGTGTGTGTCTCCCTCACTCAGTGTGTGTCTCCCTCGCTAATTGTGTGTCTCCCTTACTCAGTGTGTCTCTCCCTCACTCAGTGTGTCTCTCCCTCGCTCACTGTGTGTCTCCCTCACTCAGTGTGTGTCTCCCTTGCTAAGTGTGTGTCTCCCTAACTCAGTGTGTGTCTCCCTCGATCACTGTGTGTCTCCCTCACTCTGTGTGTTTGTCTCTCACTCAGTGTGTGTCTCCCTCACTCTGCGTGTGTCTCCCTCACTCAGTGTGTGTCTCCCTCACTCTGTGTGTGTCTCCTTCACTCAATGTGTGTCTCCCTCACTCAGTGTGTGTCTCCCTCACTCTGTGTGTGCCTGCCTCACTCAGTGTGTGTCTCCCTCACTCTGTGTGTTTGTCTCTCACTCAGTGTGTGTCTCCCTCACTCAGTGTGTGTCTCCCTCACTCTGTGTGTGTCTCCTTCACTCAGTGTGTGTCTCCCTCACTCAGTGTGTGTCTCCCTCACTCTGTGTGTGTCTCCTTCACTCAGTGTGTGTCTCCCTCACTCATTGTGTGTCTCCCTCGCTCAGTGTGTGTCTCCCTCACTCTGTGTGTGTCTCCTTCACTCAGTGTGTGTCTCCCTCACTCAGTGTGTGTCTCCCTCGCTCAGTGTGTGTCTCCCTCACTCAGTGTGTGTCTCCTTCACTCAGTGCGTGTCTCCCTCGCTCAGTGTGTGTCTCCCTCGCTCAGTGTGTGTCTCCCTCACTCAGTGTGTGTCTCCCTCACTCTGTGTGTGTCTCCTTCACTCAGTGTGTGTCTCCCTCACTCATTGTGTGTCTCCCTCGCTCAGTGTGTGTCTCCCTCACTCAGTGTGTGTCTCCTTCACTCAGTGCGTGTCTCCCTCGCTCAGTGTGTGTCTCCCTCACTCAGTGTGTGTCTCCTTCACTCAGTGTGTGTCTCCCTCACTCAGTGTGTGTCTCCCTCACTCAGTGTGTGTCTCCCTCACTCACTGTGTGTCTCCCTAACTCAGTGTGTGTCTCCCTCGCTCACTGAGTGTCTCCCTCACTCAATGTGTGTCTCCCCCACTCAGTGTGTGCATGCCTCACTCAGTGTGTTTCTCCCTCAGTCAGTGTGTGTCTCCCTTGCTCAGTGTGTGTCTCCCTCACTCTGTGTGTGTCTCCTTCACTCAGTGTGTGTCTCCCTCACTGAGTGTGTGTCTCCCTCGCTCAGTGTGTGTCTCCCTCACTCAGTGTGTGTCTCCTTCACTCAGTGCGTGTCTCCCTCGCTCAGTGTGTGTCTCCCTCACTCTGTGTGTGTCTCCTTCACTCAGTGTGTGTCTCTCTCATCAGTGTGTGTCTCCCTCACTCAGTGTGTGTCTCCCTCACTCAGTTTGTGTCTCCCTCGCTCACTGTGTGTCTCCCTCACTCTGTGTGTGTCTCCCTCACTCACTGTGTGTCTCCCTCACTCAGTTTGTGTCTCCCTCGCTCACTGTGTGTCTCCCTCACTCTGTGTGTGTCTCCCTCACTCACTGTGTGTCTCCCTCACTCAGTGTGTGTCTCGCTCGCTCACTGTGTGTCTCCCTCCGTCTGTGTGTGTCTCCATCACTTAATGTGTGTCTCCCTCAATCACTGTGTGTCTCCCTCGCTCAGTGTGTGCCTCCCTCACTCAGTGTGTGCCTCCCTCACTCAGTGTGTGTCTCCCTCGCTCACTGTGTGTCTCCCTCACTCACTGTGTGTCTCCCTCGCTCAGTGTGTGTCTCCCTCACTCAGTGTGTGCCTGCCTCACTCAGTGTGTTTCTCCCTCACTCACTGTATGTCTCCCTCACTCAGTGTGTGTCTCCCTCACTCAGTGTGTGTCTCCCTCGCTCATTGTGTGTCTCCCTCACTCAGAGTGTGTCTCCCTCACTCAGTGTGAGCCTGCCTCACTCACTGTGTGTCTCCCTCACTCACTGTGTGTCTCCCTCATTCAGTGTGTGCCTCCCTCGCTCAGTGTGTGTCTCCCTCACTCAGTGTCTGTCTCCCTCGCTCACTGTATCGCTCCCTCGCTCACTGTTTGTCTCCCTCACTCTGTGTGTTTCTCTCTCATTCAGTGTGTGTCTCGCTCACTCTGTGTGTGTCTCCCTCACTCAGTGTGTGTCTCCCTCACTCACTGTGTGTCTCCCTCACTCAGTGTGTGTCTCCCTCACTCACTGTGTGTCTCCCTCACTCTGTGTGTGTCTCCCTCACTCTGTGTGTTTGTCCCTCACTCTGTGTGTGTCTCCCTCACTCTGTGTGTGTCTCCCTCACTCAGTGTGTGTCTCCCTCACTCTGTGTGTGCCTGCCTCACTCAGTGTTTGTCTCCTTCGCTCAGTGTGTGTCTCCCTCACTCAGTGTGTGTCTCCCTCGCTAATTGTGTGTCTCCCTTAATCAGTGTGTCTCTCCCTCACTGTGTGTCTCTCCCTCGCTCACTGTGTGTCTCCCTCACTCAGTGTGTGTCTCCCTTGCTAAGTGTGTGTCTCCCTTACTCCGTGTGTGTCTCCTTCACTCAGTGTGTGTCTCCTTCACTCAGTGTGTGTCTCCCTCGCTCAGTGTGTGTCTCCTTCACTCACTGTGTGTCTCCCTAACTCAGTGTGTGTCTCCCTCGCTCACTGTGGGTCTCCCTCACTCAATGTGTGTCTCCCTCACTCAGTGTGTGTCTCCCTCACTCTGTATGTGTCTCCCTCGCTCAGTGTGTGTCTCCCTCGCTCACTGTGTGTCTCCCTCGCTCAGTGTGTGTCTCCCTCACTCAGTGTGTGTCTCCCTCGCTCACTGTGTGTCTCCCTCGCTCAGTGTGGGCCTGCCTCGCTCACTGTGTGTCTCCCTCACTCTGTGTGTGTCTCCCTCACTCAGTGTGTGTCTCCCTCACTCAGTGTGGGCCTGCCTCGCTCACTGTGTGTCTCCCTCACACAGATTGTGTCTCCCTCGCTCACTGTGTGTCTCCCTCACACAGATTGTGTCTCCCTCGCTCACTGTGTGTCTCCCTCACTCAGTGTGTGTCTCCCTCGCTCAGTGTGTGTCTCCCTCACTCAGTGTGTGTCTCCCTCGCTCACTGTGTGTCTCCCTCACTCAGTGTGGGCCTGCCTCGCTCACTGTGTGTCTCCCTCACACAGAGTGTGTCTCCCTCACTCAGTGTGTGCCTGCCTCGCTCACAGTGTGTCTCCCTCTCTCACTGTGTGTCTCCCTCGCTCACTGTGTGACTCCCTCACTCACTGTGTGATCCCTCACTCACTGTGTGTCTCCCTCACTCAGTGTGTGTCTCCCTTGCTCAGTGTGTGTCTCCCTCGCTCAGTGTGTGTCTCCCTCACTCTGTGTGTTTCTCTCTCATTCAGTGTATGTCTCCCTCACTCACTGTGTGTCTCCCTCACTCGGTGTGTGTCTTCCTCACTCAATGTGTGTCTCCCTCATTCAGTGTGTGCCTCCCTCGCTCAGTGTGTGTCTCCCTCACTCAGTGTGTGTCTCCCTCGCTCACTGTGTGTCTCCCTCACTCTGTGTGTGTCTCCCTCACTCTGTGTTTGTATCTCACTCAGTGTGTGTCTCCCTCACTCTGCGTGTGTCTCCCTCACTCAGTGTGTGTCTCCCTCACTCTGTGTGTGTCTCCTTCACTCTGTGTGTGTCTCCTTCACTCAGTGTGTGTCTCCCTCACTCAGTGTGTGTCTCCCTCACTCTGTGTGTTTGTCTCTCACTCAGTGTGTGTCTCCCTCACTCAGTGTGTGTCTCCCTCACTCTGTGTGTGTCTCCTTCACTCAGTGTGTGTCTCCCTCACTCAGTGTGTGTCTCCCTCGCTCAGTGTGTGTCTCCCTCACTCAGTGTGTGTCTCCTTCACTCAGTGCGTGTCTCCCTCGCTCAGTGTGTGTCTCCCTCGCTCACTGTGTGTCTCCCTCACTCACTGTGTGTCTCCCTCACTCAGTGTGGGCCTGCCTCGCTCACTGTGTGTCTCCCTCACACAGAGTGTGTCTCCCTCACTCAGTGTGTGCCTGCCTCGCTCACTGTGTGTCTCCCTCTCTCACTGTGTGTCTCCCTCGCTCACTGTGTGACTCCCTCACTCACTGTGTGTCGCCCTCACTCACTGTGTGTCTCCCTCGCTCAGTGAGTGTCTCCCTCGCTCACTGTGTGTCTCCCTCACTCTGTGTGTTTCTCTCTCATTCAGTGTGTGTCTCTCCCTCACTCACTGTGTGTCTCCCTCACTCGGTGTGTGTCTCCCTCACTCACTGTGTGTCTCCCTCATTCAGTGTGTGCCTCCCTCGCTCAGTGTGTGTCTCCCTCACTCAGTGTGTGTCTCCCTCGCTCACTGTATGTCTCCCTCGCTCACTGTGTGTCTCCCTCATTCTGTGTGTTTCTCTCTCATTCAGTGTGTGTCTCCCTCACTCTGTGTGTGTCTCCCTCACTCAGTGTGTGTCTCCCTCGCTCACTGTGTGTCTCCCTCACTCAGTGTGTGTCTCCCTCGCTCTGTGTGTGTCTCCCTCACTCAGTGTGTGTCTCCATCACTCTGTGTGTGTCTCGCTCACTCAATGTGTGTCTCCCTCACTCTGTGTGTGCCTGCCTCACTCAGTGTGTGTCTCCCTCACTCTGTGTGTTTCTCCCTCACTCTGTGTGTTTGTCTCTCACTCAGTGTGTGTCTCCCTCACTCTGTGTGTGTCTCCCTCACTCAGTGTGTGTCTCCCTCACTCTGTGTGTGTCTCCTTCACTCAGTGTGTGTCTCCCTCACTCAATGTGTGTCTCCCTCGCTCAGTGTGTGTCTCCCTCACTCAGTGTGTGTCTCCCTCGCTCAGTGTGTGTCTCCCTCACTCGGTGTGTGTCTCCTTCACTCAGTGTGTGTCTCCCTCGCTCAGTGTGTGTCTCCCTCACTCAGTGTGTGTCTCCCTCGCTCAGTGTGTGTCTCCTTCACTCAGTGTGTGTCTCCCTCGCTCAGTGTGTGTCTCCCTCACTCAGTGTGTGTTTCCCTCACTCAGTGTCTGTCTCCCTCACTCACTGTGTGTCTCCCTAACTCAGTGTGTATCTCCCTCGCTCACTGAGCGTCTCCCTCACTCAATGTGTGTCTCCCTCACTCAGTGTGTGCATGCCTCACTCAGTGTGTTTCTCCCTCAGTCAGTGTGTGTCTCCCTTGCTCAGTGTGTGTCTCCCTCACTCAGTGTGTGTCTCCTTCGCTCTCTGTATGTCTCCCTCACTCAGTGTATGTCTCCCTCACTCTGTGTGTGCCTCTCTCACTCAGTGTGTGTCTCCCTCACTCACTGTGTGTCTCCCTCACTCAGTTTGTGTCTCCCTCGCTCACTGTGTGTCTCCCTCACTCTGTGTGTGTCTCCCTCACTCACTGTGTGTCTCCCTCACTCAGTGTGTGTCTCGCTCGTTCACTGTGTGTCTCCCTCCATCTGTGTGTGTCTCCCTCACTTAATGTGTGTCTCCCTCAATCACTGTGTGTCTCCCTCGCTCAGTGTGTGCCTCCCTCACTCAGTGTGTGTCTCCCTCGCTCACTGTGTGTCTCCATCACTCTGTGTGTGTCTCCCTCACTTAATGTGTGTCTCCCTCACTCAGTGTGTGCCTCCCTCACTCAGTGTGTGTCTCCCTCGCTCAGTGTGTGTCTCCCTCACTCAGTGTGTGTCTCCCTCGCTCACTGTGTGACTCCCTCACTCACTGTGTGTATCCCTCGCTCACTGAGTGTCTCCCTCACTCAGTGTGTGTCTCCCTCACTCAGTGTGTGTCTCACTCGCTCACTGTGTGACTCCCTCACTCACTGTGTGTCTCCCTCACTCACTGTGGGTCTCCCTCACTCAGTGCGTGTCTCCCTCGCTCAGTGTGTGTCTCCCTCACTCAGTGTGTGTCTCCCTCGCTCACTGTGTGTCTCCCTCACTCAGTGTGTGTTTCCCTCGCTCACTGAGTGTCTCCCTCACTCAGTGAGTGTCTCCCCCGCTAAGTGTGTGTCTCCCTCACTCAGTGTGTCTCTCCCTCGCTCACTGTGTGTCTCCCTCGCTCAGTGTGTGTCTCCCTCACTCAGTGTGTGTCTCCCTCACTCAGTGTGTCTCTCCCTCGCTAAGTGTGTGTCTCCCTCACTCAGTGTGTGTTTTCCTCGCTCAGTGAGTGTCATCCTCACTCAGTGTGTGTCTCCCCCGCTAAGTGTGTGTCTCCCTCACTCAGTGTGTCTCTCCCTCGCTCACTGTGTCTCCCTCGCTAAGTGTGTGTCTCCCTCACTCAGTGTGTGTCTCCCTCACTCAGTGTGTCTCTCCCTCGCTAAGTGTGTGTCTCCCTCACTCAGTGTGTGTCTCCCTCACTCAGTGTGTGCCTGCCTCGCTCACTGTGTGTCTCCCTCACTCAGTGTCTGTCTCCCTCACTCAGTGTGTCTCTCCCTCGCTAAGTGTGTGTCTCCATCACTCAGTGTGTGTCTCCCTCGCTCAGTGTCTGTCTCCCTCACTCAGTGTGTGTCTCCCTCGCTCACAGTGTGTCTCCCTCGCTCACTGTGTGTCTCCCTCACTCACTGTGTGTCTCCCTCACTCAGTGTGTGTCTCCCTCACTCAGTGCGTGTCTCCCTCACTCAGTGTGTTTCTCCCTCACTCTGTTTGTGTCTCCCTCGCTCACTGTGTGTCTCCCTCACTCTGTGTGTGTCTCCCTCACTCACTGTGTGTCTCCCTCACTCAGTGTGTGTCTCGCTCGCTCACTATGTGTCTCCCTCCGTCTGTGTGTGTCTCCCTCACTTAATGTGTGTCTCCCTCAATCACTGTGTGTCTCCCTCGCTCAGTGTGTGCCTCCCTCACTCAGTCTGTGTCTCCCTCGCTCACTGTGTGTCTCCATCAATCTGTGTGTGTCTCCCTCACTTAAAGTGTGTCTCCCTCACTCAGTGTGTGCCTCCCTCATTCAGTGTGTGTCTCCCTCACTCAGTGTGTGTCTCCCTCACTCTGTGTGTGTCTCCCTCACTCAGTGTGTGTCTCCCTCACTCAGTGTGTGTCTCCCCCGCTAAGTGTGTGTCTCCCTCACTCAGTGTGTCTCTCCCTCGCTCACTGTGTCTCCCTCGCTCAGTGTGTGTCTCCCTCACTCAGTGTGTGTCTCCCTAACTAAGTGTGTGTCTCCCTCACTCAGCGTGTGTCTCCCTCACTCAGTGTGTCTCTCCCTCGCTAAGTGTGTGTCTCCCTCACTCAGTGTGTGTCTCCCTCGCTCAGTGTCGGTCCCCCTCACTCAGTGTGTGTCTCCCTAACTAAGTGTGTGTCTCCCTCGCTCACTGTGTGTCTCCCTCACTCACTGTGTGTCTCCCTCACTCAGTGCGTGTCTCCCTCGCTCAGTGTGTGTCTCCCTCATTCAGTGTGTGTCTCCGTCACTCAGTGTGTGTCTCCCTCATTCAGTGTGTGTCTCCCTCACTTACTGTGTGTCTCCCTAACTCACTGTGTGTCTCCCTCACTCACTGTGGGTCTCCCTCACTCAGTGCGTGTCTCCCTCGCTCATTGTGTGTCTCCCTCACTCAGTGTGTGTCTCCCTGACTCACTGTGTGTCTCCCTCTCTCACTGTGTGTCTCCCTCGCTCAGTGTGTGTCTCCCTTGCTCAGTGTGTGTCTCCCTCACTCAGTGTGTGTCTCCTTCGCTCTCTGTATGTCTCCCTCACTCAGTGTGTGTCTCCCTCACTCTGTGTGTGTCTCTCTCACTCACTGTGTGTCTCCCTCACTCTGTGTGTGTCTCGCTCGCTCACTGTGTGTCTCCCTCCGTCTGCGTGTGTCTCCCTCACTTAATGTGTGTCTCCCTCAATCACTGTGTGTCTCCTTCGCTCCGTGTGTGCCTCCCTCACTCAGTGTGTGTCTCCCTCGCTCACTGTGTGTCTCCATCACGCTGTGTGTGTCTCCCTCACTTAATGTGTGTCTCCCTCACTCAGTGTGTGCATCCCTCACTCAGTGTGTGTCTCCCTCGCTCACTGTGTGTCTTCCTCGCTCACTGTGTTTCTCCCTCACTCAGTGTCTGTCTCCCTCACCCAGTGTGTGTCTTCCTCGCTCACTGTGTGTCTCCCTCACTCAGTGTGTGTCTCCCTCGCTCAGTGTGTGTCTCCCTCACTCAATGTGTGTCTCCCTCGCTCACTGTGTGTCTCCCTCATTCACTGTGTGTCTCCCTCGCTCAGTGTGTGTCTCCCTCACTCAGTGTGTGTCTCCCTCACTCAGTGTGTCTCTCCCTCGCTCACTGTGTGTCTCCCTCACTCAGTGTGTGTCTCCCTCGCTCACTGTGTGTCTCCCTCACTCAGTGTGTGTCTCCCTCACTCAGTGTGTCTCTCCCTCGCTAAGTGTGTGTCTCCCTCACTCAGTGTCTGTCTCGCTCGCTCAGTGTGTGTCTCCCTCACTCACTGTGTGTCTCCCTCACTCGCTGTTAGTCTCCCTCACTCACTGTGTGTCTCCCTCACTTACTGTGTGTCTCCATCACTCACAGTATGTCTCCCTCACTCTGTGTGTGTCTCCCTCACTCACTGTGTGTCTCCATCACTCACTGTATGTCTCCCTCACTCACTGTGTGTCTCCCTCACTCAGTGTATGTCTCCCTCACTCACTGTGTGTCTCCCTCACTCACTGTGTGTGTCCCTCACTCACTGTATGTCTCCCTCACTCACTGTGTGTCTCCCTCGCTCAGTGTGTGTCTCCCTCACTCACTGTGTGTCCCCCTCACTCAGTGTGTGTCCCCCTCACTCAGTGTGTGTCTCCCTCACTCAGTGTGTCTCTCTTTCGCTCACTGTGTGTCTTCCTCACTCGGTGTGTGTCTCCCTCACTCAGTGTGCGTCTCCCTCACTCAGTGTATGTCACCCTAACTCACTGAGTGTCTCCCTCACTCTCTGTGTGTCTCCCTCGCTCAGTGTGTGTCTCCCTCACTCGCTGTGAGTCTCCCTCACTCACTGTGTGTCTCCCTCACTTACTGTGTGTCTCCATCACTCACAGTATGTCTCCCTCAGTCACTGTGTGTCTCCCTCACTCACTGTGTGTCTCCATCACTCACTGTATGTCTCCCTCACTCACTGTGTGTCTCCCTCACTCAGTGTATGTCTCCCTCACTCACTGTGTGTCTCCCTCACTCAATGTGTGTGTCCCTCACTCACTGTATGTCTCCCTCACTCACTGTGTGTCTCCCTCGCTCAGTGTGTGTCTCCCTCACTCAGTGTGTGTCTCCCTCACTCACTGTGTGTCTCCCTCACTCAGTGCGTGTCTCCCTCGCTCAGTGTGTGTCTCCCTCACTCACTGTGTGTCTCCCTCACTCAGTGTGTGTCTCCCTCACTCTGTGTGTCTCCCTCGCTCAGTGTGTGTCTCCCTCACTCACTGTGCATCTCCATCACTCACTGTGTGTGTCCCTCGCTCACTGTGTGTCTCCCTCACTCAGTGTGTTTCTCCCTCGCTCAGTGTCTGTCTCCCTCACTCAGTGTGTGTCTCCGTCGCTCTGTGTCTGTCTCCCTCCCTCAGTGTGTGTCTCCCTCACTCAGTGTGTGTCTCCCTCGCTCAGTGTCTGTCTCCCTCACTCAGTGTGTGTCTCCCTAACTAAGTGTGTGTCTCCCTCGCTCACTGTGTGTCTCCCTCACTCAGTGTGTGTCTCCCTCACTCAGTGTGTGTCTCCCACGCTCAGTGTGTGTCTCCCGCATTCAGTGTGCGTCTCCCTCACTCACTGTGTGTGACTCCCTCGCTCACTGTGTGTCTCCCTCATTCACTGTGGGTCTCCCTCGCTCACTGCGTGTCTCCCTCGCTCACTGTGTGTCTCCCTCACTCACTGTGTGTCTCCCTCACTCAGTGTGTGTCTCCCTCACTCAGTGCGTGTCTCCCTCACTCAGTGTGTTTCTCCCTCACTCTGTTTGTGTCTCCCTCGCTCACTGTGTGTCTCCCTCACTCTGTGTGTGCCTCCCTCATTCACTGCGTGTCTCCCTCACTGAGTGTGTGTCTCGCTCGCTCACTGTGTGTCTCCCTCCGTCTGTGTGTGTCTCCCTCACTTTATGTGTGTCTCCCTCAATCACTGTGTGTCTCCCTCGCTCAGTGTGTGCCTCCCTCACTCAGTGTGTGTCTCCCTCGCTCACTGTGTGTCTCCATCACTCTGTGTGTGTCTCCCTCACTTAAAGTGTGTCTCCCTCACTCAGTGTGTGCCTCCCTCACTCAGTGTGTGTCTCCCTCACTCAGTGTGTGTCTCCCTCACTCTGTGTGTGTCTCCCTCACTCACTGTGTGTCTCCCTCACTCAGTGTGTGTTTCCCTCGCTCACTGAGTGTCTCCCTCACTCAGTGTGTGTCTCCCCCGCTAAGTGTGTGTCTCCCCCGCTAAGTGTGTGTCTCCCTCACTCAGTGTGTCTCTCCCTCGCTCACTGTGTCTCCCTCGCTCAGTGTGTGTCTCCCTCACTCAGTGTGTGTCTCCCTAACTAAGTGTGTGTCTCCCTCACTCAGTGTGTGTCTCCCTAACTAAGTGTGTGTCTCCCTCACTCAGTGTGTGTCTCCCTCACTCAGTGTGTCTCTCCCTCGCTAAGTGTGTGTCTCCCTCACTCAGTGTGTGTCTCCCTCGCTCACTGTCGGTCCCCCTCACTCAGTGTGTGTCTCCCTAACTAAGTGTGTGTCTCCCTCGCTCACTGTGTGTCTCCCTCACTCACTGTGTGTCTCCCTCACTCAGTGCGTGTCTCCCTCGCTCAGTGTGTGTCTCCCTCATTCAGTGTGTGTCTCCCTCACTTACTGTGTGTCTCCCTAACTCACTGTGTGTCTCCCTCACTCACTGTGGGTCTCCCTCACTCAGTGCGTGTCTCCCTCGCTCAGTGTGTGTCTCCCTCACTCAGTGTGTGTCTCCCTGACTCACTGTGTGTCTCCCTCTCTCACTGTGTGTCTCCCTCGCTCAGTGTGTGTCTCCCTCAGTCAGTGTGTGTCTCCCTTGCTCAGTGTGTGTCTCCCTCACTCAGTGTGTGTCTCCTTCGCTCTCTGTATGTCTCCCTCACTCAGTGTGTGTCTCCCTCACTCTGTGCGTGTCTCTCTCACTCACTGTGTGTCTCCCTCACTCAGTTTGTGTCTCCCTCGTTCACTGTGTGTCTCCCTCACTCTGTGTGTGTCTCCCTCACTCTGTGTGTGTCTCCCTCACTCAGTGTGTGTCTCGCTCGCTCACTGTGTGTCTCCCTCCGTCTGTGTGTGTCTCCCTCACTTAATGTGTGTCTCCCTCAATCACTGTGTGTCTCCTTCGCTCAGTGTGTGCCTCCCTCACTCAGTGTGTGTCTCCCTCGCTCACTGTGTGTCTCCATCACGCTGTGTGTGTCTCCCTCACTTAATGTGTGTCTCCCTCACTCAGTGTGTGCATCCCTCACTCAATGTGTGTCTCCCTCGCTCACTGTGTGTCTCCCTCGCTCACTGTGTGTCTTCCTCGCTCACTGTGTTTCTCCCTCACTCAGTGTCTGTCTCCCTCACCCAGTGTGTGTCTTCCTCGCTCACTGTGTGTCTCCCTCACTCAGTGTGTGTCTCCCTCGCTCAGTGTGTGTCTCCCTCACTCAATGTGTGTCTCCCTCGCTCACTGTGTGTCTCCCTCACTCACTGTGTGTCCCACTCACTCAGTGTGTGTCTCCCTCCCTCAGTGTGTCTCTCCCTCGCTCACTGTGTGTCTCCCTCACTCGGTGTGTGTCTCCCTCGCTCACTGTGTCTCCCTCACTCTGTGTGTGTCTCCCTCGCTCAGTGTGTGTCTCCCTCACTCAGTGTGTGCCTGCCTCGCTCACTGTGTGTCTCCCTCACTCACTGTGTGTCTCCCTCGCTCAGTGTGTGTCTCACTCACTCAGTGTGTGTCTCCCTCACTCAGTGTGTCTCTCCCTCGCTCACTGTGTGTCTCCCTCACTCAGTGTGTGTCTCCCTCGCTCACTGTGTGTCTCCCTCACTCAGTGTGTGTCTCCCTCACTCAGTGTGTCTCTCCCTCGCTAAGTGTGTGTCTTCCTCACTCAGTGTCTATCTCGCTCGCTCAGTGTGTGTCTCCCTCCCTCAGTGTGTGTCTCCCTCACTCGCTGTGAGTCTCCCTCACTCACTGTGTGTCTCCCTCACTTACTGTGTGTCTCCATCACTCACAGTATGTCTCCCTCACTCTGTGTGTGTCTCCCTCACTCACTGTGTGTCTCCATCACTCACTGTATGTCTCCCTCACTCACTGTGTGTCTCCCTCACTCAGTGTATGTCTCCCTCACTCACTGTGTGTGTCCCTCACTCACTGTATGTCTCCCTCACTCACTGTGTGTCTCCCTCGCTCAGTGTGTGTCTCCCTCACTCACTGTGTGTCCCCCTCACTCAGTGTGTGTCCCCCTCACTCAGTGTGTGTCTCCCTCACTCAGTGTGTCTCTCCCTCGCTCACTGTGTGTCTTCCTCACTCAGTGTGTGTCTCCCTCGCTCAGTGTGTGTCTCCCTCACGCAATGTGTGTCTCCCTCGCTCACTGTGTGTCTCCCTCACTCACTGTGTGTCCCCCTCACTCAGTGTGTGTCTCCCTCCCTCAGTGTGTCTCTCCCTCGCTCACTGTGTGTCTCCCTCACTCGGTGTGTGTCTCCCTCGCTCACTGTGTGTCTCCCTCACTTAGTGTGTGTCTCCCTCAATCTGTGTGTGTCTCCCTCACTCAGTGTGTGTCTCCCTCGCTCAGTGTGTGTCTCCCTCACTCAGTGTGTGCCTGCCTCGCTCACTGTGTGTCTCCCTCACTTACTGTGTGTCTCCATCACTCACAGTATGTCTCCCTCACTCTGTGTGTGTCTCCCTCACTCACTGTGTGTCTCCATCACTCACTGTATGTCTCCCTCACTCACTGTGTGTCTCCCTCACTCAGTGTATGTCTCCCTCACTCACTGTGTGTCTCCCTCACTCACTGTGTGTGTCCCTCACTCACTGTATGTCTCCCTCAATCACTGTGTGTCTCCCTCGCTCAGTGTGTGTCTCCCTCACTCACTGTGTGTCCCCCTCACTCAGTGTGTGTCCCCCTCACTCAGTGTGTGTCTCCCTCACTCAGTGTGTCTCTCTTTCGCTCACTGTGTGTCTTCCTCACTCGGTGTGTGTCTCCCTCACTCAGTGTGCGTCTCCCTCACTCAGTGTATGTCACCCTAACTCACTGAGTGTCTCCCTCACTCTCTGTGTGTCTCCCTCGCTCAGTGTGTGTCTCCCTCACTCGCTGTGAGTCTCCCTCACTCACTGTGTGTCTCCCTCACTTACTGTGTGTCTCCATCACTCACTGTATGTCTCCCTCAGTCACTGTGTGTCTCCCTCACTCACTGTGTGTCTCCATCACTCACTGTATGTCTCCCTCACTCACTGTGTGTCTCCCTCACTCAGTGTATGTCTCCCTCACTCACTGTGTGTCTCCCTCACTCAATGTGTGTGTCCCTCACTCACTGTATGTCTCCCTCACTCACTGTGTGTCTCCCTCGCTCAGTGTGTGTCTCCCTCACTCAGTGTGTGTCTCCCTCACTCACTGTGTGTCTCCCTCACTCAGTGCGTGTCTCCCTCGCTCAGTGTGTGTCTCCCTCACTCACTGTGTGTCTCCCTCACTCAGTGTGTGTCTCCCTCACTCTGTGTGTCTCCCTCGCTCAGTGTGTGTCTCCCTCACTCACTGTGCATCTCCATCACTCACTGTGTGTGTCCCTCGCTCACTGTGTGTCTCCCTCACTCAGTGTGTTTCTCCCTCGCTCAGTGTCTGTCTCCCTCACTCAGTGTGTGTCTCCGTCGCTCTGTGTCTGTCTCCCTCCCTCAGTGTGTGTCTCCCTCACTCAGTGTGTGTCTCCCTAACTAAGTGTGTGTCTCCCTCGCTCACTGTGCGTCTCCCTCACTCAGTGTGTGTCTCCCTCACTCAGTGTGTGTCTCCCACGCTCAGTGTGTGTCTCCCGCATTCAGTGTGCGTCTCCCTCACTCACTGTGTGTGACTCCCTCGCTCACTGTGTGTCTCCCTCATTCACTGTGGGTCTCCCTCGCTCACTGCGTGTCTCCCTCGCTCACTGTGTGTCTCCCTCACTCACTGTGTGTCTCCCTCACTCAGTGTGTGTCTCCCTCACTCAGTGCGTGTCTCCCTCACTCAGTGTGTTTCTCCCTCACTCTGTTTGTGTCTCCCTCGCTCACTGTGTGTCTCCCTCACTCTGTGTGTGCCTCCCTCACTCACTGCGTGTCTCCCTCACTGAGTGTGTGTCTCGCTCGCTCACTGTGTGTCTCCCTCCGTCTGTGTGTGTCTCCCTCACTTTATGTGTGTCTCCCTCAATCACTGTGTGTCTCCCTCGCTCAGTGTGTGCCTCCCTCACTCAGTGTGTGTCTCCCTCGCTCACTGTGTGTCTCCATCACTCTGTGTGTGTCTCCCTCACTTAAAGTGTGTCTCCCTCACTCAGTGTGTGCCTCCCTCACTCAGTGTGTGTCTCCCTCACTCAGTGTGTGTCTCCCTCACTCTGTGTGTGTCTCCCTCACTCACTGTGTGTCTCCCTCACTCAGTGTGTGTTTCCCTCGCTCACTGAGTGTCTCCCTCACTCAGTGTGTGTCTCCCCCGCTAAGTGTGTGTCTCCCCCGCTAAGTGTGTGTCTCCCTCACTCAGTGTGTCTCTCCCTCGCTCACTGTGTCTCCCTCGCTCAGTGTGTGTCTCCCTCACTCAGTGTGTGTCTCCCTAACTAAGTGTGTGTCTCCCTCACTCAGTGTGTGTCTCCCTCACTCAGTGTGTCTCTCCCTCGCTAAGTGTGTGTCTCCCTCACTCAGTGTGTGTCTCCCTCGCTCACTGTCGGTCCCCCTCACTCAGTGTGTGTCTCCCTAACTAAGTGTGTGTCTCCCTCGCTCACTGTGTGTCTCCCTCACTCACTGTGGGTCTCCCTCACTCAGTGCGTGTCTCCCTCGCTCAGTGTGTGTCTCCCTCACTCAGTGTGTGTCTCCCTGACTCACTGTGTGTCTCCCTCTCTCACTGTGTGTCTCCCTCGCTCAGTGTGTGTCTCCCTCAGTCAGTGTGTGTCTCCCTTGCTCAGTGTGTGTCTCCCTCACTCAGTGTGTGTCTCCTTCGCTCTCTGTATGTCTCCCTCACTCAGTGTGTGTCTCCCTCACTCTGTGTGTGTCTCTCTCACTCACTGTGTGTCTCCCTCACTCAGTTTGTGTCTCCCTCGTTCACTGTGTGTCTCCCTCACTCTGTGTGTGTCTCCCTCACTCTGTGTGTGTCTCCCTCACTCAGTGTGTGTCTCGCTCGCTCACTGTGTGTCTCCCTCCGTCTGTGTGTGTCTCCCTCACTTAATGTGTGTCTCCCTCAATCACTGTGTGTCTCCTTCGCTCAGTGTGTGCCTCCCTCACTCAGTGTGTGTCTCCCTCGCTCACTGTGTGTCTCCATCACGCTGTGTGTGTCTCCCTCACTTAATGTGTGTCTCCCTCACTCAGTGTGTGCATCCCTCACTCAGTGTGTGTCTCCCTCGCTCACTGTGTGTCTTCCTCGCTCACTGTGTTTCTCCCTCACTCAGTGTCTGTCTCCCTCACCCAGTGTGTGTCTTCCTCGCTCACTGTGTGTCTCCCTCACTCAGTGTGTGTCTCCCTCGCTCAGTGTGTGTCTCCCTCACTCAATGTGTGTCTCCCTCGCTCACTGTGTGTCTCCCTCACTCACTGTGTGTCCCACTCACTCAGTGTGTGTCTCCCTCCCTCAGTGTGTCTCTCCCTCGCTCACTGTGTGTCTCCCTCACTCGGTGTGTGTCTCCCTCGCTCACTGTGTCTCCCTCACTCTGTGTGTGTCTCCCTCGCTCAGTGTGTGTCTCCCTCACTCAGTGTGTGCCTGCCTCGCTCACTGTGTGTCTCCCTCACTCACTGTGTGTCTCCCTCGCTCAGTGTGTGTCTCCCTCACTCAGTGTGTGTCTCCCTCACTCAGTGTGTCTCTCCCTCGCTCACTGTGTGTCTCCCTCACTCAGTGTGTGTCTCCCTCGCTCACTGTGTGTCTCCCTCACTCAGTGTGTGTCTCCCTCACTCAGTGTGTCTCTCCCTCGCTAAGTGTGTGTCTCCCTCACTCAGTGTCTATCTCGCTCGCTCAGTGTGTGTCTCCCTCCCTCAGTGTGTGTCTCCCTCACTCGCTGTGAGTCTCCCTCACTCACTGTGTGTCTCCCTCACTTACTGTGTGTCTCCATCACTCACAGTATGTCTCCCTCACTCTGTGTGTGTCTCCCTCACTCACTGTGTGTCTCCATCACTCACTGTATGTCTCCCTCACTCACTGTGTGTCTCCCTCACTCAGTGTATGTCTCCCTCACTCACTGTGTGTGTCCCTCACTCACTGTATGTCTCCCTCACTCACTGTGTGTCTCCCTCGCTCAGTGTGTGTCTCCCTCACTCACTGTGTGTCCCCCTCACTCAGTGTGTGTCCCCCTCACTCAGTGTGTGTCTCCCTCACTCAGTGTGTCTCTCCCTCGCTCACTGTGTGTCTTCCTCACTCAGTGTGTGTCTCCCTCGCTCAGTGTGTGTCTCCCTCACTCAATGTGTGTCTCCCTCGCTCACTGTGTGTCTCCCTCACTCACTGTGTGTCCCCCTCACTCAGTGTGTGTCTCCCTCCCTCAGTGTGTCTCTCCCTCGCTCACTGTGTGTCTCCCTCACTCGGTGTGTGTCTCCCTCGCTCACTGTGTGTCTCCCTCACTCAGTGTGTGTCTCCCTCAATCTGTGTGTGTCTCCCTCACTCAGTGTGTGTCTCCCTCGCTCAGTGTGTGTCTCCCTCACTCAGTGTGTGCCTGCCTCGCTCACTGTGTGTCTCCCTCACTCACTGTGTGTCTCCCTCGCTCAGTGTGTGTCTCCCTCACTCAGTGTGTGTCTCCCTCACTCAGTGTGTCTCTCCCTCGCTCACTGTGTGTCTCCCTCACTCAGTGTGTGTCTCCCTCGCTCACTGTGTGTCTCCCTCACTCAGTGTGTGTCTCCCTCACTCAGTGTGTCTCTCCCTCGCTAAGTGTGTGTCTCCCTCACTCAGTGTCTGTCTCGCTCGCTCAGTGTGTGTCTCCCTCACTCACTGTGTGTCTCCCTCACTCGCTGTTAGTCTCCCTCACTCACTGTGTGTCTCCCTCACTTACTGTGTGTCTCCATCACTCACAGTATGTCTCCCTCACTCTGTGTGTGTCTCCCTCACTCACTGTGTGTCTCCATCACTCACTGTATGTCTCCCTCACTCACTGTGTGTCTCCCTCACTCAGTGTATGTCTCCCTCACTCACTGTGTGTCTCCCTCACTCACTGTGTGTGTCCCTCACTCACTGTATGTCTCCCTCACTCACTGTGTGTCTCCCTCGCTCAGTGTGTGTCTCCCTCACTCACTGTGTGTCCCCCTCACTCAGTGTGTGTCCCCCTCACTCAGTGTGTGTCTCCCTCACTCAGTGTGTCTCTCTTTCGCTCACTGTGTGTCTTCCTCACTCGGTGTGTGTCTCCCTCACTCAGTGTGCGTCTCCCTCACTCAGTGTATGTCACCCTAACTCACTGAGTGTCTCCCTCACTCTCTGTGTGTCTCCCTCGCTCAGTGTGTGTCTCCCTCACTCGCTGTTAGTCTCCCTCACTCACTGTGTGTCTCCCTCACTTACTGTGTGTCTCCATCACTCACAGTATGTCTCCCTCAGTCACTGTGTGTCTCCCTCACTCACTGTGTGTCTCCATCACTCACTGTATGTCTCCCTCACTCACTGTGTGTCTCCCTCACTCAGTGTATGTCTCCCTCACTCACTGTGTGTCTCCCTCACTCAATGTGTGTGTCCCTCACTCACTGTATGTCTCCCTCACTCACTGTGTGTCTCCCTCGCTCAGTGTGTGTCTCCCTCACTCAGTGTGTGTCTCCCTCACTCACTGTGTGTCTCCCTCACTCAGTGCGTGTCTCCCTCGCTCAGTGTGTGTCTCCCTCACTCACTGTGTGTCTCCCTCACTCAGTGTGTGTCTCCCTCACTCTGTGTGTCTCCCTCGCTCAGTGTGTGTCTCCCTCACTCACTGTGCATCTCCATCACTCACTGTGTGTGTCCCTCGCTCACTGTGTGTCTCCCTCACTCAGTGTGTTTCTCCCTCGCTCAGTGTCTGTCTCCCTCACTCAGTGTGTGTCTCCCTCGCTCTGTGTCTGTCTCCCTCCCTCAGTGTGTGTCTCCCTCACTCAGTGTGTGTCTCCCTCGCTCAGTGTCTGTCTCCCTCACTCAGTGTGTGTCTCCCTAACTAAGTGTGTGTCTCCCTCGCTCACTGTGTGTCTCCCTCACTCAGTGTGTGTCTCCCTCACTCAGTGTGTGTCTCCCACGCTCAGTGTGTGTCTCCCGCATTCAGTGTGCGTCTCCCTCACTCACTGTGTGTGACTCCCTCGCTCACTGTGTGTCTCCCTCATTCACTGTGGGTCTCCCTCGCTCACTGCGTGTCTCCCTCGCTCACTGTGTGTCTCCCTCACTCACTGTGTGTCTCCCTCACTCAGTGTGTGTCTCCCTCACTCAGTGCGTGTCTCCCTCACTCAGTGTGTTTCTCCCTCACTCTGTTTGTGTCTCCCTCGCTCACTGTGTGTCTCCCTCACTCTGTGTGTGCCTCCCTCACTCACTGCGTGTCTCCCTCACTGAGTGTGTGTCTCGCTCGCTCACTGTGTGTCTCCCTCCGTCTGTGTGTGTCTCCCTCACTTAATGTGTGTCTCCTTCAATCACTGTGTGTCTCCCTCGCTCAGTGTGTGCCTCCCTCACTCAGTGTGTGTCTCCCTCGCTCACTGTGTGTCTCCATCACTCTGTGTGTGTCTCCCTCACTTAAAGTGTGTCTCCCTCACTCAGTGTGTGCCTCCCTCACTCAGTGTGTGTCTCCCTCACTCAGTGTGTGTCTCCCTCACTCTGTGTGTGTCTCCCTCACTCACTGTGTGTCTCCCTCACTCAGTGTGTGTTTCCCTCGCTCACTGAGTGTCTCCCTCACTCAGTGTGTGTCTCCCCCGCTAAGTGTGTGTCTCCCCCGCTAAGTGTGTGTCTCCCTCACTCAGTGTGTCTCTCCCTCGCTCACTGTGTCTCCCTCGCTCAGTGTGTGTCTCCCTCACTCAGTGTGTGTCTCCCTAACTAAGTGTGTGTCTCCCTCACTCAGTGTGTGTCTCCCTCACTCAGTATGTCTCTCCCTCGCTAAGTGTGTGTCTCCCTCACTCAGTGTGTGTCTCCCTCGCTCAGTGTCGGTCCCCCTCACTCAGTGTGTGTCTCCCTAACTAAGTGTGTGTCTCCCTCGCTCACTGTGTGTCTCCCTCACTCACTGTGTGTCTCCCTCACTCAGTGCGTGTCTCCCTCGCTCAGTGTGTGTCTCCCTCATTCAGTGTGTGTCTCCGTCACTCAGTGTGTGTCTCCCTCATTCAGTGTGTGTCTCCCTCACTTACTGTGTGTCTCCCTAACTCACT
Source organism: Chiloscyllium punctatum (assembly GCF_047496795.1). NCBI lineage: Eukaryota > Metazoa > Chordata > Chondrichthyes > Orectolobiformes > Hemiscylliidae > Chiloscyllium > Chiloscyllium punctatum. The sequence goes on along the minus strand of NC_092755.1, from coordinate 56,230,831 downwards.
GTGTGTCTCCCTCACTCACTGTGGGTCTCCCTCACTCAGTGCGTGTCTCCCTCGCTCAGTGTGTGTCTCCCTCACTCAGTGTGTGTCTCCCTGACTCACTGTGTGTCTCCCTCTCTCACTGTGTGTCTCCCTCGCTCAGTGTGTGTCTCCCTCAGTCAGTGTGTGTCTCCCTTGCTCAGTGTGTGTCTCCCTCACTCAGTGTGTGTCTCCTTCGCTCTCTGTATGTCTCCCTCACTCAGTGTGTGTCTCCCTCACTCTGTGTGTGTCTCTCTCACTCACTGTGTGTCTCCCTCACTCAGTTTGTGTCTCCCTCGTTCACTGTGTGTCTCCCTCACTCTGTGTGTGTCTCCCTCACTCTGTGTGTGTCTCCCTCACTCAGTGTGTGTCTCGCTCGCTCACTGTGTGTCTCCCTCCGTCTGTGTGTGTCTCCCTCACTTAATGTGTGTCTCCCTCAATCACTGTGTGTCTCCTTCGCTCAGTGTGTGCCTCCCTCACTCAGTGTGTGTCTCCCTCGCTCACTGTGTGTCTCCATCACGCTGTGTGTGTCTCCCTCACTTAATGTGTGTCTCCCTCACTCAGTGTGTGCATCCCTCACTCAGTGTGTGTCTCCCTCGCTCACTGTGTGTCTTCCTCGCTCACTGTGTTTCTCCCTCACTCAGTGTCTGTCTCCCTCACCCAGTGTGTGTCTTCCTCGCTCACTGTGTGTCTCCCTCACTCAGTGTGTGTCTCCCTCGCTCAGTGTGTGTCTCCCTCACTCAATGTGTGTCTCCCTCGCTCACTGTGTGTCTCCCTCACTCACTGTGTGTCCCACTCACTCAGTGTGTGTCTCCCTCCCTCAGTGTGTCTCTCCCTCGCTCACTGTGTGTCTCCCTCACTCGGTGTGTGTCTCCCTCGCTCACTGTGTGTCTCCCTCACTCTGTGTGTGTCTCCCTCAATCTGTGTGTGTCTCCCTCACTCAGTGTGTGTCTCCCTCGCTCAGTGTGTGTCTCCCACACTCAGTGTGTGCCTGCCTCGCTCACTGTGTGTCTCCCTCACTCACTGTGTGTCTCCCTTGCTCACTGTGTGTCTCCCTCACTCAGTGTGTGTCTCCCTCACTCAGTGTGTCTCTCCCTCGCTCACTGTGTGTCTCCCTCACTCAGTGTGTGTCTCCCTCGCTCACTGTGTGTCTCCCTCACTCAGTGTGTGTCTCCCTCACTCAGTGTGTCTCTCCCTCGCTAAGTGTGTGTCTCCCTCACTCAGTGTCTATCTCGCTCGCTCAGTGTGTGTCTCCCTCGCTCAGTGTGTGTCTCCCTCACTCGCTGTGAGTCTCCCTCACTCACTGTGTGTCTCCCTCACTTACTGTGTGTCTCCATCACTCACAGTATGTCTCCCTCACTCTGTGTGTGTCTCCCTCACTCACTGTGTGTCTCCATCACTCACTGTATGTCTCCCTCACTCACTGTGTGTCTCCCTCACTCAGTGTATGTCTCCCTCACTCACTGTGTGTCTCCCTCACTCACTGTGTGTGTCCCTCACTCACTGTATGTCTCCCTCACTCACTGTGTGTCTCCCTCGCTCAGTGTGTGTCTCCCTCACTCACTGTGTGTCCCCCTCACTCAGTGTGTGTCCCCCTCACTCAGTGTGTGTCTCCCTCACTCAGTGTGTCTCTCTTTCGCTCACTGTGTGTCTTCCTCACTCGGTGTGTGTCTCCCTCACTCAGTGTGCGTCTCCCTCACTCAGTGTATGTCACCCTAACTCACTGAGTGTCTCCCTCACTCTCTGTGTGTCTCCCTCGCTCAGTGTGTGTCTCCCTCACTCGCTGTGAGTCTCCCTCACTCACTGTGTGTCTCCCTCACTTACTGTGTGTCTCCATCACTCACAGTATGTCTCCCTCAGTCACTGTGTGTCTCCCTCACTCACTGTGTGTCTCCATCACTCACTGTATGTTTCCCTCACTCACTGTGTGTCTCCCTCACTCAGTGTATGTCTCCCTCACTCACTGTGTGTCTCCCTCACTCACTGTGTGTGTCCCTCACTCACTGTATGTCTCCCTCACTCACTGTGTGTCTCCCTCGCTCAGTGTGTGTCTCCCTCACTCAGTGTGTGTCTCCCTCACTCACTGTGTGTCTCCCTCACTCAGTGCGTGTCTCCCTCGCTCAGTGTGTGTCTCCCTCACTCACTGTGTGTCTCCCTCACTCAGTGTGTGTCTCCCTCACTCTGTGTGTCTCCCTCGCTCAGTGTGTGTCTCCCTCACTCACTGTGCATCTCCATCACTCACTGTGTGTGTCCCTCGCTCACTGTGTGTCTCCCTCACTCAGTGTGTTTCTCCCTCGCTCAGTGTCTGTCTCCCTCACTCAGTGTGTGTCTCCCTCGCTCTGTGTCTGTCTCCCTCCCTCAGTGTGTGTCTCCCTCACTCAGTGTGTGTCTCCCTCGCTCAGTGTCTGTCTCCCTCACTCAGTGTGTGTCTCCCTAACTAAGTGTGTGTCTCCCTCGCTCACTCAGTGTGTGTCTCCCTCACTCAGTGTGTGTCTCCCTCACTCAGTGTGTGTCTCCCACGCTCAGTGTGTGTCTCCCGCATTCAGTGTGCGTCTCCCTCACTCACTGTGTGTGACTCCCTCGCTCACTGTGTGTCTCCCTCATTCACTGTGGGTCTCCCTCGCTAAGTGTGTGTCTCCCTCACTCAGTGTGTGTCTCCCTCGCTCAGTGTCTGTCTCCCTCACTCAATGTGTGTCTCCCTCGCTCACTGCGTGTCTCCCTCGCTCACTGTGTGTCTCCCTCACTCACTGTGTGTCTCCCTCACTCAGTGTGTGTCTCCCTCACTCAGTGCGTGTTTCCCTCACTCAGTGTGTTTCTCCCTCACTCTGTTTGTGTCTCCCTCGCTCACTGTGTGTCTCCCTCACTCTGTGTGTGTCTCCCTCACTCACTGCGTGTCTCCCTCACTGAGTGTGTGTCTCGCTCGCTCACTGTGTGTCTCCCTCCGTCTGTGTGTGTCTCCCTCACTTAATGTGTGTCTCCCTCAATCACTGTGTGTCTCCCTCGCTCAGTGTGTGCCTCCCTCACTCAGTGTGTGTCTCCCTCGCTCACTGTGTGTCTCCATCACTCTGTGTGTGTCTCCGTCACTTAAAGTGTGTCTCCCTCACTCAGTGTGTGCCTCCCTCACTCAGTGTGTGTCTCCCTCACTCTGTGTGTGTCTCCCTCACTCACTGTGTGTCTCCCTCACTCAGTGTGTGTTTCCCTCGCTCACTGAGTGTCTCCCTCACTCAGTGTGTGTCTCCCCCGCTAAGTGTGTGTCTCCCCCGCTAAGTGTGTGTCTCCCTCACTCAGTGTGTCTCTCCCTCGCTCACTGTGTCTCCCTCGCTCAGTGTGTGTCTCCCTCACTCAGTGTGTGTCTCCCTAACTAAGTGTGTGTCTCCCTCACTCAGTGTGTGTCTCCCTCACTCGCTGTGAGTCTCCCTCACTCACTGTGTGTCTCCCTCACTTACTGTGTGTCTCCATCACTCACAGTATGTCTCCCTCACTCTGTGTGTGTCTCCCTCACTCACTGTGTGTCTCCATCACTCACTGTATGTCTCCCTCACTCACTGTGTGTCTCCCTCACTCAGTGTATGTCTCCCTCACTCACTGTGTGTCTCCCTCACTCACTGTGTGTGTCCCTCACTCACTGTATGTCTCCCTCACTCACTGTGTGTCTCCCTCGCTCAGTGTGTGTCTCCCTCACTCACTGTGTGTCCCCCTCACTCAGTGTGTGTCCCCCTCACTCAGTGTGTGTCTCCCTCACTCAGTGTGTCTCTCCCTTGCTCACTGTGTGTCTCCCTCACTCGGTGTGTGTCTCCCTCACTCAGTGTGTGTCTCCCTCACTCAGTGTATGTCTCCCTAACTCACTGAGTGTCTCCCTCACTCTCTGTGTGTCTCCCTCGCTCAGTGTGTGTCTCCCTCACTCGCTGTGAGTCTCCCTCACTCACTGTGTGTCTCCCTCACTTACTGTGTGTCTCCATCACTCACAGTATGTCTCCCTCACTCACTGTGTGTCTCCCTCACTCACTGTGTGTCTCCATCACTCACTGTATGTCTCCCTCACTCACTGTGTGTCTCCCTCACTCAGTGTATGTCTCCCTCACTCACTGTGTGTCTCCCTCACTCACTGTGTGTGTCCCTCACTCACTGTATGTCTCCCTCACTCACTGTGTGTCTCCCTCGCTCAGTGTGTGTCTCCCTCACTCAGTGTGTGTCTCCCTCACTCACTGTGTGTCTCCCTCACTCAGTGCGTGTCTCCCTCGCTCAGTGTGTGTCTCCCTCACTCCGTGTGTGTCTCCCTCACTCACTGTGTGTCTCCCTCACTAGGGTGCGTGTCTCCCTCGCTCAGTGTGTGTCTCCCTCATTCAGTGTGTGTCTCCCTCACTCACTGTGTGTCTCCCTCACTCAGTGTGTGTCTCCCTCACTTAGTGCGTGTCTCCCTCGCTCAGTGTGTGTCTCCCCCATTCAGTGTGTGTCTCCCTCACTCACTGTGTGTCTCCCTCGCTCATTGTGTGCCTCCCTCTCTCAGTGTGTGCGTGCCTCACTTACTGTGTGTCTCCCTAACTCACTGTGTGTCTCCCTCACTCACTGTGTGTCTCCCTCGCTCATTGTGTGTCTCCCTCACTCAGTGTGTGCGTGCCTCACTTACTGTGTGTCTCCCTAACTCACTGTGTGTCTCCCTCGCTCAGTGTGTGTCTCCGTCACTCAGTGTGTGTCTCCCTCACTCAGTGTGTGCGTGCCTCACTTACTGTGTGTCTCCCTAACTCACTGTGTTCTCCCTCACTCACTGTGTGTCTCCCTCGCTCAGTGTGTGTCTCCCTCAGTCAGTGTGTGTCTCCCTTGCTCAGTGTGTGTCTCCCTCACTCAGTGTGTGTCTCCTTCGCTCTCTGTATGTCTCCCTCACTCAGTGTGTGTCTCCCTCACTCTGTGTGTGTCTCTCTCACTCACTGTGTGTCTCCCTCACTCAGTTTGTGTCTCCCTCGTTCACTGTGTGTCTCCCTCACTCTGTGTGTGTCTCCCTCACTCTGTGTGTGTCTCCCTCACTCAGTGTGTGTCTCGCTCGCTCACTGTGTGTCTCCCTCCGTCTGTGTGTGTCTCCCTCACTTAATGTGTGTCTCCCTCAATCACTGTGTGTCTCCTTCGCTCAGTGTGTGCCTCCCTCACTCAGTGTGTGTCTCCCTCGCTCACTGTGTGTCTCCATCACGCTGTGTGTGTCTCCCTCACTTAATGTGTGTCTCCCTCACTCAGTGTGTGCATCCCTCACTCAGTGTGTGTCTCCCTCGCTCACTGTGTGCCTTCCTCGCTCACTGTGTTTCTCCCTCACTCAGTGTCTGTCTCCCTCACCCAGTGTGTGTCTTCCTCGCTCACTGTGTGTCTCCCTCACTCAGTGTGTGTCTCCCTCGCTCAGTGTGTGTCTCCCTCACTCAATGTGTGTCTCCCTCGCTCACTGTGTGTCTCCCTCACTCACTGTGTGTCCCACTCACTCAGTGTGTGTCTCCCTCCCTCAGTGTGTCTCTCCCTCGCTCACTGTGTGTCTCCCTCACTCGGTGTGTGTCTCCCTCGCTCACTGTGTGTCTCCCTCACTCTGTGTGTGTCTCCCTCAATCTGTGTGTGTCTCCCTCACTCAGTGTGTGTCTCCCTCGCTCAGTGTGTGTCTCCCTCACTCAGTGTGTGCCTGCCTCGCTCACTGTGTGTCTCCCTCACTCACTGTGTGTCTCCCTCGCTCAGTGTGTGTCTCCCTCACTCAGTGTGTGTCTCCCTCACTCAGTGTGTCTCTCCCTCGCTCACTGTGTGTCTCCCTCACTCAGTGTGTGTCTCCCTCGCTCACTGTGTGTCTCCCTCACTCAGTGTGTGTCTCCCTCACTCAGTGTGTCTCTCCCTCGCTAAGTGTGTGTCTCCCTCACTCAGTGTCTATCTCGCTCGCTCAGTGTGTGTCTCCCTCGCTCAGTGTGTGTCTCCCTCACTCGCTGTGAGTCTCCCTCACTCACTGTGTGTCTCCCTCACTTACTGTGTGTCTCCATCACTCACAGTATGTCTCCCTCACTCTGTGTGTGTCTCCCTCACTCACTGTGTGTCTCCATCACTCACTGTATGTCTCCCTCACTCACTGTGTGTCTCCCTCACTCAGTGTATGTCTCCCTCACTCACTGTGTGTCTCCCTCACTCACTGTGTGTGTCCCTCACTCACTGTATGTCTCCCTCACTCACTGTGTGTCTCCCTCGCTCAGTGTGTGTCTCCCTCACTCACTGTGTGTCCCCCTCACTCAGTGTGTGTCCCCCTCACTCAGTGTGTGTCTCCCTCACTCAGTGTGTCTCTCCCTCGCTCACTGTGTGTCTTCCTCACTCGGTGTGTGTCTCCCTCACTCAGTGTGCGTCTCCCTCACTCAGTGAATGTCACCCTAACTCACTGAGTGTCTCCCTCACTCTCTGTGTGTCTCCCTCGCTCAGTGTGTGTCTCCCTCACTCGCTGTGAGTCTCCCTCACTCACTGTGTGTCTCCCTCACTTACTGTGTGTCTCCATCACTCACAGTATGTCTCCCTCAGTCACTGTGTGTCTCCCTCACTCACTGTGTGTCTCCATCACTCACTGTATGTTTCCCTCACTCACTGTGTGTCTCCCTCACTCAGTGTATGTCTCCCTCACTCACTGTATGTCTCCCTCACTCACTGTGTGTCTCCCTCGCTCAGTGTGTGTCTCCCTCACTCAGTGTGTGTCTCCCTCACTCACTGTGTGTCTCCCTCACTCAGTGCGTGTCTCCCTCGCTCAGTGTGTGTCTCCCTCACTCACTGTGTGTCTCCCTCACTCAGTGTGTGTCTCCCTCACTCTGTGTGTCTCCCTCGCTCAGTGTGTGTCTCCCTCACTCACTGTGCATCTCCATCACTCACTGTGTGTGTCCCTCGCTCACTGTGTGTCTCCCTCACTCAGTGTGTTTCTCCCTCGCTCAGTGTCTGTCTCCCTCACTCAGTGTGTGTCTCCCTCGCTCTGTGTCTGTCTCCCTCCCTCAGTGTGTGTCTCCCTCACTCAGTGTGTGTCTCCCTCGCTCAGTGTCTGTCTCCCTCACTCAGTGTGTGTCTCCCTAACTAAGTGTGTGTCTCCCTCGCTCACTCAGTGTGTGTCTCCCTCACTCAGTGTGTGTCTCCCTCACTCAGTGTGTGTCTCCCACGCTCAGTGTGTGTCTCCCGCATTCAGTGTGCGTCTCCCTCACTCACTGTGTGTGACTCCCTCGCTCACTGTGTGTCTCCCTCATTCACTGTGGGTCTCCCTCGCTAAGTGTGTGTCTCCCTCACTCAGTGTGTGTCTCCCTCGCTCAGTGTCTGTCTCCCTCACTCAATGTGTGTCTCCCTCGCTCACTGCGTGTCTCCCTCGCTCACTGTGTGTCTCCCTCACTCACTGTGTGTCTCCCTCACTCAGTGTGTGTCTCCCTCACTCAGTGCGTGTTTCCCTCACTCAGTGTGTTTCTCCCTCACTCTGTTTGTGTCTCCCTCGCTCACTGTGTGTCTCCCTCACTCTGTGTGTGTCTCCCTCACTCACTGCGTGTCTCCCTCACTGAGTGTGTGTCTCGCTCGCTCACTGTGTGTCTCCCTCCGTCTGTGTGTGTCTCCCTCACTTAATGTGTGTCTCCCTCAATCACTGTGTGTCTCCTTCGCTCAGTGTGTGCCTCCCTCACTCAGTGTGTGTCTCCCTCGCTCACTGTGTGTCTCCATCACGCTGTGTGTGTCTCCCTCACTTAATGTGTGTCTCCCTCACTCAGTGTGTGCATCCCTCACTCAATGTGTGTCTCCCTCGCTCACTGTGTGTCTCCCTCGCTCACTGTGTGTCTTCCTCGCTCACTGTGTTTCTCCCTCACTCAGTGTCTGTCTCCCTCACCCAGTGTGTGTCTTCCTCGCTCACTGTGTGTCTCCCTCACTCAGTGTGTGTCTCCCTCGCTCAGTGTGTGTCTCCCTCACTCAATGTGTGTCTCCCTCGCTCACTGTGTGTCTCCCTCACTCACTGTGTGTCCCACTCACTCAGTGTGTGTCTCCCTCCCTCAGTGTGTCTCTCCCTCGCTCACTGTGAGTCTCCCTCACTCACTGTGTGTCTCCCTCACTTACTGTGTGTCTCCATCACTCACAGTATGTCTCCCTCACTCTGTGTGTGTCTCCCTCACTCACTGTGTGTCTCCATCACTCACTGTATGTCTCCCTCACTCACTGTGTGTCTCCCTCACTCAGTGTATGTCTCCCTCACTCACTGTGTGTCTCCCTCACTCACTGTGTGTGTCCCTCACTCACTGTATGTCTCCCTCACTCACTGTGTGTCTCCCTCGCTCAGTGTGTGTCTCCCTCACTCACTGTGTGTCCCCCTCACTCAGTGTGTGTCCCCCTCACTCAGTGTGTGTCTCCCTCACTCAGTGTGTCTCTCCCTCGCTCACTGTGTGTCTTCCTCACTCGGTGTGTGTCTCCCTCACTCAGTGTGCGTCTCCCTCACTCAGTGAATGTCACCCTAACTCACTGAGTGTCTCCCTCACTCTCTGTGTGTCTCCCTCGCTCAGTGTGTGTCTCCCTCACTCGCTGTGAGTCTCCCTCACTCACTGTGTGTCTCCCTCACTTACTGTGTGTCTCCATCACTCACAGTATGTCTCCCTCAGTCACTGTGTGTCTCCCTCACTCACTGTGTGTCTCCATCACTCACTGTATGTTTCCCTCACTCACTGTGTGTCTCCCTCACTCAGTGTATGTCTCCCTCACTCACTGTATGTCTCCCTCACTCACTGTGTGTCTCCCTCGCTCAGTGTGTGTCTCCCTCACTCAGTGTGTGTCTCCCTCACTCACTGTGTGTCTCCCTCACTCAGTGCGTGTCTCCCTCGCTCAGTGTGTGTCTCCCTCACTCACTGTGTGTCTCCCTCACTCAGTGTGTGTCTCCCTCACTCTGTGTGTCTCCCTCGCTCAGTGTGTGTCTCCCTCACTCACTGTGCATCTCCATCACTCACTGTGTGTGTCCCTCGCTCACTGTGTGTCTCCCTCACTCAGTGTGTTTCTCCCTCGCTCAGTGTCTGTCTCCCTCACTCAGTGTGTGTCTCCCTCGCTCTGTGTCTGTCTCCCTCCCTCAGTGTGTGTCTCCCTCACTCAGTGTGTGTCTCCCTCGCTCAGTGTCTGTCTCCCTCACTCAGTGTGTGTCTCCCTAACTAAGTGTGTGTCTCCCTCGCTCACTCAGTGTGTGTCTCCCTCACTCAGTGTGTGTCTCCCTCACTCAGTGTGTGTCTCCCACGCTCAGTGTGTGTCTCCCGCATTCAGTGTGCGTCTCCCTCACTCACTGTGTGTGACTCCCTCGCTCACTGTGTGTCTCCCTCATTCACTGTGGGTCTCCCTCGCTAAGTGTGTGTCTCCCTCACTCAGTGTGTGTCTCCCTCGCTCAGTGTCTGTCTCCCTCACTCAATGTGTGTCTCCCTCGCTCACTGCGTGTCTCCCTCGCTCACTGTGTGTCTCCCTCACTCACTGTGTGTCTCCCTCACTCAGTGTGTGTCTCCCTCACTCAGTGCGTGTTTCCCTCACTCAGTGTGTTTCTCCCTCACTCTGTTTGTGTCTCCCTCGCTCACTGTGTGTCTCCCTCACTCTGTGTGTGTCTCCCTCACTCACTGCGTGTCTCCCTCACTGAGTGTGTGTCTCGCTCGCTCACTGTGTGTCTCCCTCCGTCTGTGTGTGTCTCCCTCACTTAATGTGTGTCTCCCTCAATCACTGTGTGTCTCCCTCGCTCAGTGTGTGCCTCCCTCACTCAGTGTGTGTCTCCCTCGCTCACTGTGTGTCTCCATCACTCTGTGTGTGTCTCCGTCACTTAAAGTGTGTCTCCCTCACTCAGTGTGTGCCTCCCTCACTCAGTGTGTGTCTCCCTCACTCTGTGTGTGTCTCCCTCACTCACTGTGTGTCTCCCTCACTCAGTGTGTGTTTCCCTCGCTCACTGAGTGTCTCCCTCACTCAGTGTGTGTCTCCCCCGCTAAGTGTGTGTCTCCCCCGCTAAGTGTGTGTCTCCCTCACTCAGTGTGTCTCTCCCTCGCTCACTGTGTCTCCCTCGCTCAGTGTGTGTCTCCCTCACTCAGTGTGTGTCTCCCTAACTAAGTGTGTGTCTCCCTCACTCAGTGTGTGTCTCCCTCACTCGCTGTGAGTCTCCCTCACTCACTGTGTGTCTCCCTCACTCACTGTGTGTCTCCATCACTCACTGTATGTCTCCCTCACTCACTGTGTGTCTCCCTCACTCAGTGTATGTCTCCCTCACTCACTGTGTGTCTCCCTCACTCACTGTGTGTGTCCCTCACTCACTGTATGTCTCCCTCACTCACTGTGTGTCTCCCTCGCTCAGTGTGTGTCTCCCTCACTCACTGTTTGTCCCCCTCACTCAGTGTGTGTCCCCCTCACTCAGTGTGTGTCTCCCTCACTCAGTGTGTCTCTCCCTTGCTCACTGTGTGTCTCCCTCACTCGGTGTGTGTCTCCCTCACTCAGTGTGTGTCTCCCTCGCTCAGTGTCTGTCTCCCTCACTCAGTGTGTGTCTCCCTAACTAAGTGTGTGTCTCCCTCGCTCACTGTGTGTCTCCCTCACTCAGTGTGTGTCTCCCCCACTCAGTGTGTGTCTCCCACGCTCAGTGTGTGTCTCCCGCATTCAGTGTGCGTCTCCCTCACTCACTGTGTGTGACTCCCTCGCTCACTGTGTGTCTCCCTCATTCACTGTGGGTCTCCCTCGCTCACTGCGTGTCTCCCTCGCTCACTGTGTGTCTCCCTCACTCACTGTGTGTCTCCCTCACTCAGTGTGTGTCTCCCTCACTCAGTGCGTGTCTCCCTCACTCAGTGTGTTTCTCCCTCACTCTGTTTGTGTCTCCCTCGCTCACTGTGTGTCTCCCTCACTCTGTGTGTGCCTCCCTCACTCACTGCGTGTCTCCCTCACTGAGTGTGTGTCTCGCTCGCTCACTGTGTGTCTCCCTCCGTCTGTGTGTGTCTCCCTCACTTAATGTGTGTCTCCCTCAATCACTGTGTGTCTCCCTCGCTCAGTGTGTGCCTCCCTCACTCAGTGTGTGTCTCCCTCGCTCACTGTGTGTCTCCATCACTCTGTGTGTGTCTCCCTCACTTAAAGTGTGTCTCCCTCACTCAGTGTGTGCCTCCCTCACTCAGTGTGTGTCTCCCTCACTCAGTGTGTGTCTCCCTCACTCTGTGTGTGTCTCCCTCACTCACTGTGTGTCTCCCTCACTCAGTGTGTGTTTCCCTCGCTCACTGAGTGTCTCCCTCACTCAGTGTGTGTCTCCCCCGCTAAGTGTGTGTCTCCCCCGCTAAGTGTGTGTCTCCCTCACTCAGTGTTTCTCTCCCTCGCTCACTGTGTCTCCCTCGCTCAGTGTGTGTCTCCCTCACTCAGTGTGTGTCTCCCTAACTAAGTGTGTGTCTCCCTCACTCAGTGTGTGTCTCCCTCACTCAGTGTGTCTCTCCCTCGCTAAGTGTGTGTCTCCCTCACTCAGTGTGTGTCTCCCTCGCTCAGTGTGTCTCTCCCTCACTCAGTGTGTGTCTCCCTAACTAAGTGTGTGTCTCCCTCGCTCACTGTGTGTCTCCCTCACTCACTGTGTGTCTCCCTCACTCAGTGCGTGTCTCCCTCGCTCAGTGTGTGTCTCCCTCACTCAATGTGTGTCTCCCTCGCTCACTGTGTGTCTCCCTCACTCACTGTGTGTCCCACTCACTCAGTGTGTGTCTCCCTCCCTCAGTGTGTCTCTCCCTCGCTCACTGTGTGTCTCCCTCACTCGGTGTGTGTCTCCCTCGCTCACTGTGTGTCTCCCTCACTCTGTGTGTGTCTCCCTCAATCTGTGTGTGTCTCCCTCACTCAGTGTGTGTCTCCCTCGCTCAGTGTGTGTCTCCCTCACTCAGTGTGTGCCTGCCTCGCTCACTGTGTGTCTCCCTCACTCACTGTGTGTCTCCCTCGCTCAGTGTGTGTCTCCCTCACTCAGTGTGTGTCTCCCTCACTCAGTGTGTCTCTCCCTCGCTCACTGTGTGTCTCCCTCACTCAGTGTGTGTCTCCCTCGCTCACTGTGTGTCTCCCTCACTCAGTGTGTGTCTCCCTCACTCAGTGTGTCTCTCCCTCGCTAAGTGTGTGTCTCCCTCACTCAGTGTCTATCTCGCTCGCTCAGTGTGTGTCTCCCTCGCTCAGTGTGTGTCTCCCTCACTCGCTGTGAGTCTCCCTCACTCACTGTGTGTCTCCCTCACTCACTGTGTGTCTCCATCACTCACTGTATGTCTCCCTCACTCACTGTGTGTCTCCCTCACTCAGTGTATGTCTCCCTCACTCACTGTGTGTCTCCCTCACTCACTGTGTGTGTCCCTCACTCACTGTATGTCTCCCTCACTCACTGTGTGTCTCCCTCGCTCAGTGTGTGTCTCCCTCACTCACTGTGTGTCCCCCTCACTCAGTGTGTGTCCCCCTCACTCAGTGTGTGTCTCCCTCACTCAGTGTGTCTCTCCCTCGCTCACTGTGTGTCTTCCTCACTCGGTGTGTGTCTCCCTCACTCAGTGTGCGTCTCCCTCACTCAGTGTATGTCACCCTAACTCACTGAGTGTCTCCCTCACTCTCTGTGTGTCTCCCTCGCTCAGTGTGTGTCTCCCTCACTCGCTGTGAGTCTCCCTCACTCACTGTGTGTCTCCCTCACTTACTGTGTGTCTCCATCACTCACAGTATGTCTCCCTCAGTCACTGTGTGTCTCCCTCACTCACTGTGTGTCTCCATCACTCACTGTATGTTTCCCTCACTCACTGTGTGTCTCCCTCACTCACTGTGTGTGTCCCTCACTCACTGTATGTCTCCCTCACTCACTGTGTGTCTCCCTCGCTCAGTGTGTGTCTCCCTCACTCAGTGTGTGTCTCCCTCACTCACTGTGTGTCTCCCTCACTCAGTGCGTGTCTCCCTCGCTCAGTGTGTGTCTCCCTCACTCACTGTGTGTCTCCCTCACTCAGTGTGTGTCTCCCTCACTCTGTGTGTCTCCCTCGCTCAGTGTGTGTCTCCCTCACTCACTGTGCATCTCCATCACTCACTGTGTGTGTCCCTCGCTCACTGTGTGTCTCCCTCACTCAGTGTGTTTCTCCCTCGCTCAGTGTCTGTCTCCCTCACTCAGTGTGTGTCTCCCTCGCTCTGTGTCTGTCTCCCTCCCTCAGTGTGTGTCTCCCTCACTCAGTGTGTGTCTCCCTCGCTCAGTGTCTGTCTCCCTCACTCAGTGTGTGTCTCCCTAACTAAGTGTGTGTCTCCCTCGCTCACTGTGTGTCTCCCTCACTCAGTGTGTGTCTCCCTCACTCAGTGTGTGTCTCCCACGCTCAGTGTGTGTCTCCCGCATTCAGTGTGCGTCTCCCTCACTCACTGTGTGTGACTCCCTCGCTCACTATGTGTCTCCCTCATTCACTGTGGGTCTCCCTCGCTAAGTGTGTGTCTCCCTCACTCAGTGTGTGTCTCCCTCGCTCAGTGTCTGTCTCCCTCACTCAATGTGTGTCTCCCTCGCTCACTGCGTGTCTCCCTCGCTCACTGTGTGTCTCCCTCACTCACTGTGTGTCTCCCTCACTCAGTGTGTGTCTCCCTCACTCAGTGCGTGTTTCCCTCACTCAGTGTGTTTCTCCCTCACTCTGTTTGTGTCTCCCTCGCTCACTGTGTGTCTCCCTCACTCTGTGTGTGTCTCCCTCACTCACTGCGTGTCTCCCTCACTGAGTGTGTGTCTCGCTCGCTCACTGTGTGTCTCCCTCCGTCTGTGTGTGTCTCCCTCACTTAATGTGTGTCTCCCTCAATCACTGTGTGTCTCCCTCGCTCAGTGTGTGCCTCCCTCACTCAGTGTGTGTCTCCCTCGCTCACTGTGTGTCTCCATCACTCTGTGTGTGTCTCCCTCACTTAAAGTGTGTCTCCCTCACTCAGTGTGTGCCTCCCTCACTCAGTGTGTGTCTCCCTCACTCTGTGTGTGTCTCCCTCACTCACTGTGTGTCTCCCTCACTCAGTGTGTGTTTCCCTCGCTCACTGAGTGTCTCCTTCACTCAGTGTGTGTCTCCCCCGCTAAGTGTGTGTCTCCCCCGCTAAGTGTGTGTCTCCCTCACTCAGTGTGTCTCTCCCTCGCTCACTGTGTCTCCCTCGCTCAGTGTGTGTCTCCCTCACTCAGTGTGTGTCTCCCTAACTAAGTGTGTGTCTCCCTCACTCAGTGTGTGTCTCCCTCACTCGCTGTGAGTCTCCCTCACTCACTGTGTGTCTCCCTCACTTACTGTGTGTCTCCATCACTCACAGTATGTCTCCCTCACTCACTGTGTGTCTCCCTCACTCACTGTGTGTCTCCATCACTCACTGTATGTCTCCCTCACTCACTGTGTGTCTCCCTCACTCAGTGTATGTCTCCCTCACTCACTGTGTGTCTCCCTCACTCACTGTGTGTGTCCCTCACTCACTGTATGTCTCCCTCACTCACTGTGTGTCTCCCTCGCTCAGTGTGTGTCTCCCTCACTCACTGTGTGTCCCCCTCACTCAGTGTGTGTCCCCCTCACTCAGTGTGTGTCTCCCTCACTCAGTGTGTCTCTCCCTTGCTCACTGTGTGTCTCCCTCACTCGGTGTGTGTCTCCCTCACTCAGTGTGTGTCTCCCTCACTCAGTGTATGTCTCCCTAACTCACTGAGTGTCTCCCTCACTCTCTGTGTGTCTCCCTCGCTCAGTGTGTGTCTCCCTCACTCGCTGTGAGTCTCCCTCACTCACTGTGTGTCTCCCTCACTTACTGTGTGTCTCCATCACTCACAGTATGTCTCCCTCACTCACTGTGTGTCTCCCTCACTCACTGTGTGTCTCCATCACTCACTGTATGTCTCCCTCACTCACTGTGTGTCTCCCTCACTCAGTGTATGTCTCCCTCACTCACTGTGTGTCTCCCTCACTCACTGTGTGTGTCCCTCACTCACTGTATGTCTCCCTCACTCACTGTGTGTCTCCCTCGCTCAGTGTGTGTCTCCCTCACTCAGTGTGTGTCTCCCTCACTCACTGTGTGTCTCCCTCACTCAGTGCGTGTCTCCCTCGCTCAGTGTGTGTCTCCCTCACTCCGTGTGTGTCTCCCTCACTCACTGTGTGTCTCCCTCACTAGGGTGCGTGTCTCCCTCGCTCAGTGTGTGTCTCCCTCATTCAGTGTGTGTCTCCCTCACTCACTGTGTGTCTCCCTCACTCAGTGTGTGTCTCCCTCACTTAGTGCGTGTCTCCCTCGCTCAGTGTGTGTCTCCCCCATTCAGTGTGTGTCTCCCTCACTCACTGTGTGTCTCCCTCGCTCATTGTGTGCCTCCCTCTCTCAGTGTGTGCGTGCCTCACTTACTGTGTGTCTCCCTAACTCACTGTGTGTCTCCCTCACTCACTGTGTGTCTCCCTCGCTCATTGTGTGTCTCCCTCACTCAGTGTGTGCGTGCCTCACTTACTGTGTGTCTCCCTAACTCACTGTGTGTCTCCCTCGCTCAGTGTGTGTCTCCGTCACTCAGTGTGTGTCTCCCTCACTCAGTGTGTGCGTGCCTCACTTACTGTGTGTCTCCCTAACTCACTGTGTTCTCCCTCACTCACTGTGTGTCTCCCTCACTCAGTGCGTGTCTCCCACGCTCAGTGTGTGTCTCCCTCACTCAGTGTGTCTCCCTGACTCACTGTGTGTCTCCCTCGCTCAGTGTGTGTCTCCCTCAGTCAGTGTGTGTCTCCCTTGCTCAGTGTGTGTCTCCCTCACTCAGTGTGTGTCTCCTTCGCTCTCTGTATGTCTCCCTCACTCAGTGTGTGTCTCCCTCACTCTGCGTGTGTCTCTCTCACTCAGTATGTGTCTCCCTCACTCACTGTGTGTCTCCCTCACTCAGTGTGTGTCTCCCTCGCTCACTGTGTGTCTCCCTCACTCTGTGTGTGTCTCCCTCACTTAATGTGTGTCTCCCTCAATCACTGTGTGTCTCCCTTGCTCAGTGTGTGCCACCCTAACTCAGTCTGTGTCTCCCTCGCTCAGTGTGTGCCACCCTAACTCAGTCTGTGTCTCCCTCGCTCAGTGTGTGCCTCCCTCACTCCGTGTGTGTCTCCCTCGCTCACTTTGTGTCTCCCTCACTAAGTGTGTGTCTCCCTCGCTCAGTGTGTGTCTCCCTCACCCAGTGTGTGTCTCCCTCACTCAGTGTGTCTCCCTCGCTCACTGTGTGTCTCCATCACTCTGTGTGTGTCTCCCTCACTTAATGTGTGTCTCCCTCACTCAATGTGTGTCTCCCTCACTCAGTGTGTGTCTCCCTCACTCAGTGAGTGTCTCCCTCACTCAGTGTGTGTCTCCCTCACTCAGTGTGTGTCTACCTCACTCAGTGTGTGTCTCCCTCACTTAATGTGTGTCTCCGTTGCTCAGTGTGTGTCTCCCTCACTCAGTGTGTGTCTCCCTCACTCAGTGAGTGTCTCCCTCACTCAGTGTGTGTCTACCTCACTCAGTGTGTGTCTACCTCACTCAGTGTGTGTCTCCCTTGCTAAGTGTGTGTCTCCCTCGCTAAGTGTGTGTCTCCCTCACTCAGTGTGTGACTCCCTTGCTCAGTGTGTGACTCCCTCGGTCAGTGTGTGTCTCCCTCACTCAGTGTGTTTCTCCCTCGCTCAGTGTGTGTCTCCGTGACTCACCGTGTGTCTCCCTCACTCAGTGTGTTTCTCCCTCGCTCAGTGTGTGTCTCCCTCACTCAGTGTGTTTCTCCCTCGATAAGTGTGTGTCTCGCTCGCTCAGTGAGTGTCTCCCTCGCTCAGTGTGTGTCTCCCTCACTGACTGTGTGTCTCCCTCACTGAGTGTGTGTCTCCCTCGCTCATTGTGTGTCTCCCTCGCTCAATGTGTGTCTCCCTCACTCAGTGTGTGTCTCCCTCACTCAGTGTGTGCCTGCCTCACTCACTGTCTGTCTCCCTCACTCAGTGTGTGTCCCCCTCGCTCAGTGTGTGTCTCCCTCACTCAGTGTGCGTCTCCCTCACTCACTGTGTGCCTGCCTCACTCAGTGTGTGTCTCCCTCGCTCAGTGTATCTCCCATATCTCAGTGTCTGTTCCTAGCTCAGAGTGTCTCTCCCAGATTTGAGTGTGTCTGTCCCTGGCTCAGAGTGCCTCTCCCATATCTCATTGTCTGTACCGAGCTCAGAATGTCTCTCCCATATCTCACTGTTTGTCCCTAGCGTGGAATGTCTCTCCCATATCATAGCATCTGTCCCTAGCACAGAGTGTCTCTCCCATATCTCAGTGTCTGACCTGAGCTTAGAGAGTCTCTCCCAAACAGCAGTGGGGCTCTTCCTGTCTCAGAGTGTCTCTCCCATATCTCAGTGTCTGTCCCTCGCTCAGAATCTCTCTCCCATATCTCCGCATTTGTCCCTAGCTCAGAATGTTTCCCCACTGTGAGTGTAGCTGACAGTGTCAGTGCCTGTCTCATTGTTTCTCTCTCATATATCAGTCTTTTTTCCCAGCTCAGAGTATCCCTTCCAAGTCTCAGTGTCTGTCCCCAGCTCGGAGTGTCTCTCCCGTATATCATTGTGTCTTTCCCTAGCACAGAGTGTCCCTCCCATATCTCAGCATCTGTCCCTGGCTCAGAGTAACTCTCCCATATCTCAGCATCTGTCCCTGGCTCAGAGTAACTCTCCCATATCTCAGCATCTATCCCTGGCTCAGAGTAACTCTCCCATATCTCAGCATCTATCCCTGGCTCAGAGTAACTCTCCCATATCTCAGCATCTGTCCCTGGCTCAGAGTAACTCTCCCATATCTCAGCATCTGTCCCTGGCTCAGAGTAACTCTCCCATATCTCAGCATCTGTCCCTGGCTCAGAGTGTCTCTCCCATATCTCAGCATCTGTCCCTGGCTCAGAGTAACTCTCCCATATCTCAGCATCTGTCCCTGGCTCAGAGTAACTCTCCCATATCTCAGCATCTGTCCCTGGCTCAGAGTGTCTCTCCCATATCTCAGCATCTGTCCCTGGCTCAGAGTAACTCTCCCATATCTCAGCATCTGTCCCTGGCTCAGAGTAACTCTCCCATATCTCAGCATCTGTCCCTGGCTCAGAGTGTCTCTCCCATATCTCAGCATCTGTCCCTGGCTCAGAGTATCTCTCCCATATTTCAGTGTCTATCCTTAACTCAGTGTCCCTCCCATGTCTCAGTGTCTGTCCCTAGCTCAGAATGTCTCTCCCATATCTCAGTGTCTGTCCCCAGCTCGGAGTGTCTCTCCCATATCTCAGTGTCTGGCCCTAGCACAGAGTGTCTCTCCCATATCTCAGCGTCTGCCCCAAGCTCATAATCTCTCTCCCATATCTCAGCATCTGTCCCTAGCTCAAAATGTTTCTCTCATATCTCAGCATCTGTCTCTGGCTCAGAGTATCTCTCCCATATTTCAGTGTCTATCCTTAACTCAGTGTTCCTCCCATGTCTCAGTGTCTGTCCCTGGCTCCGAGTGTCTCTCCCATATCTCACTGTTTGTCCCA
Source organism: Chiloscyllium punctatum (assembly GCF_047496795.1). NCBI lineage: Eukaryota > Metazoa > Chordata > Chondrichthyes > Orectolobiformes > Hemiscylliidae > Chiloscyllium > Chiloscyllium punctatum. The sequence goes on along the minus strand of NC_092755.1, from coordinate 56,212,404 downwards.
AGCTTGGAATGTCTCTCCCATATCATAGCATCTGTTCCTAGCTCAGAGTGTCTGTCCCATATCTCAGTGTCTGTCCCTGGCTCCGAGTGTCTCTCCCATATCTCAGTGTCTGTCCCTGGCTCCGAGTGTCTCTCCCATATCTCAGTGTCTGTCCCTCGCTCAGAATCTCTCTCCCATATCTCCGCATCTGTCCCTAGCTCAGAATGTTTCCCCACTGTGAGTGTAGCTGACAGTGTCAGTGCCTGTCTCATTGTTTCTCTCTCATATATCAGTCTTTTTTCCCAGCTCAGAGTATCCCTCCCATGTCTCAGTGTCTGTCCCCAGCTCGGAGTATCTCTCCCATATCTCAGTGTGTCTGTCCCCAGCTCGGAGTGTCTCTCCCATATCTCAGTGTCTGTCCCTAGCTCAGAATGACTCTCCCATATCTCAGTGTGTCTGTCCCTAGCTCAGAATGACTCTCCCATATCTCAGTGTGTCTGTCCCTAGCTCAGAATGTCTCTCCCATATCTCAGTGTCTGTCCCTAGCTCAGAATGTCTCTCCCATATCTCAGTGTGTCTGTCCCTAGCTCAGAATGACTCTCCCATATCTCAGTGTGTCTGTCCCTAGCTCAGAATGTCTCTCCCATATCTCAGTGTGTCTGTCCCTAGCTCAGAATGTCTCTCCCATATCTCAGTGTGTCTGTCCCTAGCTCAGAATGACTCTCCCATGTCTCAGTGTCTGTCCCCAGCTCGGAGTGTCTCTCCCATATCTCAGTGTCTGTCCCTAGCATAGAGTGTCTCTCCCATATCTCAGTGTCTGTCCATTGCTCAGAATGTCTCTCCCATATCTCAGTGTCTGTCCCCAGCTCGGAGTGTCTCTCCCATATCTCAGTGTCTGTCCCTAGCTCAGAATGACTCTCCCATATCTCAGTGTGTCTGTCCCTAGCTCAGAATGTCTCTCCCATATCTCAGTGTGTCTGTCCCTAGCTCAGAATGTCTCTCCCATATCTCAGTGTCTGTCCCTAGCTCAGAATGACTCTCCCATATCTCAGTGTCTGTCCCTGGCTCAGAATGACTCTCCCATATCTCAGTGTGTCTGTCCCTTGCTCAGAGTGTCTCTCCCATATCTCAGTGTCTGTCCCTGGCTCAGAATGTCTCTCCCATATCTCAGTGTCTGTCCCGACCTCAGAATGTCTCTCCCATATCTCAGTGTCTGTCCCTAGCTCAGAATGACTCTCCCATATCTCAGTGTGTCTGTCCCTTGCTCAGAGTGTCTCTCCCATATCTCAGTGTCTGTCCCTGGCTCAGAATGTCTCTCCCATATCTCAGTGTCTGTCCCTGGCTCAGAATGTCTCTCCCATATCTCAGTGTCTGTCCCGACCTCAGAATGTCTCTCCCATGTCTCAGTGTCTGTCCCTAGCTCAGAATGTCTCTCCCATGTCTCAGTGTCTGTCCCTAGCTCAGAATGACTCTCCCATATCTCAGAGTGTCTGTCCCTAGCTCAGAGTGTCCCTCCCATATCTCAGAGTGTCTGTCCCTACCTCAGAATGTCTCTCCCATATCTCGGTGTTTGTTCCTAGCTCAGACTGTCTCTCCCATATCTCAGTGCCTGTCCCTGTCGCCAAGTGTCTCTCCCATATCTCATTGTGTCTGTCCCTGGCTCAGAATGTCTCTCCCATGTCTCAGTGTCTGACCCGAGCTCAGAGAGTCTCTCCCATATATCAGTTGGGCTCTCCCTGTGTCACCGTGTCTCTCCCATATGTCAGTGTCCATTCCTTGCTCAGAGTGTCTCTCCCATTATCTCAGTGTCTGTCCCTAGCTCAGAATGACTCTCCCATATCTCAGTGTCTGTCCCTAGCTCAGAATGTCTCTCCCATATCTCAGTGTCTGTCCATTGCTCAGAGTGTCTCTCCCATATCTCAGTGTCTGTCCATTGCTCAGAGTGTCTCTCCCATATCTCAGTGTCTGTCCCTAGCTCAGAATGTCTCTCCCATATCTCAATGTGTCTGTCCCTAGCTCAGAGTGTCTCTCCCATATCTCAGTGTCTGTCCCTAGCTCAGAATGACTCTCCCATATCTCAGTGTCTGTCCCTAGCTCAGAATGTCTCTCCCATATCTCAGTGTCTGTCCCTAGCTCAGAGTGTCTCTCCCATATCTCATTGTGTCTGTCCCTGGCTCAGAATGTCTCTCCCATGTCTCAGTGTCTGACCCGAGCTCAGAGAGTCTCTCCCATATATCAGTTGGGCTCTCCCTGTGTCACCGTGTCTCTCCCATATGTCAGTGTCCATTCCTTGCTCAGAGTGTCTCTCCCATTATCTCAGTGTCTGTCCCTAGCTCAGAATGTCTCTCCCATATCTCAGTGCCTGCTTCTCGCTCGGATATCTCTCCCATATCACAGCATCTGTCCCTAGCTCAGAATGTCTCTCCCATATCTCAGTGCCTGCTTCTCGCTCGGATATCTCTCCCATATCACAGCATCTGTCCCTAGCTCAGAGAGTTTCTCCTGTATCTCATTGTGTCTGTCCTTAGCTCAGAGTGTCTCTCCCATATGTCAGTATCTGTACCTGGCTCAGAGAGTATCAGCCATATCTCAGAGAATCTGTCCGTAGCTCAGTGTCTCTCCCATATTTGAGTGTGTCTGTCCCTACCTCAGAGTATCCCTCCCAAGTCTCAGTGTCTGTCCCCAGCTCGGAGTGTCTCTCCCGTATATCATTGTGTCTTTCCCTAGCACAGAGTGTCTCTCCCATATCCCAGTGTCTGCCCCTGGCTCAGAGTGTCCCTCCCATATCTCAGTGTCTGCCCCTGGCTCAGAGTGTCCCTCCCATATCTCAGTGTCTGTCCCGAGCTCATAATCTCTCTCCCATATCTCAGCCTCTGTCCCTGGCTCAGGATGTCTCTCCCGTAACTTATTGTGTCTGTCCATAGCACAGGGTGCCGTGGGCGGCATGGTGGCACAGTGGTTAGCACTGCTGCCTCACAGTGCCATGGACCCAGGTTCAATTCCCGCCTCGGGTGACTGACTGTGTGGAGATGCACATTTCCTCCGGTTTCGACCCACAGTCTAAAGATGTCCAGGATAGGTGAATTGCTAAATTGTCCGTAGTGTTAGGTGAAGTGGTAAATGTAGGGGAAAGGGTCTGGGTGGATTGCGCTTTGGAGGGTTGGTGTGGACTTGTTGGGCCGAAGGGCCTGTTTCCACACTGTAAGTAATCTAATCTATCTCATTGTCTGACCCTAGCTTAGAGTGTCCCTACCATATCTCAGTGTCTGTCCCCAGCTCAGAGAGTCTCTCCCATACCACAGTGTGTCTGTCCCTGGCTCAGAATCTCTCTCCCATATCTCAGTGTCTGTCCCTAGCTCAGAGAGTCTCTCCCATACCACAGTGTGTCTGTCCCTAGCTCAGAATCTCTCTCTCCCATATCTCAATATGCCTCTCCCTAGCTTGGAATGTCTCTCCCATATCTCAGCATCTGTCCCTAGCTCAGAATGTCTCTCTCTTATCTCAGTGTGTCTGTCTCTGGCTCAGAGTATCTCTCCCATATCTCAGTGTCTATCCTTAATTCAGTGTCCCTCCCATGTCTCAGTGTCTGTCCCTGGCTCAGAGTGAGTCTCCCTTATCCCAGTGTCTGTCCCTGGCTCAGAGTGTCTCTCCCTTATCCCAGTGTCTGTCCCTGGCTCAGAGTGTCTCTCCCTTATCCCAGTGTCTGTCCCTGGCTCAGAGTGTCTCTCCCATATCTCACTGTCTGTCCCTCACTCAGTGTGTCTCTCCCATATCTCAGTGTCTGTCCCTGGCTCAGAGAGTATCAGCCATATCTCAGAGAGTCTGTCCCGAGCTCAGAATGTCTCTCCAATATCTCAATGTGTCTGTCCCTGGCTCAGAGTGTCTCTCCCTTATCCCAGTGTCTGTCCCTGGCTCAGAGTGTCTCTCCCATATCTCACTGTCTGTCCCTCACTCAGTGTGTCTCTCCCATATCTCAGTGTCTGTCCCTGGCTCAGAGAGTATCAGCCATATCTCAGAGAGTCTGTCCCGAGCTCAGAATGTCTCTCCAATATCTCAATGTGTCTGTCCCTGGCTCAGAGTGTCTCTCCCATATCTCAGCGTCTGTCCCTAGCTCAGGATGTTTCTTCCATATCTCAGCATGTCTGTCCATAGCTCACAGTGTCCTTCTTAGATCTCAGTGATTCTGTCCCTCACTCAGAGTGTCTCTCCTGTATCTCAGTGTCTGTTCCTGACTCAGGATGTCTCTCCCATATCGCAATGTCCGTCCCTCGCTCAGAGTGTCTCTCCCATATGCAAATGTCTGTCCCTACCTCAGGATGTCTCTCCCATATTGCAATGTCCGTCCCTCGCTCAGAGTGTCTCTCCCATATGCAAGTGTCTGTCCCTACCTCAGGATGTCTCTCCCATATCGCAATGTCCGTCCCTCGCTCAGAGTGTCTCTCCCATATGCAAGTGTCTGTCCCTACCTCAGGATGTCTCTCCCATATCGCAATGTCCGTCCCTCGCTCAGAGTGTCTCTCCCATATGCAAATGTCTGTCCCTACCTCAGGATGTCTCTCCCATATCGCAATGTCCGTCCCTCGCTCAGAGTGTCTCTCCCATATGCAAATGTCTGTCCCTACCTCAGGATGTCTCTCCCATATGCAAGTGTCTTTCCAGAGCTCAGGATGCCTCTCCCATATCTCAGTGTGTCTGTCCATTGCTCAGAGTGTCCCTCCCACATCTCAGTATCTGTGCCTAGCTAAGAGTGTCTCTCCCATATCTCAGTGTCTGTCCAGAGCTCAGAGTCTCTCCCAGATCTCAGTGTGTCTGTCCTTGTCTCAGAGTGACCCTCCCATATCTCAGTGTTTGTTCAGAACTCACAAGAGTCTCTTGCATATATCTGTGTGTCTGTCCCTGTCTCAGAGTGTCCCTCCCTTATCTCAGTGTCTGTCCCTGTCTCAGAGTGTCCCTCCCTTATCTCAGTGTCTGTTCCTCTCTCAAAGTGTCCCTCCCTTATCTCAGTGTCTGTTCCTCTCTCAAAGTGTCCCTCCCTTATCTCAGTGTCTGTTCCTCTCTCAAAGTGTCCCTCCCTTATCTCAGTGTCTGTTCCTCTCTCAAAGTGTCCCTCCCTTATCTCAGTGTCTGTTCCTCTCTCAAAGTGTCCCTCCCTTATCTCAGTGTCTGTCCTTCGCTCAGAGTGTCTCTCCCATACCTCAATGTCTGTCCCTGGACAGAGTGTCCTGCCAATACCTCAATGTGTCTGTCCCCAGCTCAGAATGTCTCTCCCATATCTCAGTGTTTTCTCCCTAGCTCAGAGTGTCTCCCCTATATCTCATTGTGTCTGTCCTTCGCTCAGAGTGTCTCTCCCATATCTTTGTCTGATTTTTGCTCAGAGTGCGTCTCCTGTATGTCAGTGTGTCTGTCCCTGGCTCAGAATGTCTCTCCTGTACGTCAGTGACTGTCCCTACCTCAAGGTGTCTCTCCCATATCTCATTGTGTCTGTCCATAGCTCAGAGTGTCTCTCCCATACCTCAGTGTCTGTCCATAGCTCAGAGTGTCTCCCCACTGTGAGTGTAGCTGACAGTGTCAGTGCCTGGCTCATTGTGTCTCTCTCATATCTCAGTGTTTGTTCCTTGCTTCGAGTGTCTCTCCCATATCTCAATGTCTGTCCCTAGCTCAGAGTGTCCCTCCCATACCTCAGTGTCTGTCTCTGTCCCAGAGAGACCCTCCCGTACCTCAGTGTCTGTCCCTAGCTCAGAGTGTCTCTCCTGTAGCTCATTGTCTGTTCCTGTCCCTACCACATCTCAGTGTGTTTGTCCCTAGCTCAGAACATATCTCCCAGAGTTCAGAGTACTGTATGACTATCTGACTGTGCTCCCATCTCGATGTGTCCCTATCTCGGTGTGTGGATGTGTCACCTTCTCAATTTGTCCGTGTCTCTAGTTCACAGTTAGCCCCTACGATACGATATATGTCTCTAGCTTTGTGTGTGTGTAACTCGCACTCTGTCCCTCGGTCAATTTGTGTCAATGTGTGTGTCCCTTGCTCATTGAGAATGTAATCCTCAGAGAGTGTGTACCCAGCTCAGTGTGTGCACCCCAGATCATTGTGTGTGTTTCTCAGTGTGACCCTCAATCACCTTCAGTGCATGTCCGAGTGTCTGAAAGTGGCTCGTTCAGTGTGTCCTTAGCTCTGTCTTTGGGTGTTCCTCTTCCAATGTTTCTTTGGGCCCAGTATGTCTGTCCTCATGTCAGTTCGAACTCCACAAGCGGGCCTGATCTCAGTGAGACCAACACGTTTGATGTGCCCGAGTGGTGTGTGTGGTCTCAGAGACAGGGCACTGTTTCAGCAGTTCCGAGTTGTGTGTGTGTTCTCAGTGACAGTGCACTGTATTAGCAGGTCCTAATTGTGTGCGTGAGTTCTCAGTGACTGTGCACGGTGTCAGCAGTTCCGAGTTGTGTCTGTGTGTATTCTCAGTGACAGTGCACTGTGTCAGCAGTTCCTAGTTGTGTGCGTTTGTTCTCAGCGACAGTGCACTGTTTCAGCAGTTCCTAGTTGTGTGTGTATTCTCAGTGACAGTGCACTGTGTCAGCAGTTCCGAGTTGTGTGTGTGTTCCCAGTGACAGAGCACTGTTACAGCACTTCCTAGTTGTGTGTGTGTGTTCTCAGTGACAATGCACTGTGTCAGCATTTCCTAGTTGTGTGTGTGTTCTCAGTGACAGTGCACTGTTTCAGCAGTTCCGAGTTGCGTGTGTGTGTTCTCAGTGACAGTGCACTGTGTCAGCAGTTCCGAGTTGTGTCTGTGTGTATTCACAGTGACAGTGCACTGTTTCAGCAGTTCCTAGTTGTGTGCGTTTGTTCTCAGTGACAGTGCACTGTTTCAGCAGATCCTAGTTATGTCTGTGTGTTCTCAGTGACAGTGCACTGTGTCAGCAGATCCTAGTTGTGTGTGTGTGTGTGTTCGCAGGGACAGTGCACTGTGTCAGCAGTTCCGAGTTGTGTGTGTGTTCTCAGTGACAGTGCACTGTTAGCAGTCTCTAGTTGTGTGTGTGTGTGTTCTCAGTTACAATGCACTGTTTCAGCGGTCCCTAGTTGTGTGTGTGTGTTCTCAGTGACAGTGCACTGTGTCAGCAGTTCTGAGTTGCGTGTGTGTGTTCTCAGTGACAGTGCACTGTTACAGCACTTCCTTGTTGTGTGTGTGTGCTCTCAGTTACAGTGCACTCTTTCAGCAGTCCCTAGTTGTGTGTGTGTGTTCTCAGTGACAGTGCACTGTTACAGCAGTCCCGAGTTGTGTGTGTGTGTTCTCAGTGACAGTGCACTATTTCAGCAGTCCCTAGTTATGTGTGTGTGTTCTCAGTTACAGTGCACTGTGACAGCAGTTCCTAGTTGTGTGTGTGTGTGTTCTCAGTGACAGTGCACTGTGTCAGCAGTTCCTAGTTGTGTGTGTGTGTGTGTTCTCAGTGACAGTGCACTGTGTCAGCAGTTCCTAGTTGTGTGTGTGTGTGTTCTCAGTGACAGTGCACTGTGTCAGCAGTTCCTAGTTGTGTGTGTGTGTTCTCAGTGACAGTGCACTGTTTCAGCAGTTCCTAGTTGTATGTGTGTTCCCAGTGACAGAGCACTGTTACAGCACTTCCTAGTTGTGTGTGTGTGTTCTCAGTGACAGTGCACTGTTTCAGCAGTTCCCAGTTATGTCTGTGTGTTCTCAGTGACAGTGCACTGTGTCAGCAGATCCTAGTTGTGTGTGTGTGTGTGTTCTCAGTGACAGTGCACTGTGTCAGCAGTTCCGAGTTGTGTGTATGTTCTCAGTGACAGTGCACTGTTTCAGCAGTTCCAAGTTGTGTGTGTGTGTTCTCAGTGACAGTGCACTGTGTCAGCAGTTCCGAGTTGTGTCTGTGTGTATTCTCAGTGACAGTGCACTGTTTCAGCAGTTCCTAGTTGTGTGCGTTTGTTCTCAGTGACAGTGCACTGTTTCAGCAGATCCTAGTTATGTCTGTGTGTTCTCAGTGACAGTGCACTGTGTCAGCAGTTCCTAGTTGTGTGTGTGTTCTCAGTGACAGTGCACTGTGTCAGCAGTTCCTAGTTGTGTGTGTGTTCTCAGTGACAGTGCACTGTGTCAGCAGTTCCTAGTTGTGTGTGTGTTCTCAGTGAAAGTGCACTGTTTCAGCAGTCCCGAGTTGTGTTTGTGTGTTCTCAGTAACAGTGCACTATTTCAGCAGTCCCTAGTTATGTGTGTGTGTTCTCAGTGATAGTGCACTGTTTCAGCAGTCCCTAGTTGTGTGTGTGTGTTCTCAGTTACAGTGCACTTTGACAGCAGTTCCTAGTTGTGTGTGTGTGTGTTCTCAGTGACAGTGCACTGTGTCAGCAGTTCCTAGTTGTGTGTGTGTGTGTTCTCAGTGACAGTGCACTATGTCAGCAGTCCCGAGTTGTGTGTGTGTGTTCTCAGTGACAGTGCACTATTTCAGCAGTCCCTAGTTATGTGTGTGTGTTCTCAGTGATAGTGCACTGTTTCAGCAGTCCCTAGTTGTGTGTGTGTGTTCTCAGTTACAGTGCACTGTGACAGCAGTTCCTAGTTGTGTGTGTGTGTGTTCTCAGTGACAGTGCACTGTGTCAGCAGTTCCTAGTTGTGTGTGTGTGTGTTCTCAGTGACAGTGCACTGTGTCAGCAGTTCCTAGTTGTGTGCGTGTGTTCTCAGTGACAGTGCACTGTTTCAGCAGTTCCCAGTTATGTCTGTGTGTTCTCAGTGACAGTGTACTGTGTCAGCAGTTCCGAGTTGTGTGTGTGTTCTCAGTGACAGTGCACTGTTTCAGCAGTTCCTAGTTGTATGTGTGTTCCCAGTGACAGAGCACTGTTACAGCACTTCCTAGTTGTGTGTGTGTGTTCTCAGTGACAGTGCACTGTTTCAGCAGTTCCCAGTTATGTCTGTGTGTTCTCAGTGACAGTGCACTGTGTCAGCAGTTCCTAGTTGTGTGTGTGTGTGTGTGTTCTCAGTGACAGTGCACTGTGTCAGCAGTTCCGAGTTGTGTGTGTGTTCTCAGTGACAGTGCACTGTTTCAGCAGTTCCTAGTTGTATGTGTGTTCCCAGTGACAGAGCACTGTTACAGCACTTCCTAGTTGTGTGTGTGTGTTCTCAGTGATAGTGCACTGTTTCAGCAGTTCCCAGTTATGTCTCTGTGTTCTCAGTGACAGTGCACTGTGTCAGCAGTTCCTAGTTGTGCGCGTGTTCTCAGTGACAGTGCACTGTTTCAGCAGTTCCCAGTTATGTCTGTGTGTTCTCAGTGACAGTGCACTGTGTCAGCAGATCCTAGTTGCGTGTGTGTGTGTGTTCTCAGTGACAGTGCACTGTGTCAGCAGTTCCGAGTTGTGTGTATGTTCTCAGTGACAGTGCACTGTGTCAGCAGTTCTGAGTTGTGTGTGTGTTCTCAGTGACAGTGCACTGTTACAGCACTTCCTAGTTGTGTGTGTGTGTTCTCAGTGACAGTGCACTGTTTCAGCAGTTCCCAGTTATGTCTGTGTGTTCTCAGTGACAGTGCACTGTGTCAGCAGTTCCTAGTTGTGTATGTGTGTCTGTTCTCAGTGACAGTGCACTGTGTCAGCAGTTCCGAGTTGTGTGTATGTTCTCAGTGACAGTGCACTGTTTCAGCAGTTCCTAGTTGTATGTGTGTTCCCAGTGACAGAGCACTGTTACAGCACTTCCTAGTTGTGTGTGTGTGTTCTCAGTGACAGCGCACTGTCTCAGCAGTTCCTAGTTGTGTGTGTGTTCTCAGTGACAGTGCACTGTTTCAGCAGTCCCTAGTTGTGTGTGTGTGTGTTCTCAGTGACAGTGCACTGTTTCAGCAGATCCTAGTTGTGTGTGTGTGTTCTCAGTGACAGTGCACTGTTAGCAGTCTCTAGTTGTGTGTGTGTGTGTTCTCAGTTGCAATGCACTGTTTCAGCAGTCCCTAGTTGTGTGTGTGTGTTCTCAGTGACAGTGCACTGTGTCAGCAGTTCCTAGTTGTGTGTGTATGTGTTCTCAGTGACAGTGAACTGTGTCAGCAGTTCCAAGTTGTGTGTGTGTGTTTTCAGTGACAGTGCATTGTGTCAGCACTTCCCAGTTATGTGTGTGTGTTCTCAGTGACAGTGCACTGTTTCAGCAGTCCCTAGTTGTGTGTGTGTGTTCTCAGTGACAGTGCACTGTGTCAGCAGTTTCTAGTTGTGTGTGTATGTGTTCTCAGTGACAGTGAACTGTGTCAGCAGTTCCTAGTTGTGTGTGTGTGTTCTCAGTGTCAGTGCACTGTTTCAGCAGTTCCTAGTTATGTCTGTGTGTTCTCAGTGACAGTGCACTGTGTCAGCAGTTCCTAGTTGTGTGTGTGTTCTCAGTGACAGTGCACTGTTACAGCAGTTCCTAGTTGTGTGTGTGTGTTCTCAGTGACAGTGCACTGTTTCAGCAGTCCGTAGTTGTGTGTGTGTTCTCACTGAGAGTGCACTCTTTCAGCAGTTCCTAGTTGTATGTGTGTGTTCTCAGTGACAGTGCACTGTTTCAGCAGTCCGTAGTTGTGTGTGTGTTCTCACTGAGAGTGCACTCTTCCAGCAGTCCCTAGTTGTGTGTGTGTGTTCTCAGTGACAGTGCACTCTTTCAGCAGATCCTAGTTGTGTGTGTGTGTTCTCAGTGACAGTGCACTGTTAGCAGTCTCTAGTTGTGTGTGTGTGTGTTCTCAGTTACAATGCACTGTTTCAGCAGTTCCTAGTTGTGTGTGTGTGTTCTCAGTGACAGTGCACTGTTTCAGCTGTTACGAGTTGTGTGTGTGTGTGTTCTCAGTGACAGTGCAATGTTTCAGCAATCCCTAGTTGTTTGTGTGTGTTCTCAGTGATAGGGCACTGTTTCAGCAGTTCCTAGTTGTTTGCGTGTGTGTTGTCAGTGACAGTGCACTGTTTCAGCAGTTCCTAGTTGTATGTGTGTTCCCAGTGACAGAGCACTGTTACAGCACTTCCTAGTTGTGTGTGTGTGTTCTCAGTGACAGTGCACTGTTTCAGCAGTTCCCAGTTATGTCTGTGTGTTCACAGTGACAGTGCACTGTGTCAGCAGATCCTAGTTGTGTGTGTGTGTGTGTTCTCAGTGACAGTGCACATTGTCAGCAGTTTCGAGTTGTGTGTATGTTCTCAGTGACAGTGCACTGTTTCAGCAGTTCCTAGTTGTGTGTGTGTGTTCTCAGTGACAGTGCACTGTGTCAGCAGTTCCGAGTTGTGTCTGTGTGTATTCTCAGTGACAGTGCACTGTTTCAGCAGTTCCTAGTTGTGTGCGTTTGTTCTCAGTGACAGTGCACTGTTTCAGCAGATCCTAGTTATGTCTGTGTGTTCTCAGTGACAGTGCACTGTGTCAGCAGTTCCTAGTTGTGTGTGTGTTCTCAGTGACAGTGCACTGTGTCAGCAGTTCCTAGTTGTGTGTGTGTGTTCTCAGTGACAGTGCACTATTTCAGCAGTCCCTAGTTATGTGTGTGTGTTCTCAGTTACAGTGCACTGTGACAGCAGTTCCTAGTTGTGTGTGTGTGTGTTCTCAGTGACAGTGCACTGTGTCAGCAGTTCCTAGTTGTGTGTGTGTGTGTGTTCTCAGTGACAGTGCACTGTGTCAGCAGTTCCTAGTTGTGTGTGTGTGTTCTCAGTGACAGTGCACTGTTTCAGCAGTTCCTAGTTGTGTGTGTGTTCTCAGTGACAGTGCACTGTTACAGCAGTCCCGAGTTGTGTGTGTGTGTTCTCAGTGACAGTGCACTATTTCAGCAGTCCCTAGTTATGTGTGTGTGTTCTCAGTTACAGTGCACTGTGACAGCAGTTCCTAGTTGTGTGTGTGTGTGTTCTCAGTGACAGTGCACTGTGTCAGCAGTTCCTAGTTGTGTGTGTGTGTGTGTTCTCAGTGACAGTGCACTGTGTCAGCAGTTCCTAGTTGTGTGTGTGTGTGTTCTCAGTGACAGTGCACTGTGTCAGCAGTTCCTAGTTGTGTGTGTGTGTTCTCAGTGACAGTGCACTGTGTCAGCAGTTCCTAGTTGTATGTGTGTTCCCAGTGACAGAGCACTGTTACAGCACTTCCTAGTTGTGTGTGTGTGTTCTCAGTGACAGTGCACTGTTTCAGCAGTTCCCAGTTATGTCTGTGTGTTCTCAGTGACAGTGCACTGTGTCAGCAGATCCTAGTTGTGTGTGTGTGTGTGTTCTCAGTGACAGTGCACTGTGTCAGCAGTTCCGAGTTGTGTGTATGTTCTCAGTGACAGTGCACTGTTTCAGCAGTTCCAAGTTGTGTGTGTGTGTTCTCAGTGACAGTGCACTGTGTCAGCAGTTCCGAGTTGTGTCTGTGTGTATTCTCAGTGACAGTGCACTGTTTCAGCAGTTCCTAGTTGTGTGCGTTTGTTCTCAGTGACAGTGCACTGTTTCAGCAGATCCTAGTTATGTCTGTGTGTTCTCATTGACAGTGCACTGTGTCAGCAGTTCCTAGTTGTGTGTGTGTTCTCAGTGACAGTGCACTGTGTCAGCAGTTCCTAGTTGTGTGTGTGTTCTCAGTGACAGTGCACTGTGTCAGCAGTTCCTAGTTGTGTGTGTGTTCTCAGTGAAAGTGCACTGTTTCAGCAGTCCCGAGTTGTGTGTGTGTGTTCTCAGTGACAGTGCACTGTTTCAGCAGTTCCCAGTTATGTCTGTGTGTTCACAGTGACAGTGCACTGTGTCAGCAGATCCTAGTTGTGTGTGTGTGTGTGTTCTCAGTGACAGTGCACATTGTCAGCAGTTTCGAGTTGTGTGTATGTTCTCAGTGACAGTGCACTGTTTCAGCAGTTCCTAGTTGTGTGTGTGTGTTCTCAGTGACAGTGCACTGTGTCAGCAGTTCCGAGTTGTGTCTGTGTGTATTCTCAGTGACAGTGCACTGTTTCAGCAGTTCCTAGTTGTGTGCGTTTGTTCTCAGTGACAGTGCACTGTTTCAGCAGATCCTAGTTATGTCTGTGTGTTCTCAGTGACAGTGCACTGTGTCAGCAGTTCCTAGTTGTGTGTGTGTTCTCAGTGACAGTGCACTGTGTCAGCAGTTCCTAGTTGTGTGTGTGTGTTCTCAGTGACAGTGCACTATTTCAGCAGTCCCTAGTTATGTGTGTGTGTTCTCAGTTACAGTGCACTGTGACAGCAGTTCCTAGTTGTGTGTGTGTGTGTTCTCAGTGACAGTGCACTGTGTCAGCAGTTCCTAGTTGTGTGTGTGTGTGTGTTCTCAGTGACAGTGCACTGTGTCAGCAGTTCCTAGTTGTGTGTGTGTGTTCTCAGTGACAGTGCACTGTTTCAGCAGTTCCCAGTTGTGTGTGTGTTCTCAGTGACAGTGCACTGTTACAGCAGTCCCGAGTTGTGTGTGTGTGTTCTCAGTGACAGTGCACTATTTCAGCAGTCCCTAGTTATGTGTGTGTGTTCTCAGTTACAGTGCACTGTGACAGCAGTTCCTAGTTGTGTGTGTGTGTGTTCTCAGTGACAGTGCACTGTGTCAGCAGTTCCTAGTTGTGTGTGTGTGTGTGTTCTCAGTGACAGTGCACTGTGTCAGCAGTTCCTAGTTGTGTGTGTGTGTGTTCTCAGTGACAGTGCACTGTGTCAGCAGTTCCTAGTTGTGTGTGTGTGTTCTCAGTGACAGTGCACTGTTTCAGCAGTTCCTAGTTGTATGTGTGTTCCCAGTGACAGAGCACTGTTACAGCACTTCCTAGTTGTGTGTGTGTGTTCTCAGTGACAGTGCACTGTTTCAGCAGTTCCCAGTTATGTCTGTGTGTTCTCAGTGACAGTGCACTGTGTCAGCAGATCCTAGTTGTGTGTGTGTGTGTGTTCTCAGTGACAGTGCACTGTGTCAGCAGTTCCGAGTTGTGTGTATGTTCTCAGTGACAGTGCACTGTTTCAGCAGTTCCAAGTTGTGTGTGTGTGTTCTCAGTGACAGTGCACTGTGTCAGCAGTTCCGAGTTGTGTCTGTGTGTATTCTCAGTGACAGTGCACTGTTTCAGCAGTTCCTAGTTGTGTGCGTTTGTTCTCAGTGACAGTGCACTGTTTCAGCAGATCCTAGTTATGTCTGTGTGTTCTCAGTGACAGTGCACTGTGTCAGCAGTTCCTAGTTGTGTGTGTGTTCTCAGTGACAGTGCACTGTGTCAGCAGTTCCTAGTTGTGTGTGTGTTCTCAGTGACAGTGCACTGTGTCAGCAGTTCCTAGTTGTGTGTGTGTTCTCAGTGAAAGTGCACTGTTTCAGCAGTCCCGAGTTGTGTGTGTGTGTTCTCAGTAACAGTGCACTATTTCAGCAGTCCCTAGTTATGTGTGTGTGTTCTCAGTGATAGTGCACTGTTTCAGCAGTCCCTAGTTGTGTGTGTGTGTTCTCAGTTACAGTGCACTTTGACAGCAGTTCCTAGTTGTGTGTGTGTGTGTTCTCAGTGACAGTGCACTGTGTCAGCAGTTCCTAGTTGTGTGTGTGTGTGTTCTCAGTGACAGTGCACTGTGTCAGCAGTTCTTAGTTGTGTGTGTGTTCTCAGTGAAAGTGCACTGTTTCAGCAGTCCCGAGTTGTGTGTGTGTGTTCTCAGTGACAGTGCACTATTTCAGCAGTCCCTAGTTATGTGTGTGTGTTCTCAGTGATAGTGCACTGTGTCAGCAGATCCTAGTTGCGTGTGTGTGTGTGTTCTCAGTGACAGTGCACTGTGTCAGCAGTTCCGAGTTGTGTGTGTGTTCTCAGTGACAGTGCACTGTTTCAGCAGTTCCTAGTTGTATGTGTGTTCCCAGTGACAGAGCACTGTTACAGCACTTCCTAGTTGTGTGTGTGTGTTCTCAGTGACAGTGCACTGTGTCAGCAGTTCCTAGTTGTGTGCGTGTGTTCTCAGTGACAGTGCACTGTGTCAGCAGTTCCTAGTTGTGTGTGTGTGTGTGTTCTCAGTGACAGTGCACTGTGTCAGCAGTTCCTAGTTGTGTGTGTGTGTTCTCAGTGACAGTGCACTGTTTCAGCAGTTCCTAGTTGTGTGTGTGTTCTCAGTGACAGTGCACTGTTACAGCAGTCCCGAGTTGTGTGTGTGTGTTCTCAGTGACAGTGCACTATTTCAGCAGTCCCTAGTTATGTGTGTGTGTTCTCAGTTACAGTGCACTGTGACAGCAGTTCCTAGTTGTGTGTGTGTGTGTTCTCAGTGACAGTGCACTGTGTCAGCAGTTCCTAGTTGTGTGTGTGTGTGTGTTCTCAGTGACAGTGCACTGTGTCAGCAGTTCCTAGTTGTGTGTGTGTGTGTTCTCAGTGACAGTGCACTGTGTCAGCAGTTCCTAGTTGTGTGTGTGTGTGTTCTCAGTGACAGTGCACTGTGTCAGCAGTTCCTAGTTGTATGTGTGTTCCCAGTGACAGAGCACTGTTACAGCACTTCCTAGTTGTGTGTGTGTGTTCTCAGTGACAGTGCACTGTTTCAGCAGTTCCCAGTTATGTCTGTGTGTTCTCAGTGACAGTGCACTGTGTCAGCAGATCCTAGTTGTGTGTGTGTGTGTGTTCTCAGTGACAGTGCACTGTGTCAGCAGTTCCGAGTTGTGTGTATGTTCTCAGTGACAGTGCACTGTTTCAGCAGTTCCAAGTTGTGTGTGTGTGTTCTCAGTGACAGTGCACTGTGTCAGCAGTTCCGAGTTGTGTCTGTGTGTATTCTCAGTGACAGTGCACTGTTTCAGCAGTTCCTAGTTGTGTGCGTTTGTTCTCAGTGACAGTGCACTGTTTCAGCAGATCCTAGTTATGTCTGTGTGTTCTCATTGACAGTGCACTGTGTCAGCAGTTCCTAGTTGTGTGTGTGTTCTCAGTGACAGTGCACTGTGTCAGCAGTTCCTAGTTGTGTGTGTGTTCTCAGTGACAGTGCACTGTGTCAGCAGTTCCTAGTTGTGTGTGTGTTCTCAGTGAAAGTGCACTGTTTCAGCAGTCCCGAGTTGTGTGTGTGTGTTCTCAGTGACAGTGCACTGTTTCAGCAGTTCCCAGTTATGTCTGTGTGTTCACAGTGACAGTGCACTGTGTCAGCAGATCCTAGTTGTGTGTGTGTGTGTGTTCTCAGTGACAGTGCACATTGTCAGCAGTTTCGAGTTGTGTGTATGTTCTCAGTGACAGTGCACTGTTTCAGCAGTTCCTAGTTGTGTGTGTGTGTTCTCAGTGACAGTGCACTGTGTCAGCAGTTCCGAGTTGTGTCTGTGTGTATTCTCAGTGACAGTGCACTGTTTCAGCAGTTCCTAGTTGTGTGCGTTTGTTCTCAGTGACAGTGCACTGTTTCAGCAGATCCTAGTTATGTCTGTGTGTTCTCAGTGACAGTGCACTGTGTCAGCAGTTCCTAGTTGTGTGTGTGTTCTCAGTGACAGTGCACTGTGTCAGCAGTTCCTAGTTGTGTGTGTGTGTTCTCAGTGACAGTGCACTATTTCAGCAGTCCCTAGTTATGTGTGTGTGTTCTCAGTTACAGTGCACTGTGACAGCAGTTCCTAGTTGTGTGTGTGTGTGTTCTCAGTGACAGTGCACTGTGTCAGCAGTTCCTAGTTGTGTGTGTGTGTGTGTTCTCAGTGACAGTGCACTGTGTCAGCAGTTCCTAGTTGTGTGTGTGTGTTCTCAGTGACAGTGCACTGTTTCAGCAGTTCCCAGTTGTGTGTGTGTTCTCAGTGACAGTGCACTGTTACAGCAGTCCCGAGTTGTGTGTGTGTGTTCTCAGTGACAGTGCACTATTTCAGCAGTCCCTAGTTATGTGTGTGTGTTCTCAGTTACAGTGCACTGTGACAGCAGTTCCTAGTTGTGTGTGTGTGTGTGTGTTCTCAGTGACAGTGCACTGTGTCAGCAGTTCCTAGTTGTGTGTGTGTGTGTGTTCTCAGTGACAGTGCACTGTGTCAGCAGTTCCTAGTTGTGTGTGTGTGTGTTCTCAGTGACAGTGCACTGTGTCAGCAGTTCCTAGTTGTGTGTGTGTGTTCTCAGTGACAGTGCACTGTTTCAGCAGTTCCTAGTTGTATGTGTGTTCCCAGTGACAGAGCACTGTTACAGCACTTCCTAGTTGTGTGTGTGTGTTCTCAGTGACAGTGCACTGTTTCAGCAGTTCCCAGTTATGTCTGTGTGTTCTCAGTGACAGTGCACTGTGTCAGCAGATCCTAGTTGTGTGTGTGTGTGTGTTCTCAGTGACAGTGCACTGTGTCAGCAGTTCCGAGTTGTGTGTATGTTCTCAGTGACAGTGCACTGTTTCAGCAGTTCCAAGTTGTGTGTGTGTGTTCTCAGTGACAGTGCACTGTGTCAGCAGTTCCGAGTTGTGTCTGTGTGTATTCTCAGTGACAGTGCACTGTTTCAGCAGTTCCTAGTTGTGTGCGTTTGTTCTCAGTGACAGTGCACTGTTTCAGCAGATCCTAGTTATGTCTGTGTGTTCTCAGTGACAGTGCACTGTGTCAGCAGTTCCTAGTTGTGTGTGTGTTCTCAGTGACAGTGCACTGTGTCAGCAGTTCCTAGTTGTGTGTGTGTTCTCAGTGACAGTGCACTGTGTCAGCAGTTCCTAGTTGTGTGTGTGTTCTCAGTGAAAGTGCACTGTTTCAGCAGTCCCGAGTTGTGTGTGTGTGTTCTCAGTAACAGTGCACTATTTCAGCAGTCCCTAGTTATGTGTGTGTGTTCTCAGTGATAGTGCACTGTTTCAGCAGTCCCTAGTTGTGTGTGTGTGTTCTCAGTTACAGTGCACTTTGACAGCAGTTCCTAGTTGTGTGTGTGTGTGTTCTCAGTGACAGTGCACTGTGTCAGCAGTTCCTAGTTGTGTGTGTGTGTGTTCTCAGTGACAGTGCACTGTGTCAGCAGTTCTTAGTTGTGTGTGTGTTCTCAGTGAAAGTGCACTGTTTCAGCAGTCCCGAGTTGTGTGTGTGTGTTCTCAGTGACAGTGCACTATTTCAGCAGTCCCTAGTTATGTGTGTGTGTTCTCAGTGATAGTGCACTGTGTCAGCAGATCCTAGTTGCGTGTGTGTGTGTGTTCTCAGTGACAGTGCACTGTGTCAGCAGTTCCGAGTTGTGTGTGTGTTCTCAGTGACAGTGCACTGTTTCAGCAGTTCCTAGTTGTATGTGTGTTCCCAGTGACAGAGCACTGTTACAGCACTTCCTAGTTGTGTGTGTGTGTTCTCAGTGACAGCGCACTGTGTCAGCAGTTCCTAGTTGTGTGTGTGTTCTCAGTGACAGTGCACTGTGTCAGCAGTTCCTAGTTGTGTGCGTGTGTTCTCAGTGACAGTGCACTGTTTCAGCAGTTCCCAGTTATGTCTGTGTGTTCTCAGTGACAGTGCACTGTGTCAGCAGTTCCTAGTTGTGTATGTGTGTCTGTTCTCAGTGACAGTGCACTGTGTCAGCAGTTCCGAGTTGTGTGTATGTTCTCAGTGACAGTGCACTGTTTCAGCAGTTCCTAGTTGTATGTGTGTTCCCAGTGACAGAGCACTGTTACAGCACTTCCTAGTTGTGTGTGTGTGTTCTCAGTGACAGCGCACTGTGTCAGCAGTTCCTAGTTGTGTGTGTGTTCTCAGTGACAGTGCACTGTTTCAGCAGTCCCTAGTTGTGTGTGTGTGTGTTCTCAGTGACAGTGCACTGTTTCAGCAGATCCTAGTTGTGTGTGTGTGTTCTCAGTGACAGTGCACTGTTAGCAGTCTCTAGTTGTGTGTGTGTGTGTTCTCAGTTGCAATGCACTGTTTCAGCAGTCCCTAGTTGTGTGTGTGTGTTCTCAGTGACAGTGCACTGTGTCAGCAGTTCCTAGTTGTGTGTGTATGTGTTCTCAGTGACAGTGAACTGTGTCAGCAGTTCCAAGTTGTGTGTGTGTGTTTTCAGTGACAGTGCATTGTGTCAGCACTTCCCAGTTATGTGTGTGTGTTCTCAGTGACAGTGCACTGTTTCAGCAGTCCCTAGTTGTGTGTGTGTGTTCTCAGTGACAGTGCACTGTGTCAGCAGTTTCTAGTTGTGTGTGTATGTGTTCTCAGTGACAGTGAACTGTGTCAGCAGTTCCTAGTTGTGTGTGTGTGTTCTCAGTGTCAGTGCACTGTTTCAGCAGTTCCTAGTTATGTCTGTGTGTTCTCAGTGACAGTGCACTGTGTCAGCAGTTCCTAGTTGTGTGTGTGTTCTCAGTGACAGTGCACTGTTACAGCAGTTCCTAGTTGTGTGTGTGTGTTCTCAGTGACAGTGGACTGTTTCAGCAGTCCGTAGTTGTGTGTGTGTTCTCACTGAGAGTGCACTCTTTCAGCAGTTCCTAGTTGTATGTGTGTGTTCTCAGTGACAGTGCACTGTTTCAGCAGTTCCTAGTTGTGTGTGTGTGTTCTCACTGAGAGTGCACTCTTTCAGCAGTCCCTAGTTGTGTGTGTGTGTTCTCAGTGACAGTGCACTCTTTCAGCAGATCCTAGTTGTGTGTGTGTGTTCTCAGTGACAGTGCACTGTTAGCAGTCTCTAGTTGTGTGTGTGTGTGTTCTCAGTTACAATGCACTGTTTCAGCAGTTCCTAGTTGTGTGTGTGTGTTCTCAGTGACAGTGCACTGTTTCAGCTGTTCCGAGTTGTGTGTGTGTGTGTTCTCAGTGACAGTGCAATGTTTCAGCAATCCCTAGTTGTTTGTGTGTGTTCTCAGTGATAGGGCACTGTTTCAGCAGTTCCTAGTTGTTTGCGTGTGTGTTGTCAATGACAGTGCACTGTTTCAGCAGTTCCCAGTTATGTCTGTGTGTTCTCAGTGACAGTGCACTGTGTCAGCAGATCCTAGTTGTGTGTGTGTGTGTGTTCTCAGTGACAGTGCACTGTTTCAGCAGTTCCTAGTTGTATGTGTGTTCCCAGTGACAGAGCACTGTTACAGCACTTCCTAGTTGTGTGTGTGTGTTCTCAGTGACAGTGCACTGTTTCAGCAGTTCCCAGTTATGTCTGTGTGTTCACAGTGACAGTGCACTGTGTCAGCAGATCCTAGTTGTGTGTGTGTGTGTGTTCTCAGTGACAGTGCACATTGTCAGCAGTTTCGAGTTGTGTGTATGTTCTCAGTGACAGTGCACTGTTTCAGCAGTTCCTAGTTGTGTGTGTGTGTTCTCAGTGACAGTGCACTGTGTCAGCAGTTCCGAGTTGTGTCTGTGTGTATTCTCAGTGACAGTGCACTGTTTCAGCAGTTCCTAGTTGTGTGCGTTTGTTCTCAGTGACAGTGCACTGTTTCAGCAGATCCTAGTTATGTCTGTGTGTTCTCAGTGACAGTGCACTGTGTCAGCAGTTCCTAGTTGTGTGTGTGTTCTCAGTGACAGTGCACTGTGTCAGCAGTTCCTAGTTGTGTGTGTGTTCTCAGTGACAGTGCACTGTGTCAGCAGTTCCTAGTTGTGTGTGTGTTCTCAGTGAAAGTGCACTGTTTCAGCAGTCCCGAGTTGTGTGTGTGTGTTCTCAGTGACAGTGCACTATTTCAGCAGTCCCTAGTTATGTGTGTGTGTTCTCAGTGATAGTGCACTGTTTCAGCAGTCCCTAGTTGTGTGTGTGTGTTCTCAGTTACAGTGCACTTTGACAGCAGTTCCTAGTTGTGTGTGTGTGTGTTCTCAGTGACAGTGCACTGTGTCAGCAGTTCCTAGTTGAGTGTGTGTGTGTTCTCAGTGACAGTGCACTGTGTCAGCAGTTCCTAGTTGTGTGTGTGTGTGTTCTCAGTGTCAGTGCACTGTTTCAGCAGTTCCCAGTTATGTCTGTGTGTTCTCAGTGACAGTGCACTGTGTCAGCAGATCCTAGTTGTGTGTGTGTGTGTGTTCTCAGTGACAGTGCACTGTGTCAGCAGTTCCGAGTTGTGTGTGTGTTCTCAGTGACAGTGCACTGTTTTAGCAGTTCCTAGTTGTATGTGTGTTCCCAGTGACAGAGCACTGTTACAGCACTTCCTAGTTGTGTGTGTGTGTTCTCAGTGACAGTGCACTGTTTCAGCAGTTCCCAGTTATGTCTGTGTGTTCTCAGTGACAGTGCACTGTGTCAGCAGTTCCTAGTTGTGTGCGTGTGTTCTCAGTGACAGTGCACTGTTTCAGCAGTTCCCAGTTATGTCTGTGTGTTCTCAGTGACAGTGCACTGTGTCAGCAGATCCTAGTTGCGTGTGTGTGTGTGTGTTCTCAGTGACAGTGCACTGTGTCAGCAGTTCCGAGTTGTGTGTGTGTTCTCAGTGACAGTGCACTGTTTTAGCAGTTCCTAGTTGTATGTGTGTTCCCAGTGACAGAGCACTGTTACAGCACTTCCTAGTTGTGTGTGTGTGTTCTCAGTGACAGCGCACTGTGTCAGCAGTTCCTAGTTGTGTGTGTGTTCTCAGTGACAGTGCACTGTGTCAGCAGTTCCTAGTTGTGTGCGTGTGTTCTCAGTGACAGTGCACTGTTTCAGCAGTTCCCAGTTATGTCTGTGTGTTCTCAGTGACAGTGCACTGTGTCAGCAGTTCCTAGTTGTGTATGTGTGTCTGTTCTCAGTGACAGTGCACTGTGTCAGCAGTTCCGAGTTGTGTGTATGTTCTCAGTGACAGTGCACTGTTTCAGCAGTTCCTAGTTGTATGTGTGTTCCCAGTGACAGAGCACTGTTACAGCACTTCCTAGTTGTGTGTGTGTGTTCTCAGTGACAGCGCACTGTGTCAGCAGTTCCTAGTTGTGTGTGTGTTCTCAGTGACAGTGCACTGTTTCAGCAGTCCCTAGTTGTGTGTGTGTGTGTTCTCAGTGACAGTGCACTGTTTCAGCAGATCCTAGTTGTGTGTGTGTGTTCTCAGTGACAGTGCACTGTTAGCAGTCTCTAGTTGTGTGTGTGTGTGTTCTCAGTTGCAATGCACTGTTTCAGCAGTCCCTAGTTGTGTGTGTGTGTTCTCAGTGACAGTGCACTGTGTCAGCAGTTCCTAGTTGTGTGTGTATGTGTTCTCAGTGACAGTGAACTGTGTCAGCAGTTCCTAGTTGTGTGTGTGTGTTTTCAGTGACAGTGCATTGTGTCAGCACTTCCCAGTTATGTGTGTGTGTTCTCAGTGACAGTGCACTGTTTCAGCAGTCCCTAGTTGTGTGTGTGTGTTCTCAGTGACAGTGCACTGTGTCAGCAGTTTCTAGTTGTGTGTGTATGTGTTCTCAGTGACAGTGAACTGTGTCAGCAGTTCCTAGTTGTGTGTGTGTGTTCTCAGTGTCAGTGCACTGTTTCAGCAGTTCCTAGTTATGTCTGTGTGTTCTCAGTGACAGTGCACTGTGTCAGCAGTTCCTAGTTGTGTGTGTGTTCTCAGTGACAGTGCACTGTTACAGCAGTTCCTAGTTGTGTGTGTGTGTTCTCAGTGACAGTGCACTGTTTCAGCAGTCCGTAGTTGTGTGTGTGTTCTCACTGAGAGTGCACTCTTTCAGCAGTTCCTAGTTGTATGTGTGTGTTCTCAGTGACAGTGCACTGTTTCAGCAGTTCCTAGTTGTGTGTGTGTGTTCTCAGTGACAGTGCACTGTTTCAGCAGTCCCTAGTTGTGTGTGTGTGTTCTCAGTGACAGTGCACTCTTTCAGCAGATCCTAGTTGTGTGTGTGTGTTCTCAGTGACAGTGCACTGTTAGCAGTCTCTAGTTGTGTGTGTGTGTGTTCTCAGTTACAATGCACTGTTTCAGCAGTTCCTAGTTGTGTGTGTGTGTTCTCAGTGACAGTGCACTGTTTCAGCTGTTCCGAGTTGTGTGTGTGTGTGTTCTCAGTGACAGTGCAATGTTTCAGCAATCCCTAGTTGTTTGTGTGTGTTCTCAGTGATAGGGCACTGTTTCAGCAGTTCCTAGTTGTTTGCGTGTGTGTTGTCAGTGACAGTGCACTGTTTCAGCAGTTCCCAGTTATGTCTGTGTGTTCTCAGTGACAGTGCACTGTGTCAGCAGATCCTAGTTGTGTGTGTGTGTGTGTTCTCAGTGACAGTGCACTGTGTCAGCAGTTCCGAGTTGTGTGTGTGTTCTCAGTGACAGTGCACTGTTTCAGCAGTTCCTAGTTGTATGTGTGTTCCCAGTGACAGAGCACTGTTACAGCACTTCCTAGTTGTGTGTGTGTGTTCTCAGTGACAGTGCACTGTTTCAGCAGTTCCCAGTTATGTCTGTGTGTTCACAGTGACAGTGCACTGTGTCAGCAGATCCTAGTTGTGTGTGTGTGTGTGTTCTCAGTGACAGTGCACATTGTCAGCAGTTTCGAGTTGTGTGTATGTTCTCAGTGACAGTGCACTGTTTCAGCAGTTCCTAGTTGTGTGTGTGTGTTCTCAGTGACAGTGCACTGTGTCAGCAGTTCCGAGTTGTGTCTGTGTGTATTCTCAGTGACAGTGCACTGTTTCAGCAGTTCCTAGTTGTGTGCGTTTGTTCTCAGTGACAGTGCACTGTTTCAGCAGATCCTAGTTATGTCTGTGTGTTCTCAGTGACAGTGCACTGTGTCAGCAGTTCCTAGTTGTGTGTGTGTTCTCAGTGACAGTGCACTGTGTCAGCAGTTCCTAGTTGTGTGTGTGTTCTCAGTGACAGTGCACTGTGTCAGCAGTTCCTAGTTGTGTGTGTGTTCTCAGTGAAAGTGCACTGTTTCAGCAGTCCCGAGTTGTGTGTGTGTGTTCTCAGTGACAGTGCACTATTTCAGCAGTCCCTAGTTATGTGTGTGTGTTCTCAGTGATAGTGCACTGTTTCAGCAGTCCCTAGTTGTGTGTGTGTGTTCTCAGTTACAGTGCACTTTGACAGCAGTTCCTAGTTGTGTGTGTGTGTGTTCTCAGTGACAGTGCACTGTGTCAGCAGTTCCTAGTTGTGTGTGTGTGTGTTCTCAGTGACAGTGCACTGTGTCAGCAGTTCCTAGTTGTGTGTGTGTGTGTTCTCAGTGTCAGTGCACTGTTTCAGCAGTTCCCAGTTATGTCTGTGTGTTCTCAGTGACAGTGCACTGTGTCAGCAGATCCTAGTTGTGTGTGTGTGTGTGTTCTCAGTGACAGTGCACTGTGTCAGCAGTTCCGAGTTGTGTGTGTGTTCTCAGTGACAGTGCACTGTTTTAGCAGTTCCTAGTTGTATGTGTGTTCCCAGTGACAGAGCACTGTTACAGCACTTCCTAGTTGTGTGTGTGTTGTCTCAGTGACAGTGCACTGTTTCAGCAGTTCCCAGTTATGTCTGTGTGTTCTCAGTGACAGTGCACTGTGTCAGCAGTTCCTAGTTGTGTGCGTGTGTTCTCAGTGACAGTGCACTGTTTCAGCAGTTCCCAGTTATGTCTGTGTGTTCTCAGTGACAGTGCACTGTGTCAGCAGATCCTAGTTGCGTGTGTGTGTGTGTGTTCTCAGTGACAGTGCACTGTGTCAGCAGTTCCGAGTTGTGTGTGTGTTCTCAGTGACAGTGCACTGTTTTAGCAGTTCCTAGTTGTATGTGTGTTCCCAGTGACAGAGCACTGTTACAGCACTTCCTAGTTGTGTGTGTGTGTTCTCAGTGACAGCGCACTGTGTCAGCAGTTCCTAGTTGTGTGTGTGTTCTCAGTGACAGTGCACTGTTTCAGCAGTTCCTAGTTGCGTGTGTGTGTTCGTCATGGCAGTGCACTGTTTCAGCAGTCCCTAGTTGCGTGTGTGTGTTCTCAGTTACAGTGCACTTTGACAGCAGTTCCTAGTTGTGTGTGTGTGTGTTCTCAGTGACAGTGCACTGTGTCAGCAGTTCCTAGTTGTGTGTGTGTGTGTTCTCAGTGACAGTGCACTGTGTCAGCAGTTCTTAGTTGTGTGTGTGTTCTCAGTGAAAGTGCACTGTTTCAGCAGTCCCGAGTTGTGTGTGTGTGTTCTCAGTGACAGTGCACTATTTCAGCAGTCCCTAGTTATGTGTGTGTGTTCTCAGTGATAGTGCACTGTTTCAGCAGTCCCGAGTTGTGTGTGTGTGTTCTCAGTGACAGTGCACTGTTTCAGCAGTTCCCAGTTATGTCTGTGTGTTCACAGTGACAGTGCACTGTGTCAGCAGATCCTAGTTGTGTGTGTGTGTGTGTTCTCAGTGACAGTGCACATTGTCAGCAGTTTCGAGTTGTGTGTATGTTCTCAGTGACAGTGCACTGTTTCAGCAGTTCCTAGTTGTGTGTGTGTGTTCTCAGTGACAGTGCACTGTGTCAGCAGTTCCGAGTTGTGTCTGTGTGTATTCTCAGTGACAGTGCACTGTTTCAGCAGTTCCTAGTTGTGTGCGTTTGTTCTCAGTGACAGTGCACTGTTTCAGCAGATCCTAGTTATGTCTGTGTGTTCTCAGTGACAGTGCACTGTGTCAGCAGTTCCGAGTTGTGTGTGTGTTCTCAGTGACAGTGCACTGTTTTAGCAGTTCCTAGTTGTATGTGTGTTCCCAGTGACAGAGCACTGTTACAGCACTTCCTAGTTGTGTGTGTGTGTTCTCAGTGACAGTGCACTGTTTCAGCAGTTCCCAGTTATGTCTGTGTGTTCTCAGTGACAGTGCACTGTGTCAGCAGTTCCTAGTTGTGTGTGTGTGTTCTCAGTAACAGTGCACTATTTCAGCAGTCCCTAGTTATGTGTGTGTGTTCTCAGTGATAGTGCACTGTTTCAGCAGTCCCTAGTTGTGTGTGTGTGTTCTCAGTTACAGTGCACTTTGACAGCAGTTCCTAGTTGTGTGTGTGTGTGTTCTCAGTGACAGTGCACTGTGTCAGCAGTTCCTAGTTGTGTGTGTGTGTGTTCTCAGTGACAGTGCACTGTGTCAGCAGTTCTTAGTTGTGTGTGTGTTCTCAGTGAAAGTGCACTGTTTCAGCAGTCCCGAGTTGTGTGTGTGTGTTCTCAGTGACAGTGCACTATTTCAGCAGTGCCTAGTTATGTGTGTGTGTTCTCAGTGATAGTGCACTGTGTCAGCAGATCCTAGTTGCGTGTGTGTGTGTGTTCTCAGTGACAGTGCACTATGTCAGCAGTTCCGAGTTGTGTGTGTGTTCTCAGTGACAGTGCACTGTTACAGCACTTCCTAGTTGTGTGTGTGTGTTCTCAGTGACAGTGCACTGTTTCAGCAGTTCCCAGTTATGTCTGTGTGTTCTCAGTGACAGTGCACTGTGTCAGCAGTTCCTAGTTGTGTATGTGTGTCTGTTCTCAGTGACAGTGCACTGTGTCAGCAGTTCCGAGTTGTGTGTATGTTCTCAGTGACAGTGCACTGTTTCAGCAGTTCCTAGTTGTATGTGTGTTCCCAGTGACAGAGCACTGTTACAGCACTTCCTAGTTGTGTGTGTGTGTTCTCAGTGACAGCGCACTGTGTCAGCAGTTCCTAGTTGTGTGTGTGTTCTCAGTGACAGTGCACTGTTTCAGCAGTCCCTAGTTGTGTGTGTGTGTGTTCTCAGTGACAGTGCACTGTTTCAGCAGATCCTAGTTGTGTGTGTGTGTTCTCAGTGACAGTGCACTGTTAGCAGTCTCTAGTTGTGTGTGTGTGTGTTCTCAGTTGCAATGCACTGTTTCAGCAGTCCCTAGTTGTGTGTGTGTGTTCTCAGTGACAGTGCACTGTGTCAGCAGTTCCTAGTTGTGTGTGTATGTGTTCTCAGTGACAGTGAACTGTGTCAGCAGTTCCAAGTTGTGTGTGTGTGTTTTCAGTGACAGTGCATTGTGTCAGCACTTCCCAGTTATGTGTGTGTGTTCTCAGTGACAGTGCACTGTTTCAGCAGTCCCTAGTTGTGTGTGTGTGTTCTCAGTGACAGTGCACTGTGTCAGCA
This sequence comes from Chiloscyllium punctatum, assembly GCF_047496795.1. NCBI lineage: Eukaryota > Metazoa > Chordata > Chondrichthyes > Orectolobiformes > Hemiscylliidae > Chiloscyllium > Chiloscyllium punctatum. Next base: position 56,185,877 of record NC_092755.1, on the reverse strand, counting down.
GTTTCTAGTTGTGTGTGTATGTGTTCTCAGTGACAGTGAACTGTGTCAGCAGTTCCTAGTTGTGTGTGTGTGTTCTCAGTGTCAGTGCACTGTTTCAGCAGTTCCTAGTTATGTCTGTGTGTTCTCAGTGACAGTGCACTGTGTCAGCAGTTCCTAGTTGTGTGTGTGTTCTCAGTGACAGTGCACTGTTACAGCAGTTCCTAGTTGTGTGTGTGTGTTCTCAGTGACAGTGCACTGTTTCAGCAGTCCGTAGTTGTGTGTGTGTTCTCACTGAGAGTGCACTCTTTCAGCAGTTCCTAGTTGTATGTGTGTGTTCTCAGTGACAGTGCACTGTTTCAGCAGTTCCTAGTTGTGTGTGTGTGTTCTCAGTGACAGTGCACTGTTTCAGCAGTCCCTAGTTGTGTGTGTGTGTTCTCAGTGACAGTGCACTCTTTCAGCAGATCCTAGTTGTGTGTGTGTGTTCTCAGTGACAGTGCACTGTTAGCAGTCTCTAGTTGTGTGTGTGTGTGTTCTCAGTTACAATGCACTGTTTCAGCAGTTCCTAGTTGTGTGTGTGTGTTCTCAGTGACAGTGCACTGTTTCAGCTGTTCCGAGTTGTGTGTGTGTGTGTTCTCAGTGACAGTGCAATGTTTCAGCAATCCCTAGTTGTTTGTGTGTGTTCTCAGTGATAGGGCACTGTTTCAGCAGTTCCTAGTTGTTTGCGTGTGTGTTGTCAGTGACAGTGCACTGTTTCAGCAGTTCCCAGTTATGTCTGTGTGTTCTCAGTGACAGTGCACTGTGTCAGCAGATCCTAGTTGTGTGTGTGTGTGTGTTCTCAGTGACAGTGCACTGTGTCAGCAGTTCCGAGTTGTGTGTGTGTTCTCAGTGACAGTGCACTGTTTCAGCAGTTCCTAGTTGTATGTGTGTTCCCAGTGACAGAGCACTGTTACAGCACTTCCTAGTTGTGTGTGTGTGTTCTCAGTGACAGTGCACTGTTTCAGCAGTTCCCAGTTATGTCTGTGTGTTCACAGTGACAGTGCACTGTGTCAGCAGATCCTAGTTGTGTGTGTGTGTGTGTTCTCAGTGACAGTGCACATTGTCAGCAGTTTCGAGTTGTGTGTATGTTCTCAGTGACAGTGCACTGTTTCAGCAGTTCCTAGTTGTGTGTGTGTGTTCTCAGTGACAGTGCACTGTGTCAGCAGTTCCGAGTTGTGTCTGTGTGTATTCTCAGTGACAGTGCACTGTTTCAGCAGTTCCTAGTTGTGTGCGTTTGTTCTCAGTGACAGTGCACTGTTTCAGCAGATCCTAGTTATGTCTGTGTGTTCTCAGTGACAGTGCACTGTGTCAGCAGTTCCTAGTTGTGTGTGTGTTCTCAGTGACAGTGCACTGTGTCAGCAGTTCCTAGTTGTGTGTGTGTTCTCAGTGACAGTGCACTGTGTCAGCAGTCCCGAGTTGTGTGTGTGTTCTCAGTGAAAGTGCACTGTTTCAGCAGTCCCGAGTTGTGTGTGTGTGTTCTCAGTGACAGTGCACTGTTTCAGCAGTCCCTAGTTGTGTGTGTGTGTTCTCAGTTACAGTGCACTTTGACAGCAGTTCCTAGTTGTGTGTGTGTGTGTTCTCAGTGACAGTGCACTGTGTCAGCAGTTCCTAGTTGTGTGTGTGTGTGTTCTCAGTGACAGTGCACTGTGTCAGCAGTTCCTAGTTGTGTGTGTGTGTGTTCTCAGTGTCAGTGCACTGTTTCAGCAGTTCCCAGTTATGTCTGTGTGTTCTCAGTGACAGTGCACTGTGTCAGCAGATCCTAGTTGTGTGTGTGTGTGTGTTCTCAGTGACAGTGCACTGTGTCAGCAGTTCCGAGTTGTGTGTGTGTTCTCAGTGACAGTGCACTGTTTTAGCAGTTCCTAGTTGTATGTGTGTTCCCAGTGACAGAGCACTGTTACAGCACTTCCTAGTTGTGTGTGTGTGTTCTCAGTGACAGTGCACTGTTTCAGCAGTTCCCAGTTATGTCTGTGTGTTCTCAGTGACAGTGCACTGTGTCAGCAGTTCCTAGTTGTGTGCGTGTGTTCTCAGTGACAGTGCACTGTTTCAGCAGTTCCCAGTTATGTCTGTGTGTTCTCAGTGACAGTGCACTGTGTCAGCAGATCCTAGTTGCGTGTGTGTGTGTGTGTTCTCAGTGACAGTGCACTGTGTCAGCAGTTCCGAGTTGTGTGTGTGTTCTCAGTGACAGTGCACTGTTTTAGCAGTTCCTAGTTGTATGTGTGTTCCCAGTGACAGAGCACTGTTACAGCACTTCCTAGTTGTGTGTGTGTGTTCTCAGTGACAGCGCACTGTGTCAGCAGTTCCTAGTTGTGTGTGTGTTCTCAGTGACAGTGCACTGTTTCAGCAGTTCCTAGTTGCGTGTGTGTGTTCGTCATGGCAGTGCACTGTTTCAGCAGTCCCTAGTTGTGTGTGTGTGTTCTCAGTTACAGTGCACTTTGACAGCAGTTCCTAGTTGTGTGTGTGTGTGTTCTCAGTGACAGTGCACTGTGTCAGCAGTTCCTAGTTGTGTGTGTGTGTGTTCTCAGTGACAGTGCACTGTGTCAGCAGTTCTTAGTTGTGTGTGTGTTCTCAGTGAAAGTGCACTGTTTCAGCAGTCCCGAGTTGTGTGTGCGTGTTCTCAGTGACAGTGCACTATTTCAGCAGTCCCTAGTTATGTGTGTGTGTTCTCAGTGATAGTGCACTGTTTCAGCAGTCCCGAGTTGTGTGTGTGTGTTCTCAGTGACAGTGCACTGTTTCAGCAGTTCCCAGTTATGTCTGTGTGTTCACAGTGACAGTGCACTGTGTCAGCAGATCCTAGTTGTGTGTGTGTGTGTGTTCTCAGTGACAGTGCACATTGTCAGCAGTTTCGAGTTGTGTGTATGTTCTCAGTGACAGTGCACTGTTTCAGCAGTTCCTAGTTGTGTGTGTGTGTTCTCAGTGACAGTGCACTGTGTCAGCAGTTCCGAGTTGTGTCTGTGTGTATTCTCAGTGACAGTGCACTGTTTCAGCAGTTCCTAGTTGTGTGCGTTTGTTCTCAGTGACAGTGCACTGTTTCAGCAGATCCTAGTTATGTCTGTGTTCTCAGTGACAGTGCACTGTGTCAGCAGTTCCTAGTTGTGTGTGTGTTCTCAGTGACAGTGCACTGTGTCAGCAGTTCCTAGTTGTGTGTGTGTGTTCTCAGTGACAGTGCACTATTTCAGCAGTCCCTAATTATGTGTGTGTGTTCTCAGTTACAGTGCACTGTGACAGCAGTTCCTAGTTGTGTGTGTGTGTGTTCTCAGTGACAGTGCACTGTGTCAGCAGTTCCTAGTTGTGTGTGTGTGTGTGTTCTCAGTGACAGTGCACTGTGTCAGCAGTTCCTAGTTGTGTGTGTGTGTTCTCAGTGACAGTGCACTGTTTCAGCAGTTCCTAGTTGTGTGTGTGTTCTCAGTGACAGTGCACTGTTACAGCAGTCCCGAGTTGTGTGTGTGTGTTCTCAGTGACAGTGCACTATTTCAGCAGTCCCTAGTTATGTGTGTGTGTTCTCAGTTACAGTGCACTGTGACAGCAGTTCCTAGTTGTGTGTGTGTGTGTTCTCAGTGACAGTGCACTGTGTCAGCAGTTCCTAGTTGTGTGTGTGTGTGTGTTCTCAGTGACAGTGCACTGTGTCAGCAGTTCCTAGTTGTGTGTGTGTGTGTTCTCAGTGACAGTGCACTGTGTCAGCAGTTCCTAGTTGTGTGTGTGTGTTCTCAGTGACAGTGCACTGTTTCAGCAGTTCCTAGTTGTATGTGTGTTCCCAGTGACAGAGCACTGTTACAGCACTTCCTAGTTGTGTGTGTGTGTTCTCAGTGACAGTGCACTGTTTCAGCAGTTCCCAGTTATGTCTGTGTGTTCTCAGTGACAGTGCACTGTGTCAGCAGATCCTAGTTGTGTGTGTGTGTGTGTTCTCAGTGACAGTGCACTGTGTCAGCAGTTCCGAGTTGTGTGTATGTTCTCAGTGACAGTGCACTGTTTCAGCAGTTCCAAGTTGTGTGTGTGTGTTCTCAGTGACAGTGCACTGTGTCAGCAGTTCCGAGTTGTGTCTGTGTGTATTCTCAGTGACAGTGCACTGTTTCAGCAGTTCCTAGTTGTGTGCGTTTGTTCTCAGTGACAGTGCACTGTTTCAGCAGATCCTAGTTATGTCTGTGTGTTCTCAGTGACAGTGCACTGTGTCAGCAGTTCCTAGTTGTGTGTGTGTTCTCAGTGACAGTGCACTGTGTCAGCAGTTCCTAGTTGTGTGTGTGTTCTCAGTGACAGTGCACTGTGTCAGCAGTTCCTAGTTGTGTGTGTGTTCTCAGTGAAAGTGCACTGTTTCAGCAGTCCCGAGTTGTGTGTGTGTGTTCTCAGTAACAGTGCACTATTTCAGCAGTCCCTAGTTATGTGTGTGTGTTCTCAGTGATAGTGCACTGTTTCAGCAGTCCCTAGTTGTGTGTGTGTGTTCTCAGTTACAGTGCACTTTGACAGCAGTTCCTAGTTGTGTGTGTGTGTGTTCTCAGTGACAGTGCACTGTGTCAGCAGTTCCTAGTTGTGTGTGTGTGTGTTCTCAGTGACAGAGCACTGTGTCAGCAGTTCTTAGTTGTGTGTGTGTTCTCAGTGAAAGTGCACTGTTTCAGCAGTCCCGAGTTGTGTGTGTGTGTTCTCAGTGACAGTGCACTATTTCAGCAGTCCCTAGTTATGTGTGTGTGTTCTCAGTGATAGTGCACTGTGTCAGCAGATCCTAGTTGCGTGTGTGTGTGTGTTCTCAGTGACAGTGCACTATGTCAGCAGTTCCGAGTTGTGTGTGTGTTCTCAGTGACAGTGCACTGTTACAGCACTTCCTAGTTGTGTGTGTGTGTTCTCAGTGACAGTGCACTGTTTCAGCAGTTCCCAGTTATGTCTGTGTGTTCTCAGTGACAGTGCACTGTGTCAGCAGTTCCTAGTTGTGTATGTGTGTCTGTTCTCAGTGACAGTGCACTGTGTCAGCAGTTCCGAGTTGTGTGTATGTTCTCAGTGACAGTGCACTGTTTCAGCAGTTCCTAGTTGTATGTGTGTTCCCAGTGACAGAGCACTGTTACAGCACTTCCTAGTTGTGTGTGTGTGTTCTCAGTGACAGCGCACTGTGTCAGCAGTTCCTAGTTGTGTGTGTGTTCTCAGTGACAGTGCACTGTTTCAGCAGTCCCTAGTTGTGTGTGTGTGTGTTCTCAGTGACAGTGCACTGTTTCAGCAGATCCTAGTTGTGTGTGTGTGTTCTCAGTGACAGTGCACTGTTAGCAGTCTCTAGTTGTGTGTGTGTGTGTTCTCAGTTGCAATGCACTGTTTCAGCAGTCCCTAGTTGTGTGTGTGTGTTCTCAGTGACAGTGCACTGTGTTAGCAGTTCCTAGTTGTGTGTGTATGTGTTCTCAGTGACAGTGAACTGTGTCATCAGTTCCAAGTTGTGTGTGTGTGTTTTCAGTGACAGTGCATTGTGTCAGCACTTCCCAGTTATGTGTGTGTGTTCTCAGTGACAGTGCACTGTTTCAGCAGTCTCTAGTTGTGTGTGTGTGTTCTCAGTGACAGTGCACTGTGTCAGCAGTTTCTAGTTGTGTGTGTATGTGTTCTCAGTGACAGTGAACTGTGTCAGCAGTTCCTAGTTGTGTGTGTGTGTTCTCAGTGTCAGTGCACTGTTTCAGCAGTTCCTAGTTATGTCTGTGTGTTCTCAGTGACAGTGCACTGTGTCAGCAGTTCCTAGTTGTGTGTGTGTTCTCAGTGACAGTGCACTGTTACAGCAGTTCCTAGTTGTGTGTGTGTGTTCTCAGTGACAGTGCACTGTTTCAGCAGTCCGTAGTTGTGTGTGTGTTCTCACTGAGAGTGCACTCTTTCAGCAGTTCCTAGTTGTATGTGTGTGTTCTCAGTGACAGTGCACTGTTTCAGCAGTTCCTAGTTGTGTGTGTGTGTTCTCAGTGACAGTGCACTGTTTCAGCAGTTCCTAGTTGTGTGTGTGTGTTCTCAGTGACAGTGCACTCTTTCAGCAGATCCTAGTTGTGTGTGTGTGTTCTCAGTGACAGTGCACTGTTAGCAGTCTCTAGTTGTGTGTGTGTGTGTTCTCAGTTACAATGCACTGTTTCAGCAGTTCCTAGTTGTGTGTGTGTGTTCTCAGTGACAGTGCACTGTTTCAGCTGTTCCGAGTTGTGTGTGTGTGTGTTCTCAGTGACAGTGCAATGTTTCAGCAATCCCTAGTTGTTTGTGTGTGTTCTCAGTGATAGGGCACTGTTTCAGCAGTTCCTAGTTGTTTGCGTGTGTGTTGTCAGTGACAGTGCACTGTTTCAGCAGTTCCCAGTTATGTCTGTGTGTTCTCAGTGACAGTGCACTGTGTCAGCAGATCCTAGTTGTGTGTGTGTGTGTGTTCTCAGTGACAGTGCACTGTGTCAGCAGTTCCGAGTTGTGTGTGTGTTCTCAGTGACAGTGCACTGTTTCAGCAGTTCCTAGTTGTATGTGTGTTCCCAGTGACAGAGCACTGTTACAGCACTTCCTAGTTGTGTGTGTGTGTTCTCAGTGACAGTGCACTGTTTCAGCAGTTCCCAGTTATGTCTGTGTGTTCACAGTGACAGTGCACTGTGTCAGCAGATCCTAGTTGTGTGTGTGTGTGTGTTCTCAGTGACAGTGCACATTGTCAGCAGTTTCGAGTTGTGTGTATGTTCTCAGTGACAGTGCACTGTTTCAGCAGTTCCTAGTTGTGTGTGTGTGTTCTCAGTGACAGTGCACTGTGTCAGCAGTTCCGAGTTGTGTCTGTGTGTATTCTCAGTGACAGTGCACTGTTTCAGCAGTTCCTAGTTGTGTGCGTTTGTTCTCAGTGACAGTGCACTGTTTCAGCAGATCCTAGTTATGTCTGTGTGTTCTCAGTGACAGTGCACTGTGTCAGCAGTTCCTAGTTGTGTGTGTGTTCTCAGTGACAGTGCACTGTGTCAGCAGTTCCTAGTTGTGTGTGTGTTCTCAGTGACAGTGCACTGTGTCAGCAGTTCCTAGTTGTGTGTGTGTTCTCAGTGAAAGTGCACTGTTTCAGCAGTCCCGAGTTGTGTGTGTGTGTTCTCAGTGACAGTGCACTATTTCAGCAGTCCCTAGTTATGTGTGTGTGTTCTCAGTGATAGTGCACTGTTTCAGCAGTCCCTAGTTGTGTGTGTGTGTTCTCAGTTACAGTGCACTTTGACAGCAGTTCCTAGTTGTGTGTGTGTGTGTTCTCAGTGACAGTGCACTGTGTCAGCAGTTCCTAGTTGTGTGTGTGTGTGTTCTCAGTGACAGTGCACTGTGTCAGCAGTTCCTAGTTGTGTGTGTGTGTGTTCTCAGTGTCAGTGCACTGTTTCAGCAGTTCCCAGTTATGTCTGTGTGTTCTCAGTGACAGTGCACTGTGTCAGCAGATCCTAGTTGTGTGTGTGTGTGTGTTCTCAGTGACAGTGCACTGTGTCAGCAGTTCCGAGTTGTGTGTGTGTTCTCAGTGACAGTGCACTGTTTTAGCAGTTCCTAGTTGTATGTGTGTTCCCAGTGACAGAGCACTGTTACAGCACTTCCTAGTTGTGTGTGTGTGTTCTCAGTGACAGTGCACTGTTTCAGCAGTTCCCAGTTATGTCTGTGTGTTCTCAGTGACAGTGCACTGTGTCAGCAGTTCCTAGTTGTGTGCGTGTGTTCTCAGTGACAGTGCACTGTTTCAGCAGTTCCCAGTTATGTCTGTGTGTTCTCAGTGACAGTGCACTGTGTCAGCAGATCCTAGTTGCGTGTGTGTGTGTGTGTTCTCAGTGACAGTGCACTGTGTCAGCAGTTCCGAGTTGTGTGTGTGTTCTCAGTGACAGTGCACTGTTTTAGCAGTTCCTAGTTGTATGTGTGTTCCCAGTGACAGAGCACTGTTACAGCACTTCCTAGTTGTGTGTGTGTGTTCTCAGTGACAGCGCACTGTGTCAGCAGTTCCTAGTTGTGTGTGTGTTCTCAGTGACAGTGCACTGTTTCAGCAGTTCCTAGTTGCGTGTGTGTGTTCGTCATGGCAGTGCACTGTTTCAGCAGTCCCTAGTTGTGTGTGTGTGTTCTCAGTTACAGTGCACTTTGACAGCAGTTCCTAGTTGTGTGTGTGTGTGTTCTCAGTGACAGTGCACTGTGTCAGCAGTTCCTAGTTGTGTGTGTGTGTGTTCTCAGTGACAGTGCACTGTGTCAGCAGTTCTTAGTTGTGTGTGTGTTCTCAGTGAAAGTGCACTGTTTCAGCAGTCCCGAGTTGTGTGTGTGTGTTCTCAGTGACAGTGCACTATTTCAGCAGTCCCTAGTTATGTGTGTGTGTTCTCAGTGATAGTGCACTGTTTCAGCAGTCCCTAGTTGTGTGTGTGTGTTACCAGTTACAGTGCACTGTGACAGCAGTTCCTAGTTGTGTGTGTGTGTGTTCTCAGTGACAGTGCACTGTGTCAGCAGTTCCTAGTTGTGTGTGTGTGTGTTCTCAGTGACAGTGCACTGTGTCAGCAGTTCCTAGTTGTGTGCGTGTGTTCTCAGTGACAGTGCACTGTTTCAGCAGTTCCCAGTTATGTCTGTGTGTTCTCAGTGACAGTGCACTGTGTCAGCAGTTCCGAGTTGTGTGTGTGTTCTCAGTGACAGTGCACTGTTTCAGCAGTTCCTAGTTGTATGTGTGTTCCCAGTGACAGAGCACTGTTACAGCACTTCCTAGTTGTGTGTGTGTGTTCTCAGTGACAGTGCACTGTTTCAGCAGTTCCCAGTTATGTCTGTGTGTTCTCAGTGACAGTGCACTGTGTCAGCAGTTCCTAGTTGTGTGTGTGTGTGTGTGTTCTCAGTGACAGTGCACTGTGTCAGCAGTTCCTAGTTGTGTGTGTGTTCTCAGTGACAGTGCACTGTGTCAGCAGTTCCTAGTTGTGTGTGTGTTCTCAGTGACAGTGCACTGTGTCAGCAGTTCCTAGTTGTGTGTGTGTTCTCAGTGAAAGTGCACTGTTTCAGCAGTCCCGAGTTGTGTGTGTGTGTTCTCAGTGACAGTGCACTATTTCAGCAGTCCCTAGTTATGTGTGTGTGTTCTCAGTGATAGTGCACTGTTTCAGCAGTCCCTAGTTGTGTGTGTGTGTTCTCAGTTACAGTGCACTTTGACAGCAGTTCCTAGTTGTGTGTGTGTGTGTTCTCAGTGACAGTGCACTGTGTCAGCAGTTCCTAGTTGTGTGTGTGTGTGTTCTCAGTGACAGTGCACTGTGTCAGCAGTTCCTAGTTGTGTGTGTGTGTGTTCTCAGTGTCAGTGCACTGTTTCAGCAGTTCCCAGTTATGTCTGTGTGTTCTCAGTGACAGTGCACTGTGTCAGCAGATCCTAGTTGCGTGTGTGTGTGTGTGTTCTCAGTGACAGTGCACTGTGTCAGCAGTTCCGAGTTGTGTGTGTGTTCTCAGTGACAGTGCACTGTTTTAGCAGTTCCTAGTTGTATGTGTGTTCCCAGTGACAGAGCACTGTTACAGCACTTCCTAGTTGTGTGTGTGTGTTCTCAGTGACAGCGCACTGTGTCAGCAGTTCCTAGTTGTGTGTGTGTTCTCAGTTACAGTGCACTTTGACAGCAGTTCCTAGTTGGGTGTGTGTGTGTTCTCAGTGACAGTGCACTGTGTCAGCAGTTCCTAGTTGTGTGTGTGTGTGTTCTCAGTGACAGTGCACTGTGTCAGCAGTTCTTAGTTGTGTGTGTGTTCTCAGTGAAAGTGCACTGTTTCAGCAGTCCCGAGTTGTGTGTGTGTGTTCTCAGTGACAGTGCACTATTTCAGCAGTCCCTAGTTATGTGTGTGTGTTCTCAGTGATAGTGCACTGTTTCAGCAGTCCCTAGTTGTGTGTGTGTGTTATCAGTTACAGTGCACTGTGACAGCAGTTCCTAGTTGTGTGTGTGTGTGTTCTCAGTGACAGTGCACTGTGTCAGCAGTTCCTAGTTGTGTGTGTGTGTGTTCTCAGTGACAGTGCACTGTGTCAGCAGTTCCTAGTTGTGTGTGTGTGTTCTCAGTGACAGTGCACTGTTTCAGCAGTTCCTAGTTGTGTGTGTGTGTTCTCAGTGACAGTGCACTGTTTCAGCAGTCCCTAGTTGTGTGTGTGTGTTCTCAGTGACAGTGCACTCTTTCAGCAGATCCTAGTTGTGTGTGTGTGTTCTCAGTGACAGTGCACTGTTAGCAGTCTCTAGTTGTGTGTGTGTGTGTTCTCAGTTACAATGCACTGTTTCAGCAGTTCCTAGTTGTGTGTGTGTGTTCTCAGTGACAGTGCACTGTTTCAGCTGTTCCGAGTTGTGTGTGTGTGTGTTCTCAGTGACAGTGCAATGTTTCAGCAATCCCTAGTTGTTTGTGTGTGTTCTCAGTGACAGTGCACTGTTTCAGCAGTTCCTAGTTGCGTGTGTGTGTTCGTCATGGCAGTGCACTGTTTCAGCAGTCCCTAGTTGTGTGTGTGTGTGTTCTCAGTGACAGTGCACTGTTTCAGCAGATCCTAGTTGTGTGTGTGTGTTCTCAGTGACAGTGCACTGTTAGCAGTCTCTAGTTGTGTGTGTGTGTGTTCTCAGTTGCAATGCACTGTTCCAGCAGTCCCTAGTTGTGTGTGTGTGTTCTCAGTGACAGTGCACTGTGTCAGCAGTTCCTAGTTGTATGTGTATGTGTTCTCAGTGACAGTGAACTGTGTCAGCAGTTTCTAGTTGTGTGTGTGTGTTCTCAGTGACAGTGCATTGTGTCAGCACTTCCCAGTTATGTGTGTGTGTTCTCAGTGACAGTGCACTGTTTCAGCAGTCCCTAGTTGTGTGTGTGTGTTCTCAGTGACAGTGCACTGTGTCAGCAGTTTCTAGTTGTGTGTGTATGTGTTCTCATTGACAGTGAACTGTGTCAGCAGTTCCTAGTTGTGTGTGTGTGTTCTCAGTGTCAGTGCACTGTTTCAGCAGTTCCTAGTTATGTCTGTGTGTTCTCAGTGACAGTGCACTCTTTCAGCAGATCCTAGTTGTGTGTGTGTGTTCTCAGTGACAGTGCACTGTTAGCAGTCTCTAGTTGTGTGTGTGTGTGTTCTCAGTTACAATGCACTGTTTCAGCAGTTCCTAGTTGTGTGTGTGTGTTCTCAGTGACAGTGCACTGTTTCAGCTGTTCCGAGTTGTGTGTGTGTGTGTTCTCAGTGACAGTGCACTGTTTCAGCAGTCCCTAGTTGTGTGTCTGTGTTCTCAGTGACAGTGCACTCTTTCAGCAGATCCTAGTTGTGTGTGTGTGTTCTCAGTGACAGTGCACTGTTAGCAGTCTCTAGTTGTGTGTGTGTGTGTTCTCAGTTACAATGCACTGTTTCAGCAGTTCCTAGTTGTGTGTGTGTGTTCTCAGTGACAGTGCACTGTTTCAGCTGTTCCGAGTTGTGTGTGTGTGTGTTCTCAGTGACAGTGCAATGTTTCAGCAATCCCTAGTTGTTTGTGTGTGTGTTCTCAGTGACAGTGCACTGTTTCAGCAGATCCTAGTTGTGTGTGTGTGTTCTCAGTGACAGTGCACTGTTAGCAGTCTCTAGTTGTGTGTGTGTGTGTTCTCAGTTGCAATGCACTGTTCCAGCAGTCCCTAGTTGTGTGTGTGTGTTCTCAGTGACAGTGCACTGTGTCAGCAGTTCCAAGTTGTGTGTGTATGTGTTCTCAGTGACAGTGAACTGTGTCAGCAGTTCCTAGTTGTGTGTGTATGTGTTCTCAGTGACAGTGCACTGTTTCAGCAGTCCCTAGTTGTGTGTGTGTGTTCTCAGTGACAGTGCACTGTGTCAGCAGTTTCTAGTTGTGTGTGTATGTGTTCTCATTGACAGTGAACTGTGTCAGCAGTTCCTAGTTGTGTGTGTGTGTTCTCAGTGTCAGTGCACTGTTTCAGCAGTTCCTAGTTATGTCTGTGTGTTCTCAGTGACAGTGCACTGTGTCAGCAGTTCCTAGTTGTGTGTGTTCTCAGTGACAGTGCACTGTTACAGCAGTTCCTAGTTGTGTGTGTGTGTTCTCAGTGACAGTGCACTGTTTCAGCAGTCCCTAGTTGTGTGTGTGTGTTCTCAGTGACAGTGCACTCTTTCAGCAGATCCTAGTTGTGTGTGTGTGTTCTCAGTGACAGTGCACTGTTAGCAGTCTCTAGTTGTGTGTGTGTGTGTTCTCAGTTACAATGCACTGTTTCAGCAGTTCCTAGTTGTGTGTGTGTGTTCTCAGTGACAGTGCACTGTTTCAGCTGTTCCGAGTTGTGTGTGTGTGTGTTCTCAGTGACAGTGCAATGTTTCAGCAATCCCTAGTTGTTTGTGTGTGTTCTCAGTGACAGTGCACTGTTTCAGCAGTTCCTAGTTGTTTGCGTGTGTGTTGTCAGTGACAGTGCACTGTGTCATCTGTTCCTAGTTATGTGTGTGTGTGTGTTCTCAGTGACTGTTTCAGCAGTTCCTTGTTATGTATGTTTGTTCTCAGTGACAGTGCGCTGTTTCAGCAGTTTTTAGTTGGGTGTGTGTGTTCTCAGTGACAGTGCGCTGTTTCAGCAGTTTTTAGTTGGGTGTGTGTGTTCTCAGTGACAGTGCGCTGTTTCAGCAGTTCCTCGTTGTGTGTGTGTGCGTGTGTGTTCTCATTGACAGTGCACTGTTTCAGCAGTTCCTAGTTGTGTGTGTGTGCGTGTGTGTTCTCATTGACAGTGCACTGTTTCAGCAGTTCCTAGTTGTGTGTGTGTGTTCTCAGTGACAGTGCACTTTTTAAGCAGTTCCTAGTTGTGTGTGTGTGCTCTCAGTGACAATGCACTTTTTAAGTAATTCCTAGTTGTGTGAGTGTTCTCAGTGACAGAGTACTGTTTCAGCAATTCCTAGTGGTCTGTGTGTTCTCAGTGAAAGTGCACTGTTCCAGCAGTTCCTAGTAATGTGTGTGTTATCTCAGTGACAGTGCGCTGGTTCAGCAGTTCCTAGTTGTGTGGGTGTGTTCTCAGTGACAGTGCACTGTTTCAGCAGTTCCTAGTTGTGTGTGTGTGTTCCCAGTGACAGTGCACAGTTTCAGCAGTTCCTAGTTATGTGTGTGTGATCTCAGTGACAGTGTACTGTTTGACCAGTTCCTACTTGTGTGTGTGTTTTCTCAGTGACAGTGCACTGTTTCAGCAGTTCCGAGTTGTGTGGGTGTGTTCTCAGTGACAGTGCACTGTTTCAGCAGTTCCTCGTGTGTGCTTTGTCAGTGACAGTGCGCTGGTTCAGCAGTTCCTAGTTGTGTGTGTGTTTTCTCAGTGACAGTGCACTGTTTCAGCAATTCCTATCGGTGTGTGTGTTCTCCGTGACAGTGCGCTGTCTGAGCCTTTCCTAAATGTGTGTATGTGTTCATAGTGACATTGCGCTGTTTCAGCAGTTCCTAGATGTGTGTGTGCGCTCTCAGTGAGAGAGCGTTGTTTGAGCAGTTCCTAGTTATGAGTATGTGTTCTCAATGACAGTGCACTATTTCAGCAGTTGCAACTTGTGTGTGTTCTCAGTGACAGTGCGCTGTTTCAGCAGTTCCTAGTTGTTTGGGCGTGTTCTCAGTGACAGTGCACTGTTCAGCAGTTCCGAGTTGCGTGTGTGTGTTCTCAGTGTCTGTGCGTTGTTTCAGCAGTTCCAAGTTGTGTGTGTGTGTTCTCAGTGACAGTGCGCTATCTGAGCAGTTCCTAAATGTGTGTGTGTGTTCACAGTGACAGTGCCCTGTTTCAGCAGTTCCTAGATGTGTGTGTGCGCTCTCAGTGAGAGGGCGTTGTTTCAGCAGTTCCTAGTTATGTATGTGTGTTCTCAGTGACAGTGCACTGTTCCAGCAGTTGCTTGTTGTGTGTGTGTTCTTAGTGAAAGTGCACTGTTCCAGCAGTTCCTAGTAATGTGTGTGTGTTCTCAGTGACAGTGCGCTGTTTCAGCAGTTCCTTGTTGTGTGTGTGTTCTCAGTGACAGTGCACTGTTTCGGCAGTTCCTAGTTATGTGAGTGTGTTCTCAGTGACAGTGCACTGTTCAGCAGTTCCCAGTTATGTGTGTGTGTTCGCCGTGACAGTGACCTGTTTCAACATTTTTAGTTGGGTGTGTGTGTTCTCAGTGACAGTGCACTACCTGAGCAGTTCCTAAATGTGTGTGTGTGTTCACAGTGACAGTGCCCTGTTTCAGCAGCTCCTAGATGTGTGTGCGCTCTCAGTGAGAGGGCGTTGTTTCAGCAGTTCCTAGTTATGTGTGTGTGTTCTTAGTGACAGTGCACTGTTTCAGCAGTTGCTACTTGTGTGTGTTCTCAGTGACAGTGCACTATTTCAGCAGTTCCTCGTTGTGTGTTAGTTCTCAGTGAATGTGCGCTGTTTCAGCAGTTCCTAGTTATGTGTGTGTGTTCTCAGTGACAGTGCTCTGTTTGAGCAGTTCCTAGTTGTGTGGGTGTGTTCTCAGTGACAGTGCGCTGTTTCAGTAGTTCCTAGATGTGTGTGTGTGTGTTCGCAGTGACAGTGACCTGTTTCAGCAGTTTTTAGTTGGGTGTGTATGTTCCCAGTGATAGTGCACTGTGTCAGCACTTCCTAGTTGTGTGTGTGTGTTCTCAGTGATAGTGCACTTTTTAAGCAGTTCCTAGTTACGTGTGTGTTCTCAGTGACAGTGCGCTGTTTCAGCAGTTCCTAGCGGTGTGTGTGTTCTCAGTGAAAGTGCACTGTTTCAGTAGTTCCTTGTTGTGTGTGTGAGTGTTCCCAGTGATAGTGCACTGTGTCAGCACTTCCTAGTTGTGTGTGTGTGTTCTCAGTGACAGTGCGCTGTTTCTGCAGTTCTTAGTTGTGTGTGTGTAATCTCAGTGACAGTGCACTGTTTGAGCAGTTCCTAAATGTGTGTGTGTTTTCTCAGTGACAGTGCACTGTTTCAGCAGTTCCTTGTTGTGTGTTAGTTCTCAGTGAATGTGCGCTGTTTCAGCAGTTCCTAGTTATGTGTGTGTGTTCTCAGTGACAGTGCTCTGTTTGAGCACTTCCTAGTTATGTGTGTGTTATCTCAGTGACAGTGCACTGTTTCAGCAGTTCCTAGTTGTGTGAAAGTGTTCTTAGTAACAGTGCGCTGTTTCTGTAGTTCCTAGTTGTGTGTGTGTGTTCTCAGTGACAGTGCGCTCTTTCAGCTGTTCCTAGTTGTGTGGGTGTGTTCTCAGTGACAGTGCGCTGTTTCAGCAGTTCCTAGTTGTGTGTGTGTGTTCTCAGTGACAGTGACCTGTTTCAGCAGTTTTTAGTTGGGTTTGTATGTTCCCAATGATAGTGCACTGTGTCAGCAGTTCCTAGTTGCGTGTGTGTGTGTGTTCTCAGTGAAAGTGCACTGTTTCAGCAGTTCCAAGTTGTGTGTGTGTGTGTTCTCAGTGACAGTACACTTTTTAAGCAGTTCCTAGTTCTGTGTGTGTTCTCAGTGACATTGCGCTGTTTCAGCAGTTCCGACCGGTGTGTGCGTACTCAGTGACAGCGCACTGTTTCAGCAGTTCCTAGTTGTGTGAGAGTGTTCTCAGTGACAGTGCACTGTTCAGCAGTTCCTAGTTGTGTGTGTGTGTTCTCAGTGACAGTGCGCTGTTTCAGCAGTTCCTAGTTGTGTGTGTTTGTTCTCAGTGACAGTGCACTGTTCAGCTGTTCCTAGTTGTGTGTGTGTTTTCTCAGCGATAGTGCGCTGTTTCCGCATTTCCTTGTTGTGTGCATGCTCTCAGTGATAGCACACTGTTTCTGCAGTTCCTTGTGATGTGTGTGTGTTCTCAGTGAAAGTGCATTGTTTCAGCAATTCCTAGTTGTGTGTGCGTATGTGTTCTCAGTGACAGTGCACTGTCTGGATTCATCTCTGGATTCATTTAAGAAAGAATTGGATTGAGCTCTTAAAGATAGTGGAGTCAAGGGGTATGGAGATAAGGCTGGAACAGGATACTGATTAAGAATGATCAGCCATGATCATATTGAATGGCGGTGCAGGCTCGAAGGGTTGAATGGCCTACTCCTGCATCTATTGTCTATTGTCTATTGTCTCTGCAGTTCCGAGTTGTGTGTGTGTTCTCATTGATAGTGTACTGTTTCAGCAGTTCCTAGTTGTGAGTGTGTGTTCTCAGTGACAGTGCACTGTTTCAGCAGTTCCTAGTTGTGAGTGTGTGTTCTCAGTGACAGTGCACTGTTTCAGCAGTTCCTAGTTGTGAGTGTGTGTTCTCAGTGACAGTGCACTGTTTCAGCAGTTCCTAGTTGTGACTGTGTGTTCTCAGTGACAGTGCACTGTTTCAGGAATTCCTAGTTGTGTGTGTGTGTGTGTTCTCAGTGACAGTGCACTGTCTCTGCAGTTCCTAGTTGTGTGTGTGTGTTTTCGTAGTGAGACTTCACTGTTTCAGCAGTTCCTCGTTATGTTTGTGTGTTCTCAGTGACAGTGCACTGTTTCAGCAGTTCCTAGTTGTGTGTGTGTGTTTTCGTAGTGAGACTTCACTGTTTCAGCAGTTCCTCGTTATGTTTGTGTGTTCTCAGTGACAGTGCACTGTTTCAGCTGTTCCGAGTTGTATGTGTGTGTTTTCACTGACAGTGCGCAGTTCAGCAGTTCCTAGTTGTGTATGTGTGTTCTCAGTGATAGTGCACTGTTTCAGCAGTTCTTAGATTTGTGTTTGTATTCTCAGTGAAAGTGCATTGTTTCAGCAGTTCCTAGTTGTGTGTGTGTTTTCAGTGTCAGTGCGCTGTTTCAGCAAGTCCTAGTGTGTGTGTTCTCAGTGTCATGGCACTGTTTCAGCAGTTCCTTGTTGTGTGTGTGTTTTCTCAGTGACAGTGCACTGTTTCAGCAGATCCTAGTTGTGTGTTTGTTTTCTCACTGACAGTGCGCTGTTTCAGCAGTTCCTAGTTATGTATTTGTGTTCTCAGTGACAGTGCACTGTTTCAGGAGTTCCTAGTAGTGTGTGCGTGTGTTCTCAGTGACAGTGCACTGTTTCAGCAGTTCCAAGTTCTGTGTGTCTGTTCTCAGTGACAGTGCACTGTTTCAGCAGTTCCTAGTTGTGTGTGTGTTCTCAGTGACAGTGCACTGTTTAAGCAGTTCCTAGTTGTGTGTGTGTGTTCTCAGTGACAGTGCACTGTTTCAGCAGTTCCTAATTGTGTGTGTGTTTTCTCAGTGAAAGTGCATTGTTTCAGCAATTCCTAGTTGTGTGTGCGTATGTGTTCTCAGTGACAGTGCACTGTCTCTGCAGTTCCTAGTTGTGTGTGTGTTCTCATTGATAGTGTACTGTTTCAGCAGTTCCTAGTTGTGAGTGTGTGTTCTCAGTGACAGTGCACTGTTTCAGGAATTCCTAGTAGTGTGTGTGTGTGTGTTCTCAGTGACAGTGCACTGTCTCTGCAGTTCCTAGTTGTGTGTGTGTGTTCGCAGTGAGAGTGCACTGTTTTAGCAGTTCCTCGTTGCGTGTGTGTTCTCATTGATAGTGTACTGTTTCAGCAGTTCCTAGTTGTGTGTGTGTGTTCTCAGTGACATTGCGCTCTTTCAGCAGTTCCGCGTGGCGTGTGTGTTCCCAGTGACAGTGCACTGTGTCAGCAGTTCCTAGTTGTGTGTGTGTTCTCAGTGACAGTGCACTGTTTCAGCAGTTCCGAGTTGTATGTGTGTGTTTTCACTGAAAGTGCGCTGTTCAGCAGTTCCTAGTTGTGTATGTGTGTTCTGAGTGACAGTGCGCTGTTTCAGCTGTTCCTTGTTGTGTGTGTGTGTGTTCTTATTGACAGTGCACTGTTTCAGCAGTTCCTTGTTGTGTGTGTGTTCTCAGTGACAGTGCACTGTTTCAGCAGTTCATAGATTTGTGTTTGTGTTCTCAGTGACAGTGCACTGTTTCAGCAGTTCCTAATTCTGTGTGTGTGTTCTCAGAGACAGTGCTCTGTTTCTGCAGTTCCTAGTGGTGTGTGTGTGTTCTCAGTGTCAGTGCACTGTTTCAGCGTTTCCGAGTTGGGTGTGTGTGTTCTTACTGATAGTACAGTCTTTCAGCAGTTCCTAGTTTTATGTTGGTGTTTTCACTGACAGTGCACTGTTTCAGCAGTTCCTAGTTGTGTGTGTGTGTTCTCAGTGACATTGCGCTCTTTCAGCAGTTCCGCGTGGCGTGTGTGTTCCCAGTGACAGTGCACTGTTTCAGCAGTTCTTAGTTTTGTGTGTGTGTTCTCAGAGACAGTGCACGGTTTCAGCAGCTCCAAGTTGCGTGTGTGTGTTCTCAGTGACATTGCGCTGTATCAGCAGTTCCTAGTTGTGTGTGTGTGTTCTCAGTGACAGTGCACTGTTTCAGCTTTTCCTAGTTATGTGTGTGTGTTCTCAGAGACAGTGCACAGTTTCAGCAGTTCCCACTTGCGTGTGTGTGTTCTCAGTGTCTGTGCGCTGTTTCAGCTGTTCCTAGTTGTGCGTGTGTGTTCTCAGTGACAGTGCGCTGTTCAGCGGTTCCTAGTTGTGTGTCTGTGTTCTCAGTGACAGTGCGCTGTTCAGCGGTTCCTAGTTGTGTGTCTGTGTTCTCAGTGACAGCGCGTTGTTTCAGCTGATCCGAATTGTGTGTGTGTGTTCTCAGTGACAGTGCGCTGTTTCATCAGTTCGGAGTTGTGTGTGTGTGTTCTCAGTGACAGTGCACAGTTCAGCACTTCCTAGTTGTGTGTGTGTTTTCTCAGCGATAGTGTGCTGGTTTCTGCATTTCCTTGTTGTGTGCGTGTTCTCAGTGATAGTACACTTTTTCAGCAGTTCCTTGTGAAGTGCATGTGTTCTCAGTGTCAGTGCACTGTTCAGCAGTTCCTGGTTGTGAGTGTGTGTTCTCAGAGACAGTGCTCTGTTTCTGCAGTTCCTAGTTGTGTGTGTGTGTTCTCAGTGACAGTGAACTGTTTCTGCAGTTCCTAGTTGTGGGTGTGTGTTCTCAGTGACAGTGCGCTGTTTCAGCAGTTCCTAGTTGTGTGTGAGTGTTCTCAGTGACAGTGCACTGTTCAGCAGTTCCGAGTTGTGTGTGTGTGTTCTCAGTGACAGTCCGCTGTTTCAGCAGTTCCTAGTTGTGTGTGTGTGTTCTCAGTGACAGTGCACTGTTCAGCTGTTCCTAGTTGTGTGTGTGTTTTCTCAGCGATAGTGCGCAGTTTCAGCATTTCCTTGTTGTGTGCGTGCTCTCAGTGATCGCAAACTGTTTCAGCAGTTCCTTGTGATGTGTGTGTGTTCTCAGTGTCAGTGCACTGTTTCAGCAGTTCCTAGTTGTGTGTGTGTGTTCTCAGTGACAGTGCGCTGTTTCAGCAGTTCCTAGTTGTGTGTCTGTGTGTTCTCAGTGACAGTGCGCTGTTTCAGCAGTTCCTAGTTGTGTGTGTGTGTTCTCAGTGACAGTGCACTGTTTCAGCAGTTCCTAGTTGCGTGTGTGTGTTCTCAGTGACAGTGCGCTGTTTCAGCAGTTGCTCGTTGTGTGTGTGTGTTCTCAGTGACAGTGCACTGTT
Organism: Chiloscyllium punctatum; assembly: GCF_047496795.1. Lineage (NCBI taxonomy): Eukaryota > Metazoa > Chordata > Chondrichthyes > Orectolobiformes > Hemiscylliidae > Chiloscyllium > Chiloscyllium punctatum. The sequence continues at coordinate 56,166,548 of NC_092755.1, read as the reverse complement.
TCAGCAGTTTGTAGTTGTGTGTGTGTGTTCTCAGTGACAGTGCACTGTTTGAGCAATTCCTTTTTTTGTGTGTGTGTTCTCAGAGACAGTGCGCTGTTTCAGCAGTTTCTAGTTGTGTGTGTGTGTTCTCAGTGACAGTGCACTTTTACAGCAGTTCCAAGTTCTGTGTGTGTGTTCTCAGTGACAGTGCAGTGTTTGAGCAATTCCTATTTATGTGTGTGTGTTCTCAGAGACAGTGCACTGTTCAGCAGTTCCGAGTTGTGTGTGTGTGTTCTCAGTGACAGTCCGCTGTTTCAGCAGTTCCTAGTTGTGTGTGTGTGTTCTCAGTGACAGTGCACTGTTCAGCTGTTCCTAGTTGTGTGTGTGTTTTCTCAGCGATAGTGCGCAGTTTCAGCATTTCCTTGTTGTGTGCGTGCTCTCAGTGATCGCAAACTGTTTCAGCAGTTCCTTGTGATGTGTGTGTGTTCTCAGTGTCAGTGCACTGTTTCAGCAGTTCCTAGTTGTGTGTGTGTGTTCTCAGTGACAGTGCGCTGTTTCAGCAGTTCCTAGTTGTGTGTCTGTGTGTTCTCAGTGACAGTGCGCTGTTTCAGCAGTTCCTAGTTGTGTGTGTGTGTTCTCAGTGACAGTGCACTGTTTCAGCAGTTCCTAGTTGCGTGTGTGTGTTCTCAGTGACAGTGCGCTGTTTCAGCAGTTGCTCGTTGTGTGTGTGTGTTCTCAGTGACAGTGCACTGTTTCAGCAGTTTGTAGTTGTGTGTGTGTGTTCTCAGTGACAGTGCACTGTTTGAGCAATTCCTTTTTTTGTGTGTGTGTTCTCAGAGACAGTGCGCTGTTTCAGCAGTTTCTAGTTGTGTGTGTGTGTTCTCAGTGACAGTGCACTTTTACAGCAGTTCCAAGTTCTGTGTGTGTGTTCTCAGTGACAGTGCAGTGTTTGAGCAATTCCTATTTATGTGTGTGTGTTCTCAGAGACAGTGCGCTGTTTCAGCAGTTCCTTGTTGTGTGTGTGTGTGTTCTCAGTGATAGTGCACTGTTTCTGCAGTTTCCAGTAGAGTGTGGGTGTTCTCAGTGACAGTGCGCTGTTTCAGCATTTGCTAGTTGTGTGTGTGTTCTCAGTGACAGTGCGCTGTTTCAGCATTTGCTAGTTGTGTGTGTGTTCTCAGTGACAGTACACTGTTTGAGCAGTTCCTAGTTGTGTGTGTGTGTGTTCTCAGTGACAGTGCACTGTTTCAGCAGTTCCTACTTGTGTGTGTGTTTTCTCAGTTACAGTGCACTTTATTCAGCAGTTCCTAGTTGCGTGTGTGTGTTCGCAGTGACAGTGCACTTTTTCAGCAGTTCCCAGTTGCGTGTGTGTGTTCTCAGTGACAGTGCACTTTTTCAGCAGTTGCTAGTTGTGTGTGTGTGTTCTCAGTGACAGTGCACTGTTTCAGCTGTTCCTAGTTGTGTGTGTGTGTGTGTGTTCTCACTGAATGTGCGCTGTTTCAGCAGTTCCTTGTTGTGTGTGAGTGTTCTTAGTAACAGTGTGCTCTTTGAGTAGTTCCTAGTTGTGTGTGTGTGTGTTCTCAGTGACAGTGCACTGCTTCAGCAGTTCCTAGTTGTGTGTGTGTGTTCTCAGTGACAGAGCACTTTTTCAGCAGTTCCTAGTTGTGTGTGTGTGTTCTCAGTGACAGTGCACTGTTTCAGCAGTTCCTAGTTGTGGGTGTGTTCTTAGAGACAGTGCACTGTTTCAGCAGTTCCTAGTTTTGTGTGAGTGTTCTCAGTGACCATGCACTGTTTCAGCCATTCCTAGTTTTATGTGTGCGTACTCAGTGGCACGGCACTGTTTCAGCAGTTCCTAGTTGTGTGTGAGTGTTCTCAGTGACAGTGCACTGTTCAGCAGTTCCGAGTTGTGTGTGTGTGTTCTCAGTGACAGTCCGCTGTTTCAGCCGTTCCTAGTTGTGTGTGTGTGTGTTCTCAGTGACAGTGCACTGTTTCAGCTGTTCCTAGTTGTGTGTGTGTGTGTTCTCAGTGACAGAGCACAATTTCAGCAGTTCCTAGTTGTGTGTGTGTGTGTTCTCAGTGACAGTGCACTGTTCAGCTGTTCCTACTTGTGTGTGTGTGTTCTCAGTGACAGTGCACTGTTTCAGCAGTTCCTAATTGAGTGAGCGTGTTCTCAGAGACAGTGCACTGTTTCAGCAGTTCCTAATTGAGTGAGTGTGTTCTCAGTGACAGTGCACTGTTACAGCAGTTGCTAGTTGTGTGTGTGTGTGTTCTCAGTGACAGTGCACTGTTTCAGCAGTTCCGAGTTGCGTGTGTGTGTTCTCAGTGACAGTGCACTGTTTCAGCAGTTGCTAGTTGTGTGTGTGTTCTCAGTGACAGTGCACTGTTTCAGGTGTTCCTAGCTGTGTGTGTGTGTGTGTGTGTGTGTGTGTGTGTTCCCAGTGAATGTGCGCTGTTTCAGCAGTTCCGAGTTGTGTGTGTGTGTTCTCAGTGACAGTGCAGTGTTTCAGCAGTTCCAAGTTGTGTGTGTGTGTTCTCAGTGACAGTGCAGTGTTTCAGCAGTTCCTAGTTGTGTGTGTGTTTTCTCAGTGACAGTGCGCTGTTTCATCAGTTCCTTGTTGTGTTTGATTGTTCTTAGTAACAGTGCGCTGTTTCAGTAGTTCCCAGTTGTGTGTGTGTATTCTCAGTGACAGTGCGCTGTTTCAGCAGTTCCTAGTTGTATGTGTGTGTTCTCAGTGACAGTGCAGTGTTTCAGCAGTTTCTAGTTGTGTGTGTGTGTTCTCAGTGACAGTGCACTGTTTCAGCAGTTTCTAGTTGTGCGAGTGTGCTCTCAGTGAGAGTGCACTGTTTGAGCAGTTCCTACTTGTGTATGTGTCTTCTCAGTTACAGTGCGCTTTTTCAGCAATTCCTAGTGGTGTGTGTGTTCTCAGTGAAACTGCACTGTTTCAGCTCTTCCTAGTGGTGTGTGTGTGTTCTCAGAGACAGTGTACAGTTTCAGCAGTTCCTAGTTGCGCGTGTGTGTTCTCAGTGACAGTGCACAGTTTCAGCTGTTCCTAGTTGAATGTGAGCGTACTCAGTGACAGTGCGCTGTTTCAGCAGTTTCCTAGTTGTGTGTGAGTGTTCTCAGTGACAGTGCACTTTTTGAGCAGTTCCTAGTTATGTGTGTGTGTTATGAGAGACAGCGCGCTGTTTCAGCAGTTCCTTGTTGTTTGTGTGTGTGTATTCTCAGTGACAGTGCACTGTTTCAGCTGATCCTCGTTATGTGTGTGTGTTCTTAGAGACAGTGCGCTATTTCTGCAGTTCCTTGTTGTGTGTGTGTGTGGTCTCAGTGGCAGTGCACTGTTTCAGCAGTTCCTAGTTGAGTGTGGGTGTTCTCAGTGACAGTGCGCTGTTTCAGCAGTTGCTGGTTGTGTGTGTGTGTGATCTCAGTGACAGTGCACTGTTTCAGCAGTTCCTTGTTGTGTGTGTGTGTTCTCAGTGACAGTGCACTTTTTCAGCAGTTCCTAGTTGCGTGTTTGTGTTCTCAGTGACAGTGCACTGTGTCAGCAGTTGCTGGTTGTGTGTGGGTGTTCTCAGAGACAGTGCGCTGTTTCAGCAGTTCCTTGTTGTGTGTGTGTGTGTGTGTTCTCAGTGACAGTGCACTGTTTCAACAGTTGCTAGTTGTGTGTTTGTGTTCTCAGTGACAGTGCACTTTTTCAGCAGTTCCCAGTTGCGTGTGTGTGTTCTCAGTGACAGTGCACTTTTTCAGCAGTTGCTAGTTGTGTGTGTGTGTTCTCAGTGACAGTGCGCTGTTTCAGCTGTTCCTAATTGTGTGTGTGTGTGTGTGTTCTCACTGAATGTGCGCTGTTTCAGCAGTTCCTAGTTGTGTGTGAGTGTTCTTAGTAACAGTGCGCTCTTTCAGTAGTTCCTAGTTGTGTGTGTGTGTGTTCTCAGTGACAGTGCACTGCTTCAGCAGTTCCTAGTTGTGTGTGTGTGTGTGTTCTCAGTGACAGTGCACTTTTTCAGCAGTTCCTAGTTGTGTGTGTGTTTGTGTTCTCAGTGACAGTGCACTGTTTCAGCTGTTCCTAGTTGTGTGTGAGTGTTCTCAGTGACAGTGCACTGTTTAAGCAGTTCCTCGTTGTGTGTGAGTGTCCTTTGTAACAGTGCGCTCTTTCAGTAGTTCCTAGTTGTGTGTGTGTGTGTTCTCAGTGACAGTGCACTGTTTCAGCAGTTGCTAGTTGTCTGTGTGTGTTTTCAGTGACAGTGCACTGTTTAAGCAGTTCCTCGTTGTGTGTGAGTGTCCTTTGTAACAGTGCGCTCTTTCAGTAGTTCCTAGTTGTGTGTGTGTGTGTTCTCAGTGACAGTGCGCTGTTTCAGCAGTTCCGAGTTGAGCGTGTGTGTTCTCAGTCAAAGTGCACTGTTTCAGCAGTTCCTAGTTGTGTGTGAGTTTTCTTAGTAACAGTGCGCTGTTTCAGTAGTTCCAAGTTGTGTGTGTGTGTGTTCTCAGTGACAACGCACCGTTTCAGCAGTTCTTAGTTGTGAGTGTGTGGTCTCAGTGACAGTTCACTGTTTCAGCAGTTCCTAGTTGTGTGTGAGTGTTCTTAGGAACAGTGCGCAGTTCCAGTAGTTCCTAGTTGTGTGTGTGTGTGTTCTCAGTTACAGTGTGCTGTTTCAGCAGTTCCTAGTTGTGTGTGTGTGTGTTCTCAGTGACAGTACACTGTTTGAGCAGTTCCTACTTGTGTGTGTGTTTTCTCAGTGACAGTGCACTGTTTCAGCAGTTCCTAGTTGCGTGTGTGTGTTCTCAGTGAAAGTGCAGTGTTTCAGCAGTTCCGAGTTGTGTGTGTGTTTTCTCAGTGACAGTGCACTGTTTCAGCAGTTGCTCGTTGTGTGTGTGTGTTCTCAGTGACAGTGCACTGTTTCAGCAGTTCCTAGTTGCGTGTGTGTGTTCTCAATGACAGTGCACTGTTTCAGCAGTTCCTAGTTGTGGGTGTGTGTTCACAGTGACAGTGTACTTTTTCAGCAGTTGCAAGTTGTGTGTGTGTGTTCTCAATGACAGTGCACTGTTTCAGCAGTTCCTAGTTGTGGGTGTGTGTTCGCAGTGACAGTGCGCTTTTTCAGCAGTTGCAAGTTGTGTGTGAGTTTTCTTAGTAACAGTGCACTATTTCAGCAGTTCCTAGTTGTGTGTGAGTTTTCTTATTAACAGTGCGCTATTTCAGTAGTTCCAAGTTGTGTGTCTGTGTGTTCTCATTGACAACGCACTGTTTCAGCAGTTCTTAGTAGTGTGTGTGTGTTCTCAGTGACAGTTCATTGTTTCACCAGTTCCTAGTTGTGTGTGTGTATTCTCAGTGACAGTGCGCTGTTTCAGCAGTTCCTAGCTGTGTGTGTGTGTGTTCTCAGTGACAGTACACTGTTTGAGCAGTTCCTTCTTGAGTGTGTGTGTTCTTAGTGACAGTGCACTGTTTGAGCAGTTCCTAGCTGTGTGTGTGTGTTCTCAGTGACAGTTTACTGTTTCAGCAGTTCCTTGTTGCTTGTGTGTTTTCTCAGTGACAGTGCACTGTTTCAGCAGTTGCTCGTTGTCTGTGTGTGTTCTCAGTGACAGTGCACTGTTTGAGCAGTTCCTTCTTGTGTGTGTGTGTTCTCAGTGACAGTGCACTGTTTCAGCAGTTCCTAGTTGTGTGTGTGTTTTCTCAGTGACAGTTTACTGTTTCAGCAGTTCCTCGTTGCTTGTGTGTTTTCTCAGTGACAGTGCACTGTTTCAGCAGTTGCTCGTTGTGTGTGTGTGTTCTCAGTGACAGTGCACTGTATCAGCAGTTCCTAGTTGCGTGTGTGTGTTCTCAGTGACAGTGCACTGTTTCAGCAGTTGCTAGTTGTGTGTGTGTGTTCTCAGTGACAGTGCACTTTTTCAGCAGTTGCTAGTTGTGTGTGTGTTCTCAGTGACAGTGCACTGTTTCAGCTGTTCCTAGTTGTGTGTGTGCGTGTGTTCTCAGTGAATGTGCGCTGCTTCAGCTATTCCTAGTTGTGTGTGTGTGTTCTCAGTGTCAGTGCACTGTTTCAGCAGTTGCTAGTTGTGTGTGTGTGTTCTCAGTGACAGTGCACTTTTTCAGCAGTTGCTAGTTGTGTGTGTGTTCTCAGTGACAGTGCACTGTTTCAGCTGTTCCTAGTTGTGTGTGTGCGTGTGTTCTCAGTGAATGTGCGCTGCTTCAGCTATTCCTAGTTGTGTGTGTGTGTTCTCAGTGTCAGTGCACTGTTTCAGCTGTTCCTAGTTGTGTGTGTGCGTGTGTTCTCAGTGAATGTGCGCTGCTTCAGCTATTCCTAGTTGTGTGTGTGTTCTCAGTGACAGTGCACTGTTTGAGGAGTTCCTCCTTGTGTGTGTGTTTTCTCAGTGACAGTGCACTGTTTCAGCAATTCCCAGTGGTGTGTGTATTCTCAGTGAAAGTGCACTGTTTCAGCAGTTCCGAGTTGTGTGTGAGTGTTCTTAGTAACAGTGCGCTGTCTCAGTAGTTCCAAGTTGTGTGTGTGTGTGTGTTCTCACTGACAGTGCACTGTTTCAGCAGTTTCTAGTTGTGTGTGTGTGTTCTCAGTGACAGTGCACTATTCCAGCAGGTTCTTGTTGTGTATGCGTGTTCTTAGTAACAGTGCTCTGTTTAAGTAGTTCCTAGTTGTCTGTGTGTATTTTCAGTGACAGTGCACTGTTTAAGCAGTTCCTAGTTGTGTGTGAGTGTTCTTAGTAACAGTGCGCTGTTTCAGTAGTTCCAAGTTGTGTGTGTGTGTGTGTTCTCAGTGACAGTGCACTGTTTCAGCAGTTTCTAGTTGTGTGTGTGTGTTCTCAGTGACAGTGCACTGTTTCAGCAGTTTCTAGTTGTGTGTGTGTGTTCTCAGTGACAGTGCACTGTTTCAGCAGTTCCTCATTGTCTGTGTGTGTTTTCAGTGACAGTGCACTGTTTAAGCAGTTCCTAGTTGTGTGTGAGTGTCCTTTGTAACAGTGCGCTCTTTCAGTAGTTCCTAGTTGTGTGTGTGTGTGTTCTCAGTGACAGTGCACTGTTTCTGCAGTTCCTAGTTGCGTGTTTGTGTTCTCAGTGACAGTGTACAGTGTCAGCAGTTGCTGGTTGTGTGTGGGTGTTCTCAGAGACAGTGCGCTGTTTCAGCAGTTCCTAGTTGTGGGTGCGTGTTCTCAGTGACAGTGCACTGTTTCAGCTGTTCTTAGTTGTGTGTGTGTGTGTGTGTGTGTGTTCTCAGTGAATGTGCGCTGCTTAAGCTGTTCCTAGTTGTGTGTGTGTGTTCTCAGTGACAGTGCACTGTTTCAGCAGTTCCTATTTGTGTGTGTGTTTTCTCAGTGACAGTGCACTGTTTCAGCAATTCCTAGTGGTGTGTGTATTCTCAGTGAAAGTGCACTGTTTCAGCAGTTCCGAGTTGTGTGTGAGTGTTCTTAGTAACAGTGCGCTGTTTCAGTAGTTCTTAGTTGTGTGTGTGTGTTCTCATTGACAGTGCGCTGTTTCAGCAGTTCCTAGTTGTGTGTGAGTTTTCTTATTAACAGTGCGCTATTTCAGTAGTTCCAAGTTGTGTGTGTGTGTGTTCTCATTGACAACGCACTGTTTCAGCAGTTGTTAGTAGTGTGTGTGTGTGTGTGTGTGTGTGTGTTCTCAGTGACGGTGCACTGTTTCACCAGTTCCTAGTTGTGTGTGTGTATTCTCAGTGACAGTGCGCTGTTTCAGCAGTTCCTAGCTGTGTGTGTGTGTGTTCTCAGTGACAGTTCACTGTTTGAGCAGTTCCTAGTTGTGTGTGTGTATTCTCAGTGACAGTGCGCTGTTTCAGCAGTTCCTAGCTGTGTGTGTGTTTTCTCAGTGACAGTGCGCTGTTTGAGCAGTTCCTACTTGTGTGTGTGTGTTCTTAGTGACAGTGCACTGTTTCAGCAGTTCCTAGCTGTGTGTGTGTGTGTTCTCAGTGACAGTTCACCGTTTGAGCAGTTCCTAGTTGTGTGTGTGTATTCTCAGTGACAGTGCGCTGTTTCAGCAGTTCCTAGCTGTGTGTGTGTTTTCTCAGTGACAGTGCGCTGTTTGAGCAGTTCCTACTTGTGTGTGTGTGTTCTTAGTGACAGTGCACTGTTTCAGCAGTTCCTCGTTGCTTGTGTGTTTTCTCAGTGACAGTGCACTGTTTCAGCAGTTGCTCGTTGTGTGTGTGTGTTCTCAGTGACAGTGCACTGTTTCAGCAGTTTCTAGTTGCGTGTGTGTGTTCTCAGTGACAGTGCACTGTTTCAGCAGTTCCTAGTTATGTGTGTGTGTTCTCAGTGATAGTGCACTTTTTCAGCAGTTGCTAGTTGTGTGTGTGTGTTCTCAGTGACAGTGCACTTTTTCAGCAGTTGCTAGTTGTGTGTGTGTGTGTTCTCAGTGAATGTGCGCTGCTTCAGCTATTCCTAGTTGTGTGTGTGTGTTCTCAGTGACAGTGCACTGTTTCAGCTGTTCCTAGTTGTGTGTGTGTGTGTGTGTGTTCTCAGTGAATGTGCGCTGCTTCAGCTATTCCTAGTTGTGTGTGTGTGTTCTCAGTGACAGTGCACTGTTTGAGGAGTTCCTCCTTGTGTGTGTGTTTTCTCAGTGACAGTGCACTGTTTCAGCAATTTCCAGTGGTGTGTGTATTCTCAGTGAAGTGCACTGTTTCAGCAGTTCTGAGTTGTGTGTGTGTGTTCTTAGTAACATTGCGCTGTTTCAGTAGTTCCAAGTTGTGTGTGTGTGTGTGTTCTCACTGACAGTGCGCTGTTTCAGCAGTTCCTCGTTGTGTGTGTGTGTTCTCAGTGACAGTGCACTGTTTCAGCAGGTTCTTGTTGTGTATGCGTGTTCTTAGTAATAGTGCACTGTTTAAGTAGTTCCTAGTTGTCTGTGTGTATTTTCAGTGACAGTGCACTGTTTAAGCAGTTCCTAGTTGTGTGTGAGTGTTCTTAGTAACAGTGCGCTGTTTCAGTAGTTCCAAGTTGTGTGTGTGTGTGTGTTCTCAGTGACAGTGCACTGTTTCAGCAGTTTCTAGTTGTGTGTGTGTGTTCTCAGTGACAGTGCACTGTTTCAGCAGTTCCTAGTTGTCTGTGTGTGTTTTCAGTGACAGTGCACTGTTTAAGCAGTTCCTCGTTGTGTGTGAGTGTCCTTTGTAACAGTGCGCTCTTTCAGTAGTTCCTAGTTGTGTGTGTGTGTGTTCTCAGTGACAGTGCACTGTTTCAGCAGTTGCTAGTTGTCTGTGTGTGTTTTCAGTGACAGTGCACTGTTTAAGCAGTTCCTCGTTGTGTGTGAGTGTCCTTTGTAACAGTGCGCTCTTTCAGTAGTTCCTAGTTGTGTGTGTGTGTGTTCTCAGTGACAGTGCGCTGTTTCAGCAGTTCCGAGTTGAGCGTGTGTGTTCTCAGTCAAAGTGCACTGTTTCAGCAGTTCCTAGTTGTGTGTGAGTTTTCTTAGTAACAGTGCGCTGTTTCAGTAGTTCCAAGTTGTGTGTGTGTGTGTTCTCAGTGACAACGCACCGTTTCAGCAGTTCTTAGTTGTGAGTGTGTGGTCTCAGTGACAGTTCACTGTTTCAGCAGTTCCTAGTTGTGTGTGAGTGTTCTTAGGAACAGTGCGCAGTTCCAGTAGTTCCTAGTTGTGTGTGTGTGTGTTCTCAGTTACAGTGTGCTGTTTCAGCAGTTCCTAGTTGTGTGTGTGTGTGTTCTCAGTGACAGTACACTGTTTGAGCAGTTCCTACTTGTGTGTGTGTTTTCTCAGTGACAGTGCACTGTTTCAGCAGTTCCTAGTTGCGTGTGTGTGTTCTCAGTGAAAGTGCAGTGTTTCAGCAGTTCCGAGTTGTGTGTGTGTTTTCTCAGTGACAGTGCACTGTTTCAGCAGTTGCTCGTTGTGTGTGTGTGTTCTCAGTGACAGTGCACTGTTTCAGCAGTTCCTAGTTGCGTGTGTGTGTTCTCAATGACAGTGCACTGTTTCAGCAGTTCCTAGTTGTGGGTGTGTGTTCACAGTGACAGTGTACTTTTTCAGCAGTTGCAAGTTGTGTGTGTGTGTTCTCAATGACAGTGCACTGTTTCAGCAGTTCCTAGTTGTGGGTGTGTGTTCGCAGTGACAGTGCGCTTTTTCAGCAGTTGCAAGTTGTGTGTGAGTTTTCTTAGTAACAGTGCGCTGTTTCAGTAGTTCCAAGTTGTGTGTGTGTGTGTTCTCAGTGACAACGCACTGTTTCAGCAGTTCTTAGTTGTGAGTGTGTGGTCTCAGAGACAGTTCACTGTTTCAGCAGTTCCTAGTTGTGTGTGAGTGTTCTTAGGAACAGTGCGCAGTTCCAGTAGTTCCTAGTTGTGTGTGTGTGTGTTCTCAGTGACAGTGCACTGCTTCAGCAGTTCCTAGTTGTGTGTGTGTGTGTGTTCTCAGTGACAGTGCACTTTTTCAGCAGTTCCTAGTTGTGTGTGTGTTTGTGTTCTCAGTGACACTGCACTGTTTCAGCTGTTCCTTGTTGGGTGTGTGTGTTCTCAGTGACAGTGCACTGTTCCAGCAGTTCCTAGTTGTGTGTGAGTGTTCTCAGTGACAGTGCACTGTTTCAGTAGTTCCTAGTTGTGTGTGAGTGTTCTCAGTGACAGTGCACTGTTTCATCAGTTCCTAGTTGTGTGTGTGTGTTCTCGGTGACAGTGCACTCTTTCAGCAGTTCCTCGTTGTCTGTGTGTGTTCTCAGTGACAGTGCGCTGTTTCAGCAGTTCCGAGTTGAGCGTGTGTGTTCTCAGTCAAAGTGCACTGTTTCAGCAGTTCCTAGTTGTGTGTGAGTTTTCTTCGTAACAGTGCGCTGTTTCAGTAGTTCCAAGTTGTGTGTGTGTGTGTTCTCAGTGACAACGCACTGTTTCAGCAGTTCTTAGTTGTGAGTGTGTGGTCTCAGTGACAGTTCACTGTTTCAGCAGTTCCTAGTTGTGTGTGAGTGTTCTTAGGAACAGTGCGCAGTTCCAGTAGTTCCTAGTTGTGTGTGTGTGTGTTCTCAGTTACAGTGTGCTGTTTCAGCAGTTCCTAGTTGTGTGTGTGTGTGTTCTCAGTGACAGTACACTGTTTGAGCAGTTCCTACTTGTGTGTGTATTTTCTCAGTGACAGTGCACTGTTTCAGCAGTTCCTAGTTGCGTGTGTGTGTTCTCAGTGAAAGTGCAGTGTTTCAGCAGTTCCGAGTTGTGTGTGTGTTTTCTCAGTGACAGTGCACTGTTTCAGCAGTTGCTCGTTGTGTGTGTGTGTTCTCAGTGACAGTGCACTGTTTCAGCAGTTCCTAGTTGCGTGTGTGTGTTCTCAATGACAGTGCACTGTTTCAGCAGTTCCTAGTTATGGGTGTGTGTTCACAGTGACAGTGTACTTTTTCAGCAGTTGCAAGTTGTGTGTGTGTGTTCTCAATGACAGTGCACTGTTTCAGCAGTTCCTAGTTGTGGGTGTGTGTTCGCAGTGACAGTGCGCTTTTTCAGCAGTTGCAAGTTGTGTGTATGTGTTCTCAGTGACAGTGCACTGTTTCAGCTGTTCCTAGTTGTGTGTGTGTGTGTGTGTGTGTGTTCTCAGTGACAGTGCACTGTTTCAGCAATTCCTAGTGGTGTGTATATTCTCAGTGAAAGTGCACTGTTTCAGCAGTTCCGAGTTGTGTGTGAGTGTTCTTAATAACAGTGCGCTGTTTCAGTAGTTCCTAGTTGTGTGTGTGTGTTCTCATTGACAGTGCGCTGTTTCAGCATTTCCGAGTTGAGCGTGTGTGTTCTCAGTGAAAGTGCACTATTTCAGCAGTTCCTAGTTGTGTGTGAGTTTTCTTATTAACAGTGCGCTATTTCAGTAGTTCCAAGTTGTGTGTCTGTGTGTTCTCATTGACAACGCACTGTTTCAGCAGTTCTTAGTAGTGTGTGTGTGTTCTCAGTGACAGTTCATTGTTTCACCAGTTCCTAGTTGTGTGTGTGTATTCTCAGTGACAGTGCGCTGTTTCAGCAGTTCCTAGCTGTGTGTGTGTGTGTTCTCAGTGACAGTACACTGTTTGAGCAGTTCCTTCTTGAGTGTGTGTGTTCTTAGTGACAGTGCACTGTTTGAGCAGTTCCTAGCTGTGTGTGTGTGTTCTCAGTGACAGTTTACTGTTTCAGCAGTTCCTTGTTGCTTGTGTGTTTTCTCAGTGACAGTGCACTGTTTCAGCAGTTGCTCGTTGTCTGTGTGTGTTCTCAGTGACAGTGCACTGTTTGAGCAGTTCCTTCTTGTGTGTGTGTGTTCTCAGTGACAGTGCACTGTTTCAGCAGTTGCTCGTTGTGTGTGTGTGTTCTCAGTGACAGTGCACTGTTTCAGCAGTTCCTAGTTGTGTGTGTGTTTTCTCAGTGACAGTTTACTGTTTCAGCAGTTCCTCGTTGCTTGTGTGTTTTCTCAGTGACAGTGCACTGTTTCAGCAGTTGCTCGTTGTGTGTGTGTGTTCTCAGTGACAGTGCACTGTTTCAGCAGTTCCTAGTTGCGTGTGTGTGTTCTCAGTGACAGTGCACTGTTTCAGCAGTTGCTAGTTGTGTGTGTGTGTTCTCAGTGACAGTGCACTTTTTCAGCAGTTGCTAGTTGTGTGTGTGTTCTCAGTGACAGTGCACTGTTTCAGCTGTTCCTAGTTGTGTGTGTGCGTGTGTTCTCAGTGAATGTGCGCTGCTTCAGCTATTCCTAGTTGTGTGTGTGTGTTCTCAGTGTCAGTGCACTGTTTCAGCAGTTGCTAGTTGTGTGTGTGTGTTCTCAGTGACAGTGCACTTTTTCAGCAGTTGCTAGTTGTGTGTGTGTTCTCAGTGACAGTGCACTGTTTCAGCTGTTCCTAGTTGTGTGTGTGCGTGTGTTCTCAGTGAATGTGCGCTGCTTCAGCTATTCCTAGTTGTGTGTGTGTGTTCTCAGTGTCAGTGCACTGTTTCAGCTGTTCCTAGTTGTGTGTGTGCGTGTGTTCTCAGTGAATGTGCGCTGCTTCAGCTATTCCTAGTTGTGTGTGTGTTCTCAGTGACAGTGCACTGTTTGAGGAGTTCCTCCTTGTGTGTGTGTTTTCTCAGTGACAGTGCACTGTTTCAGCAATTCCCAGTGGTGTGTGTATTCTCAGTGAAAGTGCACTGTTTCAGCAGTTCCGAGTTGTGTGTGAGTGTTCTTAGTAACAGTGCGCTGTCTCAGTAGTTCCAAGTTGTGTGTGTGTGTGTGTTCTCACTGACAGTGCACTGTTTCAGCAGTTTCTAGTTGTGTGTGTGTGTTCTCAGTGACAGTGCACTATTCCAGCAGGTTCTTGTTGTGTATGCGTGTTCTTAGTAACAGTGCTCTGTTTAAGTAGTTCCTAGTTGTCTGTGTGTATTTTCAGTGACAGTGCACTGTTTAAGCAGTTCCTAGTTGTGTGTGAGTGTTCTTAGTAACAGTGCGCTGTTTCAGTAGTTCCAAGTTGTGTGTGTGTGTGTGTTCTCAGTGACAGTGCACTGTTTCAGCAGTTTCTAGTTGTGTGTGTGTGTTCTCAGTGACAGTGCACTGTTTCAGCAGTTTCTAGTTGTGTGTGTGTGTTCTCAGTGACAGTGCACTGTTTCAGCAGTTCCTCATTGTCTGTGTGTGTTTTCAGTGACAGTGCACTGTTTAAGCAGTTCCTAGTTGTGTGTGAGTGTCCTTTGTAACAGTGCGCTCTTTCAGTAGTTCCTAGTTGTGTGTGTGTGTGTTCTCAGTGACAGTGCACTGTTTCTGCAGTTCCTAGTTGCGTGTTTGTGTTCTCAGTGACAGTGTACAGTGTCAGCAGTTGCTGGTTGTGTGTGGGTGTTCTCAGAGACAGTGCGCTGTTTCAGCAGTTCCTAGTTGTGGGTGCGTGTTCTCAGTGACAGTGCACTGTTTCAGCTGTTCTTAGTTGTGTATGTGTGTGTGTGTGTGTGTTCTCAGTGAATGTGCGCTGCTTAAGCTGTTCCTAGTTGTGTGTGTGTGTTCTCAGTGACAGTGCACTGTTTCAGCAGTTCCTATTTGTGTGTGTGTTTTCTCAGTGACAGTGCACTGTTTCAGCAATTCCTAGTGGTGTGTGTATTCTCAGTGAAAGTGCACTGTTTCAGCAGTTCCGAGTTGTGTGTGAGTGTTCTTAGTAACAGTGCGCTGTTTCAGTAGTTCTTAGTTGTGTGTGTGTGTTCTCATTGACAGTGCGCTGTTTCAGCAGTTCCTAGTTGTGTGTGAGTTTTCTTATTAACAGTGCGCTATTTCAGTAGTTCCAAGTTGTGTGTGTGTGTGTTCTCATTGACAACGCACTGTTTCAGCAGTTGTTAGTAGTGTGTGTGTGTGTGTGTGTGTGTGTGTTCTCAGTGACGGTGCACTGTTTCACCAGTTCCTAGTTGTGTGTGTGTATTCTCAGTGACAGTGCGCTGTTTCAGCAGTTCCTAGCTGTGTGTGTGTGTGTTCTCAGTGACAGTTCACTGTTTGAGCAGTTCCTAGTTGTGTGTGTGTATTCTCAGTGACAGTGCGCTGTTTCAGCAGTTCCTAGCTGTGTGTGTGTTTTCTCAGTGACAGTGCGCTGTTTGAGCAGTTCCTACTTGTGTGTGTGTGTTCTTAGTGACAGTGCACTGTTTCAGCAGTTCCTAGCTGTGTGTGTGTGTGTTCTCAGTGACAGTTCACTGTTTGAGCAGTTCCTAGTTGTGTGTGTGTATTCTCAGTGACAGTGCGCTGTTTCAGCAGTTCCTAGCTGTGTGTGTGTTTTCTCAGTGACAGTGCAGTGTTTCAGCAGTTCCTCGTTGCTTGTGTGTTTTCTCAGTGACAGTGCACTGTTTCAGCAGTTGCTCGTTGTGTGTGTGTGTTCTCAGTGACAGTGCACTGTTTCAGCAGTTTCTAGTTGCGTGTGTGTGTTCTCAGTGACAGTGCACTGTTTCAGCAGTTCCTAGTTATGTGTGTGTGTTCTCAGTGATAGTGCACTTTTTCAGCAGTTGCTAGTTGTGTGTGTGTGTTCTCAGTGATAGTGCACTTTTTCAGCAGTTGCTAGTTGTGTGTGTGTGTGTTCTCAGTGAATGTGCGCTGCTTCAGCTATTCCTAGTTGTGTGTGTGTGTTCTCAGTGACAGTGCACTGTTTCAGCTGTTCCTAGTTGTGTGTGTGTGTGTGTGTGTTCTCAGTGAATGTGCGCTGCTTCAGCTATTCCTAGTTGTGTGTGTGTGTTCTCAGTGATAGTGCACTGTTTGAGGAGTTCCTCCTTGTGTGTGTGTTTTCTCAGTGACAGTGCACTGTTTCAGCAATTTCCAGTGGTGTGTGTATTCTCAGTGAAGTGCACTGTTTCAGCAGTTCCGAGTTGTGTGTGAGTGTTCTTAGTAACATTGCGCTGTTTCAGTAGTTCCAAGTTGTGTGTGTGTGTGTGTTCTCACTGACAGTGCGCTGTTTCAGCAGTTCCTCGTTGTGTGTGTGTGTTCTCAGTGACAGTGCACTGTTTCAGCAGGTTCTTGTTGTGTATGCGTGTTCTTAGTAATAGTGCGCTGTTTAAGTAGTTCCTAGTTGTCTGTGTGTATTTTCAGTGACAGTGCACTGTTTAAGCAGTTCCTAGTTGTGTGTGAGTGTTCTTAGTAACAGTGCGCTGTTTCAGTAGTTCCAAGTTGTGTGTGTGTGTGTGTTCTCAGTGACAGTGCACTGTTTCAGCAGTTTCTAGTTGTGTGCGTGTGTTCTCAGTGACAGTGCACTGTTTCAGCAGTTCCTAGTTGTCTGTGTGTGTTTTCAGTGACAGTGCACTGTTTAAGCAGTTCCTCGTTGTGTGTGAGTGTCCTTTGTAACAGTGCGCTCTTTCAGTAGTTCCTAGTTGTGTGTGTGTGTGTTCTCAGTGACAGTGCACTGTTTCAGCAGTTGCTAGTTGTGTGCGTGTGTTCTCAGTGACAGTGCACTGTTTCAGCAGTTCCCAGTTGCGTGTTTGTGTTCTCAGTGACAGTGTACAGTGTCAGCAGTTGCTGGTTGTGTGTGGGTGTTCTCAGAGACAGTGCGCTGTTTCAGCAGTTCCTTGGTGTGTGTGTGTGTGTGTGTTCTCAGTGACAGGGCACTGTTTCAGCAGTTCCTTGTTGAGTGTGGGTGTTCTCAGTGACAGTGCACTGTTTCAGCAGTTCCTAGTTGTGTGTGTGTGTTCTCTGTGACAGTGCACTGTTTCAGCAGTTCCTAGTTGTGTGTGTGTTCTCAGTGACAGTGCACTTTTTAAGCAGTTCCTAGTTGTGTGTGTGTGTGTGGTCTCAGTGGCAGTACACTGTTTCAGCAGTTCCTAGTTGAGTGTGGGGTGTTCTCAGTGACAGTGCGCTGTTTCAGCAGTTCCTAGTTGCGTGTTTGTGTTCTCAGTGACAGTGCACTGTTTCAGCAGTTCCTAGTTGTGTGTGATTGTTCTTAGTAACAGTGCGCTGTTTCAGTAGTTCCCAGTTGTGTGTGTGTATTCTCAGTGACAGTGCGCTGTTTCAGCAGTTCCTAGTTGTATGTGTGTGTTCTCAGTGACAGTGCAGTGTTTCAGCAGTTTCTAGTTGTGTGTGTGTGTTCTCAGTGTCAGTGCACTGTTTCAGCAGTTTCTAGTTGTGCGAGTGTGCTCTCAGTGAGAGTGCACTGTTTGAGCAGTTCCTACTTGTGTATGTGTCTTCTCAGTTACAGTGCGCTTTTTCAGCAATTCCTAGTGGTGTGTGTGTTCTCAGTGAAACTGCACTGTTTCAGCTCTTCCTAGTGGTGTGTGTGTGTTCTCAGAGACAGTGTACAGTTTCAGCAGTTCCTAGTTGCGCGTGTGTGTTCTCAGTGACAGCGCACAGTTTCAGCCGTTCCTAGTTGTGTGTGTGCGTACTCAGTGACAGTGCGCTGTTTCAGCAGTTTCCTAGTTGTGTGTGAGTGTTCTCAGTGACAGTGCACTTTTTGAGCAGTTCCTAGTTATGTGTGTGTGTTATGAGAGACAGTGCGCTGTTTCAGCAGTTCCTTGTTGTTTGTGTGTGTGTGTTCTCAGTGTCAGTGGACTGTTCAGCAGTTCCTAGTTGTGTGTGAGTGTTCTCAGTGTCAGTGCGCTGTTTCAGCAGCTCCTAGATGTGTGTGTGTGTTCTCAGTGACAGTGCACTGTTTCAGCAGTTTCTAGTTGTGTGTGTGTGTTCTCAGTGACAGTGCGCTGCTTCAGCAGTTGCTGGTTGTGTGTGGGTGTTCTCAGAGACAGTGCGCTGTTTCAGCAGTTCCTTGTTGTGTGTGTGTGTGTGTTCTCAGTGACAGTGCGCTGTTTCAACAGTTGCTCGTTGTGTGTGTGTGTTCGCAGTGACAGTGCACTGTTTCAGCAGTTGCTTGTTGTGTGTTTGTGTTCTCAGTGACAGTGCGCTGTTTCAACAGTTGCTCGTTGTGTGTGTGTGTTCGCAGTGACAGTGCACTGTTTCAGCAGTTGCTTGTTGTGTGTGTGTGTTCTCAGTGACAGTGCGCTGTTTCAACAGTTGCTCGTTGTGTGTGTGTGTTCGCAGTGACAGTGCGCTGTTTCAGCAGTTCCTTGTTATGTGTGTGTGTGTGTTCTCAGTGACAGTGCGCTGTTTCAACAGTTGCTCGTTGTGTGTGTGTGTTCGCAGTGACAGTGCACTGTTACAGCAGTTGCTTGTTGTGTGTTTGTGTTCTCAGTGACAGTGCGCTGTTTCAACAGTTGCTCGTTGTGTGTGTGTGTTCGCAGTGACAGTGCACTGTTTCAGCAGTTGCTTGTTGTGTGTGTGTGTTCTCAGTGACAGTGCGCTGTTTCAACAGTTGCTCGTTGTGTGTGTGTGTTCGCAGTGACAGTGCGCTGTTTCAGCAGTTGCTAGTTGTGTGTGTGTGATCTCAGTGACAGTGCGCTGTTTCAGCTGTTCCTAATTGTGTGTGAGTGTTCTGAGGAACAGTGCGCTGTTTGAGCAGTTCCTACTTGTGTGTGTGTTTTCTCAGTTACAGTGCACTTTTTCAGCAGTTCCTAGTTGTGTGTGTGTTTGTGTTCTCAGTGACAGTGCACTGTTTCAGCTGTTCCTAGTGGTGTGTGTGTTCTCAGTGAAAGTGCACTGTTTCAGCAGTTCCGAGTTGTGTGTGAGTGTTCTTAGTAACAGTGCGCTGTTTCAGTAGTTCCGAGTTGTGTGTGAGTGTTCTCAGTGACAGTGCACTGTTTCATCAGTTCCTAGTTGTGTGTGTGTGTTCTCGGTGACAGTGCACTCTTTCAGCAGTTCCTCGTTGTCTGTGTGTGTTCTCAGTGACAGTGCGCTGTTTCAGCAGTTCCGAGTTGAGCGTGTGTGTTCTCAGTGACAACGCACTGTTTCAGCAGTTCTTAGTTGTGAGTGTGTGTTCTCAGTGACAGTTCACTGTTTCAGCAGTTCCTAGTTGTGTGTGAGTGTTCTTAGGAACAGTGCGCAGTTCCAGTAGTTCCTAGTTGTGTGTGTGTGTGTTCTCAGTTGCAGTGTGCTGTTTCAGCAGTTCCTAGTTGTGTGTGTGTGTGTGTTCTCAGTGACAGTACACTGTTTGAGCAGTTCCTAGTTGTATGTGTGTGTTCTCAGTGGCAGTGCACTGTTGGAGCAGTTCCTACTTGTGTGTGTGTTCTCAGTGATAGTGCAGTGTTTCAGCAGTTCCTAGTTGCGTGTGTGTGTTCTCAATGACAGTGTACTTTTTCAGCAGTTGCAAGTTGTGTGTGTGTGTTCTCAATGACAGTGCACTGTTTCAGCAGTTCCTAGTTGTGGGTGTGTGTTCGCAGTGACAGTGCACTTTTTCAGCAGTTGCAAGTTGTGTGTGTGTGTTCTCAGTGACAGTGCACTGTTTCAGCTGTTCCTAGTTGTGTGTGTGTGTGTGTGTGTGTGTGTTCTCAGTGAATGTGCGCTGCTTAAGCTGTTCCTAGTTGTGTGTGTGTGTTCTCAGTGACAGTGCACTGTTTGAGCAGTTCCTATTTGTGTGTGTGTTTTCTCAGTGACAGTGCACTGTTTCAGCAATTCCTAGTGGTGTGTGTATTCTCAGTGAAAGTGCACTGTTTCAGCAGTTCCGAGTTGTGTGTGAGTGTTCTCAGTAACAGTGCGCTGTTTCAGTAGTTCCTAGTTGTGTGTGTGTGTTCTCATTGACAGTGCGCTGTTTCAGCAGTTCCTAGTTGTGTGTGAGTTTTCTTATTAACAGTGCGCTATTTCAGTAGTTCCAAGTTGTGTGTGTGTGTGTTCTCATTGACAACGCACTGTTTCAGCAGTTCTTAGTAGTGTGTGTGTGTTCTCAGTGACAGTTCACTGTTTCACCAGTTCCTAGTTTTGTGTGTGTATTCTCAGTGACAGTGCGCTGTTTCAGCAGTTCCTAGCTGTGTGTGTGTGTTTTCTCAGTGACAGTGCACTGTTTCAACAGTTCCTCGTTGCGTGTGTGTTTTCTCAGTGACAGTGCACTGTTTCAGCAGTTGCTCGTCGTGTGTGTGTGTTCTCAGTGACAGTGCACTGTTTCAGCAGTTCCTAGTTGCGTGTGTGTGTTCTCAGTGACAGAGCACTGTTTCAGCAGATCCTAGTTGTGTGTGTGTTTTCTCACTGACAGTGCGCTGTTTCAGCAGTTCCTAGTTTATGTATGTGTGTTCTCAGTGACAGTGCACTGTTTCAGCAGTTGCTCGTTGTGTGCGCGTGTTCTCAGTGACAGTGCACTGTTTCAGCAGTTCCAAGTTCTGTGTGTGTGTTCTCAGTGACAGTGCACTGTTTCAGCAGTTCCTAGTTATGTGTGTGTGTTCTCAGTGACAGTGCACTTTTTCAGCAGTTGCTAGTTGTGTGTGTGTGTTCTCAGTGACAGTGCACTGTTTCAGCTATTCCCAGTTGTATGTGTGCGTGTGTTCTCAGTGAATGTGCGCTGCTTCAGCTATTCGTGGTTGTGTGTGTGTGTTCTCAGTGACAGTGCACAGTTTGAGGAGTTCCTACTTGTGTGTGTGTTTTCTCAGTGACAGTGCACTGTTTCAGCAGTTCCTAGTTATGTGTGTGTGTTCTCAGTGACAGTGCACTTTTTCAGCAGTTGCTAGTTGTGTGTGTGTGTTCTCAGTGACAGTGCACTGTTTCAGCGATTCCCAGTGGTGTGTTTATTCTCAGTGAAAGTGCACTGTTTCAGCAGTTCCGAGTTGTGTGTGAGTGTCCTTAGTAACAGTGCGCTGATTCAGTAGTTCCAAGTTGTGTGTGTGTGTGTGTTCTCACTGGCAGTGCGCTGTTTCAGCAGTTCCTCGTTGTGTGTGTGTGTTCTCAGTGACAGTGCACTGTTTCAGCAGGTTCTTGTTGTGTATGCGTGTTCTTAGTAACAGTGCGCTGTTTAAGTAGTTCCTAGTTTTGTGTGAGTGTTCTTAGTAACAGTGCGCTGTTTCAGTAGTTCCAAGTTGTGTGTGTGTGTGTGTTCTCAGTGACAGTGAACTGTTTCAGCAGTTTCTAGTTGTGTGTGTGTGTTCTCAGTGACAGTGCACTGTTTCAGCAGTTCCTAGTTGTCTGTGTGTGTTTTCAGTGACAGTGCACTGTTTAAGCAGTTCCTAGTTGTGTGTGAGTGTCCTTTGTAACAGTGCGCTCTTTCAGTAGTTCCTAGTTGTGTGTGTGTGTGTTCTCAGTGACAGTGCACTGTTTCAGCAGTTGCTAGTTGTGTGCGTGTGTTCTCAGTGAAAGTGCACTGTTTCCGCAGTTCCTAGTTGCGTGTTTGTGTTCTCAGTGACAGTGTACAGTGTCAGCAGTTGCTGGTTGTGTGTGGGTGTTCTCAGAGACAGTGCGCTGTTTCAGCAGTTCCTAGTTGTGGGTGCGTGTTCGCAGTGACAGTGCACTTTTTCAGCAGTTGCAAGTTGTGTGTATGTGTTCTCAGTGACAGTGCACTGTTTCAGCTGTTCCTAGTTGTGTGTGTGTGTGTGTGTGTGTGTTCTCAGTGAATGTGCGCTGCTTCAGCTGTTCACAGTTGTGTGTGTGTGTTCTCAGTGACAGTGCACTGTTTGAGCAGTTCCTATTTGTGTGTGTGTTTTCTCAGTGACAGTGCACTGTTTCAGCAATTCCTAGTGGTGTGTGTATTCTCAGTGAAAGTGCACTGTTTCAGCAGTTCCGAGTTGTGTGTGAGTGTTCTTAGTAACAGTGCGCTGTTTCAGTAGTTCCTAGTTGTGTGTGTGTGTTCTCATTGACAGTGCGCTGTTTCAGCAGTTCCTAGTTGTGTGTGAGTTTTCTTATTAACAGTGCGCTATTTCAGTAGTTCCAAGTTGTGTGTGTGTGTGTTCTCATTGACAACGCACTGTTTCAGCAGTTGTTAGTTTTGTGTGTGTGTGTTCTCAGTGACAGTTCACTGTTTGAGCATTTCCTACTTGTGTGTGTGTGTTCTTAGTGACAGTGCACTGTTTCAGCAGTTCCTAGCTGCGTGTGTGTGTGTTCTCAGTGACAGTGCACTGTTTCAGCAGTTCCTAGTTGTGTGTGTGTATTCTCAGTGACAGTTCACTGTTTGAGCAGTTCCTACTTGTGTGTGTGTTCTTAGTGACAGTGCACTGTTTCAGCAGTTCCTAGTTGTGTGTGTGTATTCTCAGTGACAGTTCACTGTTTGAGCAGTTCCTAGTTGTGTGTGTGTTCTTAGTGACAGTGCACTGTTTCAGCAGTTCCTAGCTGTGTGTGTGTGTGTTCTCAGTGACAGTGCACTGTTTGAGCAGTTCCTACTTGTGTGTGTGTTTTCTTAGTGACAGTGCACTGTTTCAGCAGTTCCTCGTTGCGTGTGTGTTTTCTCAGTGACAGTGCACTGTTTCAGCACTTGCTCATTGTGTGTGTGTGTTCTCAGTGACAGTGCACTTTTTCAGCAGTTGCTAGTTGTTTGTGTGTGTTCTCAGTGAGAGTGCACTGTTTCAGCTGTTCCTAGTTGTGTGTGTGTGTGTGTTCTCAGTGAATGTGCGCTGCTTCAGCTATTCCTAGTTGTGTGTGTGTGTTCTCAGTGACAGTGCACTGTTTGAGGAGTTCCTACTTGTGTGTGTGTTTTCTCAGTGACAGTGCACTGTTTCAGCAATTTCCAGTGGTGTGTGTATTCTCAGTGAAAGTGCACTGTTTCAGCAGTTCCGAGTTGTGTGTGAGTGTTCTTAGTAACAGTGCGCTGTTTCAGTAGTTCCAAGATGTGTGTGTGTGTGTGTTCTCACTGACAGTGCGCTGTTTCAGCAGTTCCTCGTTGTGTGTGTGTGTTCTCAGTGACAGTGCACTGTTTCAGCAGGTTCTTGTTGTGTATGCGTGGTCTTAGTAACAGTGCGCTGTTTAAGTAGTTCCTAGTTATCTGTGTGTGTTTTCAGTGACATTGCACTGTTTAAGCAGTTCCTAGTTGTGTGTGAGTGTCCTTTGTAACAGTGCGCTGTTTCAGGAGTTCCAAGTTGTGTGTGTGTGAGTGTTCTCAGTGATAGTGCACTGATTCAGTAGTTTCTAGTTGTGTGTGTGTGTGTTCTCAGTGACAGTGCACTGTTTCAGCAGTTCCTAGTTGTCTGTGTGTGTTTTCAGTGACATTGCACTGTTTAAGCAGTTCCTAGTTGTGTGTGAGTGTCCTTTGTAACAGTGCGCTCTTTCAGTATTTCCTAGTTGTGTGTGTGTGTGTTCTCAGTGACAGTGCACTGTTTCAGGAGTTGCTAGTTGTGTGCGTGTGATCTCAGTGACAGTGCACTGTTTCCGCAGTTCCTAGTTGCGTGTGTGTGTTCTCAGTGACAGTGTACAGTGTCAGCAGTTGCTGGTTGTGTGTGGGTGTTCTCAGAGACAGTGCGCTGTTTCAGCAGTTCCTTGTTGTGTGTGTGTGTGTGTTCTCAGTGACAGGGCACTGTTTCAGCAGTTCCTTGTTGAGTGTGGGTGTTCTCAGTGACAGTGCACTGTTTCAGCAGTTCCTAGTTGTGTGTGTGTGTTCTCTGTGAAAGTGCACTGTTTCAGCAGTTCCTAGTTGTGTGTGTGTTCTCAGTGACAGTGCACTTTTTAAGCAGTTCCTAGTTGTGTGTGTGTGTGTGGTCTCAGTGGCAGTACACTGTTTCAGCAGTTCCTAGTTGCGTGTTTGTGTTCTCAGTGACAGTGCACTGTTTCAGCAGTTGCTGGTTGTGTGTGTGTGTTCTCAGTGACAGGGCACTGTTTCAGCAGTTCCTTGTTGAGTGTGGGTATTCTCAATGACAGTGCGCTGTTTCAAGAGTTGCTAGTTGTGTGTGTGTGTGTTCTCAGTGACAATGCACTGTTTCAGCAGTTCTTAGTTGTGTGTGTGTGTTCTCAGTGACAGTGCGCTGTTTCAGCAGTTCCTAGTTGTATGTGTGTGTTCTCAGTGACAATGCAGTGTTTCAGCAGTTTCTAGTTGTGTGTGTGTGCTCTCAGTGAGAGTGCACTGTTTGAGCAGTTCCTACTTGTGTATGTGTCTTCTCAGTTACACTGCGCTTTTTCAGCAATTCGTAGTGGTGTGTGTGTCCTCAGTGAAACTGCACTGTTTGAGCTCTTCCTAGTGGTGTGTGTGTGTTCTCAGAGACAGTGTACAGTTTCAGCAGTTCCTAGTTGCGCGTGTGTGTTCTCAGTGACATTGCACAGTTTCAGCCGTTCCTAGTTGAGTGTGAGCGTATTCAGTGACAGTGCGCTGTTTCCGCAGTTGCAAGTTGTGTGTGTGTGTTCTCAGTGACAGTGCACTGTTTCAGCAGTTCCCAGTTGCGTGTGTGTGTTCTCAGTGACTGCACTGTTTCAGCAGTTCCCAGTTGCGTGTTTGTGATCTCAGTGACAGTGCACTGTTTCAGCAGTTGCTAGTTGTTTTTGTGTGTTCTCAGTGTCAGTGCGCTGTTTCAGCAATTCCTAGTGGTGTGTGTGTTCTCAGTGAAAGTGCACTGTTTCAGCAGTTCTGGGTTGTGTGTGAGTGTTCTTAGTAACAGTGCGCTGTTTCAGTAGTTCCTAGTTGTGTGTGTGTGTGTTCTCAGTGACAATGCACTGTTTCAGCAGTTCTTAGTTGTGTGTGTGTGTTCTCAGTGACAGTTCACTGTTTCAGCAGTTCCGAGTTGTGTGTGAGTGTTCTTAGTAGCAGTGCGCTGTTCCAGTAGTTCTTAGTTGTGTGTGTGTGTTCTCAGTGACAGTGCACTGTTTCAGCTGTTCCCAGTTGCGTGTGTGTGTTCTCAGTGACAGTGCACAGTTTCAGCAGTTGCTCGTTGTGTGTGTGTGTTCTCAGTGACAGTGCACTGTTTCAGCTGTTCCTAGTTGTGTGTGTGTGTGTGTTCTCACTGAATGTGCGCTGTTTCTGCTGTTCCTAGCTGTGTGTGTGTGTGTTCTCAGTCACAGTGCAGTGTTTGAGCAGTTCCTACTTGTGTGTGTGTTTTCTCAGTGACAGTGCACTGTTTCAGCAATTCCTAGTGGTGTGTGTGTTCTCAGTGAAAGTGTACTGTTTCAGCAGTTCCGAGTTGTGTATGAGTGTTCTTAGTAACAGTGCGCTGTTTCAGTAGTTCTTAGTTGTGTGTGTGTGTGTTTTCAGTTACAGTGCGCTGTTTCAGCAGTTCCTAGTTGTGTGTGTGTGTGTGTTCTCAGTGACAGTACACTGTTTGAGCAGTTCCTAGTTGTGTGTGGGTGTTCTCAGTGGCAGTGCACTGTTTGAGCAGTTCCTACTTGTGTGTGTGTTTTCTCAGTGACAGTGCACTGTTTCAGCAGTTCCTAGTTGCGTGTGTGTTCTCAGTGACAGTGCACTGTTTCCGCAGTTCCTATTTGCGTGTCTGTGTTCTCAGTGACAGTGCACTGTTTCAGCAGTTCCTAGTTGCGTGAGTGTTTTCTCAGTGACAGTGCACTGTTTCAGCAGTTGCTCATTGTGTGTGTGTGTTCTCAGTGACAGTTCACTGTTTCAGCAGTTCCGAGTTGTGTGTGAGTGTTCTTAGTAACAGTGCACTGTTCCAGTAGTTCTTAGTTGTGTGTGTGTGTGTTCTCAGTTACAGTGCACTGTTTCAGCAGTTGCTAGTTGTGTGTGTGTTCTCAGTGACAGTGCACTGTTTCAGGTGTTCCTAGCTGTGTGTGTATGTGAGTGTGTTCCCAGTGAATGTGCGCTGTTTCAGCAGTTGCTAGTTGTGTGTGTGTGTTCTCAGTGACAGTGCACTGTTTCAGCAGTTCCTAGTTGCGTGTGTGTGTTCTCAGTGACAGTGCACTGTTTCAGCAGTTGCTCGTTGTGTGTGTGTGTTCTCAGTGACAGTGCACTGTTTCAGCAGTTCCTAGTTGCGTGTGTGTGTTCTCAATGACAGTGCACTGTTTCAGCAGTTCCTAGTTGTGGGTGTGTGTTCGCAGTGACAGTGTACTTTTTCAGCAGTTGCAAGTTGTGTGTGTGTGTTCTCAATGACATTGCACTGTTTCAGCAGTTCCTAGTTGTGGGTGTGTGTTCGCAGTGACAGTGCACTTGTTCAGCAGTTGCAAGTTGTGTGTATGTGTTCTCAGTGACAGTGCACTGTTTCAGCAGTTCCTAGTTGTGTGTGTGTGTGTGTGTGTTCTCAGTGAATGTGCGCTGCTTCAGCTGTTCCTAGTTGTGTGTGTGTGTTCTCAGTGACATGCACTGTTTCAGCAGTTCCTCGTTGCGTGTGTGTTTTCTCAGTGACAGTGCACTGTTTCATCAGTTCGTATTTATGTGTGTGTGTTCTCAGTGACAGTGCACTTTTTCAGCAGTTGCTAGTTGTGTGTGTGTGTTCTCAGTGACAGTGCACTGTTTCAGCTGTTCCTAGTTGTGTGTGTGTGTGTGTTCTCAGTGAATGTGCGCCGCTTCAGCTATTCCTAGTTGTGTGTGTGTGTTCTCAGTGACAGTGCACTGTTTGTGGAGTTCCTCCTTGTGTGTGTGTTTTCTCAGTGACAGTGCACTGTTTCAGCAATTTCCAGTGGTGTGTGTATTCTCAGTGAAAGTGCACTGTTTCAGCAGTTCCGAGTTGTGTGTGAGTGTTCTTAGTAACAGTGCGCTGTTTCAGTAGTTCCAAGTTGTGTGTGTGTGTGTGTGTGGTCTCACTGACAGTGCGCTGTTTCAGCAGTTCCTCGTTGTGTGTGTGTGTTCTCAGTGACAGTGCACTGTTTCAGCAGTTTCTAGTTGTGTGTGTGTGTTCTCAGTGACAGTGCACTGTTTCAGCAGTTCCTAGTTGTCTGTGTGTTTTTTCAGTGACAGTGCACTGTTTAAGCAGTTCCTAGTTGTGTGTGAGTGTCCTTTGTAACAGTGCGCTCTTTCAGTAGTTCCTAGTTGTGTCTGTGTGTTCTCAGTGACAGTGCACAGTTTCAGCAGTTGCTAGTTGTGTGTGTGTGTTCTCAGTGACAGTGTACAGTGTCAGCAGTTGCTGGTTGTGTGTGGGTGTTCTCAGAGACAGTGCGCTGTTTCAGCAGTTCCTTGTTGTGTGTGTGTGTTCTCAGTGACAGTTCACTGTTTCAGCAGTTCCGAGTTGTGTGTGAGTGTTCTTGGTAACAGTGCGCTGTTCCATTAGTTCTTAGTTGTGTGTGTGTGTTCTCAGTGACAGTGCACAGTTTCAGCAGTTGCTCGTTGTGTGTGTGTGTTCTCAGTGACAGTGCACTGTTTCAGCTGTTCCCAGTTGTGTGAGTGTGTGTGTTCTCAGTGAAAGTGCGCTGTTTCAGTAGTTCCTATTTGTGTGTGTGTGTGTTCTCAGTGACAGTACACTGTTTGAGCAGTTCCGAGTTGTGTGTGTGTCTTCTCAGTGACAGTGCACTGTTTGAGCAGTTCCTACTTGTGTGTGTGTTTTCTCAGTGACAGTGCACTGTTTCAGCAGTTCCTAGTTGCGTGTGTGTTCTCAGTGACAGTGCACTGTTTCCGCAGTTCCTATTTGCGTGTGTGTGTTCTCAGTGACAGTGCACTGTTTCAGCAGTTCCTAGTTGCGTGAGTGTTTTCTCAGTGACAGTGCACTGTTTCAGCAGTTGCTCATTGTGTGTGTGTGTTCTCAGTGACAGTTCACTGTTTCAGCAGTTCCGAGTTGTGTGTGTGTTTTCTCAGTGACAGTGCGCTGTTTCAGCAGTTCCGAGTTGTGTGTATGTTCTCAGTGACAGTGCACTGTTTCAGTAGTTCCCAGTTGTGTGTGTGTATTCTCAGTGACAGTGCGCTGTTTCAGCAGTTCCTAGTTGTATGTGTGTGTTCTCAGTGACAATGCAGTGTTTCAGCAGTTTCTAGTTGTGTGTGTGTGTTCTCAGTGACAGTGCACTGTTTCAGCAGTTTCTAGTTGTGCGAGTGTGCTCTCAGTGAGAGTGCACTGTTTGAGCAGTTCCTGCTTGTGTATGTGTCTTCTCAGTTACAGTGCGCTTTTTCAGCAATTCCTAGTGGTGTGTGTGTTCTCAGTGAAACTGCACTGTTTCAGCTCTTCCTAGTAGTGTGTGTGTGTTATCAGAGACAGTGTGCAGTTTCAGCAGTTCCTAGTTGCGCGTGTGTGTTCTCAGTGACATTGCACAGTTTCAGCCGTTCCTAGTTGAGTGTGAGCGTTCTCAGTGACAGTGCGCTGTTTCAGCAGTTCCTAGTTGTGTGTGAGTGTTCTCAGTGACAGTGCACTTTTTGAGCAGTTCCTAGTTATGTGTGTGTGTTATGAGAGACAGTGCGCTGTTTCAGCAGTTCCTTGTTGTTTGTGTGTGTGTGTTCTCAGTGTCAGTGGACTGTTCAGCAGTTCCTAGTTGTGTGTGAGTGTTCTCAGTGTCAGTGCGCTGTTGCAGCAGCTCCGAGATGTGTGTGTGTGTTCTCAGCGACTGTGCACTGTTTGAGCAGTTCCTAGTTGTGTGTGTGTGTTCTCAGTGTCAGTGCGCTGTTTCAGCAGCTCCGAGATGTGTGTGTGTGTTCTCAGCGACTGTGCACTGTTTGAGCAGTTCCTTGTTGTGTGTGTGTGTGTTCTCACTGACAGTGCACTGTTTCAGCAGTTCCTAGTTGTGGGTGTGTGTGTTCTCAGTGGCAGTGCACTGTTTCAGCAGTTCCTACTTGAGTGTGCGTGTTCTCAGTGACAGTGCGCTGTTTCAGCAGTTCCTTGTTGTTTGTGTGTGTGTGTTCTCAGTGTCAGTCGACTGTTCAGCAGTTCCTAGTTGTGTGTGAGTGTTCTCAGTGTCAGTGCGCTGTTTCAGCAGCTCCGAGATGTGTGTGTGTGTTCTCAGTGACAGTGCACTGTTTGAGCAGTTTCTAGTTGTGTGTGTGTGTTCTCACTGACAGTGCGCTGTTTCAGCAGTTCCTTGTTGTGTGTGTGTGTTCTCAGTGACAGTGCACTGTTTCAGCAGTTCCTAGTTGTGTGTGTGTGTTCTCAGTGACAGTGCACTGTTTCAGCAGTTCCTTGTTGTGTGTGTGTGTTCTCAGTGACAGTGCACTGTTTCAGCAGTTCCTAGTTGTGTGTGTGTGTTCTCAGTGACAGTGCACTGTTTCAGCAGTTCCTTGTTGTGTGTGTGTGTTCTCAGTGACAGTGCACTGTTTCAGCAGTTCCTAGTTGTGTGTGTGTGTTCTCAGTGACAGTGCACTGTTTCAGCAGTTCCTAGTTGTGTGTGTGTGTTCTCAGTGACAGTGCACTGTTTCAGCAGTTCCTAGTTGTGTGTGTGTGTTCTCAGTGACAGTGCACTGTTTCAGCAGTTCCTAGTTGTGTGTGTGTATTCTCAGTGAAAGTGCACTGTTTCAGCAGTTCCTAGTTGTGTGTGTGTGTTCTCAGTGACAGTGCACTGTTTCAGCAGTTCCTTGTTGTGTGTGTGTGTTCTCAGTGACAGTGCACTGTTTCAGCAGTTCCTAGTTGTGTGTGTGTGTTCTCAGTGACAGTGCACTGTTTCAGCAGTTGCTCGTTGTGTGTGTGTGTTCTCAGTGACAGTGCACTGTTTCAGCAGTTCCTAGTTGTGGGTGTGTGTGTTCTCACTGACAGTGCACTGTTTCAGCAGTTCCTAGTTGTCTGTGAGTGTTCTTCGTAACAGTGCACTGTTCCAGTAGTTCTTAGTTGTGTGTGTGTGTGTGTTCTCAGTGACAGTGCACTGTTTCAGGTGTTCCTAGCTGTGTGTGTATGTGTGTGTGTTCCCAGTGAATGTGTGCTGTTTCAGCAGTTCCGAGTTGTGTGTTTGTGTTCTCAGTGACAGTGCACTGTTTCAGCAGTTCCTAGTTGCGTGTGTGTGTTCTCAGTGACAGTGCAGTGTTTCAGCAGTTCCGAGTTGTGTGTGTGTGTTCTCAGTGACAGTGCAGTGTTTCAGCAGTTCCAAGTTGTGTGTGTGTTTTCTCAGTGACAGTGCGCTGTTTCAGCAGTTCCTAGTTGTATGTGTGTGTTCTCAGTGACAATGCAGTGTTTCAGCAGTTTCTAGTTGTGTGTGTGTGTTCTCAGTGACAGTGCACTGTTTCAGCAGTTTCTAGTTGTGCGAGTGTCCTCTCAGTGAGAGTGCACTGTTTGAGCAGTTCCTACTTGTGTATGTGTCTTCTCAGTTACAGTGCGCTTTTTCAGCAATTCGTAGTGGTGTGTGTGTTCTCAGTGAAACTGCACTGTTTGAGCTCTTCCTAGTGGTGTGTGTGTGTTCTCAGAGACAGTGTACAGTTTCAGCAGTTCCTAGTTGCGCGTGTGTGTTCTCAGTGACATTGCACAGTTTCAGCCGTTTCATAGTTGAGTGTGAGCGTACTCAGTGACAGTGCACTTTTTGAGCAGTTCCTAGTTATGTGTGTGTGTTATGAGAGACAGTGCGCTGTTTCAGCAGTTCCTTGTTGTTTGTGTGTGTGTGTTCTCAGTGTCAGTGGACTGTTCAGCAGTTCCTAGTTGTGTGTGAGTGTTCTCAGTGTCAGTGCGCTGTTTCAGCAGCTCCTAGATGTGTGTGTGTGTTCTCAGTGACAGTGCACTGTTTCAGCAGTTTCTAGTTGTGTGTGTGTGTTCTCAGTGACAGTGCACTGTTTCAACTGATCCTCGTTATGTGTGTGTGTTCTTAGAGACAGTGCGCTATTTCTGCGGTTCCTTGTTGTGTGTGTGTGTGGTCTCAGTGGCAGTGCACTGTTTCAGCAGTTCCTAGTTGAGTGTGGGTGTTCTCAGTGACAGTGCGCTGTTTCAGCAGTTGCTGGTTGTGTGTGTGTGATCTCAGTGACAGTGCACTGTTTCAGCAGTTCCCAGTTGCGTGTGTGTGTTCTCAGAGACAGTGCGCTGTTTCAGCAGTTCCTTGTTGTGTGTGTGTGTGTGTGTTCTCAGTGACAGTGCGCTGTTTCAATAGTTGCTAGTTGTGTGTTTGTGTTCTCAGTGACAGTGCACTTTTTCAGCAGTTCCCAGTTGTGTGTGTGTGTTCTCAGTGACAGTGCACTTTTTCAGCAGTTCCTAGTTGCGTGTGTGTGTTCGCTGTGACAGTGCACTTTTTCAGCAGTTCCCAGTTGCGTGTGTGTGTTCTCAGTGACAGTGCACTTTTTCAGCAGTTGCTAGTTGTGTGTGTGTGTTCTCAGTGACAGTGCGCTGTTTCAGCTGTTCCTAGTTGTCTGTGTGTATTTTCAGTGACAGTGCACTGTTTAAGCAGTTCCTAGTTGTGTGTGAGTGTTCTTAGTAACAGTGCGCTCTTTCTGTAGTTCCTAGTTGTGTGTGTTCTCAGTGACAGTGCACTGCTTCAGCAGTTCCTCGTTGTGTGTGTGTGTGTGTGTTCTCAGTGACAGTGCACTGTTTCAGCAGTTCCTCGTTGTGTGTGTGTGTTCTGAGGAACAGTGCGCTGTTTGAGCAGTTCCTACTTGTGTGTGTGTTTTCTCAGTTACAGTGCACTTTTTCAGCCGTTCCTAGTTGTGTGTGTGTTTGTGTTCTCAGTGACAGTGCACTGTTTCAGCTGTTCCTTGTTGGGTGTGTGTGTTCTCAGTGACAGTGCACTGTTTCTGCAGTTCCTCGTGGTGTGTGTGTTCTCAGTGAAAGTGCACTGTTTCAGCAGTTCCTAGTTGTGTGTGTGTGTTCTCAGTGACAGTTCGCTGTTTCAGCAGTTTCTAGTTGTGCGAGTGTGCTCTCAGTGAGAGTGCACTGTTTGAGCAGTTCCTACTTGTGTATGTGTCTTCTCAGTTACAGTGCGCTTTTTCAGCAATTCGTAGTGGTGTGTGTGTTCTCAGTGAAACTGCACTGTTTGAGCTCTTCCTAGTGGTGTGTGTGTGTTCTCAGAGACAGTGTACAGTTTCAGCAGTTCCTAGTTGCGCGTGTGTGTTCTCAGTGACATTGCACAGTTTCAGCCGTTTCATAGTTGAGTGTGAGCGTACTCAGTGACAGTGCACTTTTTGAGCAGTTCCTAGTTATGTGTGTGTGTTATGAGAGACAGTGCGCTGTTTCAGCAGTTCCTTGTTGTTTGTGTGTGTGTGTTCTCAGTGTCAGTGGACTGTTCAGCAGTTCCTAGTTGTGTGTGAGTGTTCTCAGTGTCAGTGCGCTGTTTCAGCAGCTCCTAGATGTGTGTGTGTGTTCTCAGCGACTGTGCACTGTTTCAGCAGTTTCTAGTTGTGTGTGTGTGTTCTCAGTGACAGTGCACTGTTTCAACTGATCCTCGTTATGTGTGTGTGTTCTTAGAGACAGTGCGCTATTTCTGCGGTTCCTTGTTGTGTGTGTGTGTGGTCTCAGTGGCAGTGCACTGTTTCAGCAGTTCCTAGTTGAGTGTGGGTGTTCTCAGTGACAGTGCGCTGTTTCAGCAGTTGCTGGTTGTGTGTGTGTGATCTCAGTGACAGTGCACTGTTTCAGCAGTTCCCAGTTGCGTGTGTGTGTTCTCAGAGACAGTGCGCTGTTTCAGCAGTTCCTTGTTGTGTGTGTGTGTGTGTGTTCTCAGTGACAGTGCGCTGTTTCAATAGTTGCTAGTTGTGTGTTTGTGTTCTCAGTGACAGTGCACTTTTTCAGCAGTTCCCAGTTGTGTGTGTGTGTTCTCAGTGACAGTGCACTTTTTCAGCAGTTCCTAGTTGCGTGTGTGTGTTCGCTGTGACAGTGCACTTTTTCAGCAGTTCCCAGTTGCGTGTGTGTGTTCTCAGTGACAGTGCACTTTTTCAGCAGTTGCTAGTTGTGTGTGTGTGTTCTCAGTGACAGTGCGCTGTTTCAGCTGTTCCTAGTTGTGTGTGTGTGTGTGTTCTCACTGAATGTGCGCTGTTTCAGCAGTTCCTAGTTGTGTGTGAGTGTTCTTAGTAACAGTGCGCTCTTTCTGTAGTTCCTAGTTGTGTGTGTTCTCAGTGACAGTGCACTGCTTCAGCAGTTCCTCGTTGTGTGTGTGTGTGTGTGTTCTCAGTGACAGTGCACAGTTTCAGCAGTTCCTCGTTGTGTGTGTGTGTTCTGAGGAACAGTGCGCTGTTTGAGCAGTTCCTACTTGTGTGTGTGTTTTCTCAGTTACAGTGCACTTTTTCAGCCGTTCCTAGTTGTGTGTGTGTTTGTGTTCTCAGTGACAGTGCACTGTTTCAGCTGTTCCTTGTTGGGTGTGTGTGTTCTCAGTGACAGTGCACTGTTTCTGCAGTTCCTCGTGGTTTGTGTGTTCTCAGTGAAAGTGCACTGTTTCAGCAGTTCCTAGTTGTGTGTGTGTGTTCTCGGTGACAGTGCACTCTTTCAGCAGTTCCTCGTTGTCTGTGTGTGTTCTCAGTGACAGTGCGCTGTTTCAGCAGTTCCGAGTTGAGCGTGTGTGTTCTCAGTGAAAGTGCACTGTTTCAGCAGTTCCTAGTTGTGTGTGAGTTTTCTTAGTAACAGTGCGCTGTTTCAGCAGTTCCTAGTTGTGTGTGTGTGTTCTCAGTGACAGTGCACTGTTTCAGCAGGTTCTTGTTGTGTATGTGTGTTCTTAGTAGCAGTGCGCTGTTTAAGTAGTTCCTAGTTGTCTGTGTGTATTTTCAGTGACAGTGCACTGTTTAAGCAGTTCCTAGTTGTGTGTGAGTGTTCTTAGTAACAGTGCGCTGTTTCAGTAGTTCCAAGTTGTGTGTGTGTGTGTGTTCTCAGTGACAGTGCACTGTTTCAGCAGTTTCTAGTTGTGTGTGTGTGTTCTCAGTGACAGTGCACTGTTTCAGCAGTTCCTAGTTGTCTGTGTGTGTTTTCAGTGACAGTGCACTGTTTAAGCAGTTCCTAGTTGCGTGTGAGTGTTCTTTGTAACAGTGCGCTCTTTCAGTAGTTCCTAGTTGTGTGTGTGTGTGTTCTCAGTGACAGTGCACTGTTTCAGCAGTTGCTAGATGTGTGCGTGTGTTCTCAGTGACAGTGCACTGTTTCCGCAGTTCCTAGTTGCGTGTTTGTGTTCTCAGTGACAGTGTACAGTGTCAGCAGTTGCTGGTTGTGTGTGGGTGTTCTCAGAGACAGTGTTCTCAGAGACAGTGTGCTGTTTCAGCAATTCCTTGTTGTGTGTGTGTGTGTGTTCTCAGTGACAGGGCACTGTTTCAGCAGTTCCTTGTTGAGTGTGAGTGTTCTTAGTAACAGTGCGCTGTTTCAGTCGTTCCAAGTTGTGTGTGTGTGTGTGTTCTCAGTGACAGTGCACTGTTTCAGCAGTTTCTATAGGTGTGTGTGTGTTCTCAGTGACAGTGCACTGTTTCAGCAGTTCCTAGTTGTCTGTGTGTGTTTTCAGTGACAGTGCACTGTTTAAGCAGTTCCTAGTTGTGTGTGAGTGTTCTTTGTAACAGTGCGCTCTTTCAGTAGTTCCTAGTTGTGTGTGCGTGTGTTCTCAGTGGCAGTGCACTGTTTCAGTAGTTTCTAGTTGCGTGTTTGTGTTCTCAGTGACAGTGTACAGTATCAGCAGTTGCTGGTTGTGTGTGGGTGTTCTCAGAGACAGTGCGCTGTTTCAGCAGTTCCTTGTTGTGTGTGTGTGTGTTCTCAGTGGCAGTACACTGTTTCAGCAGTTCCTACTTGAGTGTGGGGTGTTCTCAGTGACAGTGCGCTGTTTCAGCAGTTGCTGGTTGTCTGTGTGTGTGTTCTCACTGAATGTGCGCTGTTTCTGCTGTTCCTAGTTGTGTGTGTGTGTTCTCAGTGACAGTGCAGTGTTTGAGCAGTTCCTACTTGTGTGTGTGTTTTTTCAGTGACAGTGCACTTTTTCAGCAATTCCTAGTGGTGTGTGTGTTCTCAGTGACAGTGCACTGTTTCAGCAGTTCCTAGTTGCTTGTGTGTTCTCAGTGACAGTGTAATGTTTCCGCAGTTCCTATTTGCGTGTGTGTTCTCAGTGACAGTGCACTGTTTCAGCAGTTCCTAGTTGCGTGAGTGTTTTCTCAGTGACCGTGCACTGTTTCAGCAGTTGCTCATTGTGTGTGTGTGTTCTCAGTGACAGTTCACTGTTTCAGCAGTTCCGAGTTGTGTGTGAGTGTTCTTAGTAACAGTGCACTCTTCCAGTAGTTCTTAGTTGTGTGTGTGTGTGATCTCAGTTACAGTGCACTGTTTCAGCAGTTCCTAGTTGTCTGTGTGTGTTCTCAGTGACAGTGCGCTATTTCAGCTGTTCCGAGTGGTGTGTGTGTGTTCTCAGTGAAAGTGCGCTGTTTAAGCAGTTCCTAGTTGTGTGTGAGTGTGTTCTCAGTGACAGTGCACTGTTTCAGCAGTTCCTCGTTGTGTGTGAGTGTTCTGAGGAACAGTGCGCTGTTTGAGAAGTTCCTACTTGTGTGTGTGTTTTCTCAGTTACAGTGCACTTTTTCAGCAGTTCCTAGTTGTGTGTGTTGTGTGTTCTCAGTGACAGTGCACTGTTTCAGCTTTTCCTTGTTGGGTGTGTGTGTTCTCAGTGACAGTGCACTGTTTCAGCAGTTCCTA
Organism: Chiloscyllium punctatum; assembly: GCF_047496795.1. Classification (NCBI taxonomy): domain Eukaryota; kingdom Metazoa; phylum Chordata; class Chondrichthyes; order Orectolobiformes; family Hemiscylliidae; genus Chiloscyllium; species Chiloscyllium punctatum. The sequence continues at coordinate 56,132,128 of NC_092755.1, read as the reverse complement.
GTTATGTGAGTGTTTTCTCAGTGACAGTGCACTGTTTCAGCAATTCCTAGTGGTATTTGTGTTCTCAGTAAAAGTGCACTGTTTCAGTAGTTCCGAGTTGTGTGTGAGTGTTCTTAGTAACAGTGCGCTGTTTAAGTAGTTCCGAGTTGTGTGTGAGTGTTCTCAGTGACAGTGCACTGTTTCATCAGTTCCTAGTTGTGTATGTGTGTTCTCGGTGACAGTGTACTCTTTCAGCAGTTCCTAGTTGTCTGTGTGTGTTCTCAGTGACAGTGCGCTGTTTCAGCAGTTCCGAGTTGAGCGTGTGTGTTCTCAGTGAAAGTGCACTGTTTCAGCAGTTCCTGGTTGTGTGTGAGATTTCTTAGTAACAGTGCGCTGTTTCAGTAGTTCCAAGTTGTGTGTGTGTGTGTGTTCTCAGTGACAACGCACTGTTTCAGCAGTTCTTAGTTGTGAGTGTGTGTTCTCAGTGACTGTGCACTGTTTCAGCAGTTCCTAGTTGTGGGTGTGTGTTCGCAGTGACAGTGCACTGTTTCAGCAGTTCCTAGTTGCGTGTATGTGTTCTCAGTGACAGTGCACTGTTTCAGCAGTTCCTTGTTGTGTGTGTGTGTTCTCAGTGACAGTGCACTGTTTCAGCAGTTCCTAGTTGTGTGTGTGTGTTCTCAGTGACAGTTCACTGTTTCAGCAGTTCCTAGTTGTGTGTGTGTGTTCTCAGTGACAGTGCACTGTTTCAGCAGTTGCTCGTTGTGTGTGTGTGTTCTCAGTGACAGTGCACTGTTTCAGCAGTTCCTAGTTGTGGGTGTGTGTTCGTAGTGACAGTGCACTGTTTCAGCAGTTCCTAGTTGCGTGTGTGTGTGTGTTCTCAGTGAATGTGCTCTGCTTCAGCTGTTCCTAGTTGTGTGTGTGTGTTCTCAGTGACAGTGCACTGTTTGAGCAGTTCCTACGTGTGTGTGTGTTTTCTCAGTGACAGTGCACTGTTTCAGCAATTCCTAGTGGTGTGTGTATTCTCAGTGAAAGTGCACTGTTTCAGCAGTTCCGAGTTGTATGTGAGTGTTCTTAGTAACAGTGCGCTGGTTCAAGTAGTTCCTAGTTGTGTGTGTGTGTTCTCACTGACAGTGCGCTGTTTCAGCAGTTCCTAGTTGTGTGTTTGTGTTCTCAGTGACAGTGCACTGTTTCAGCTGTTCCTTGTTGGGTGTGTGTGTTCTCAGTGACAGTGCACTGTTTCTGCAGTTCCTCGTGGTGCGTGTGTTCTCAGTGAAAGTGCACTGTTTCAGCAGTTCCTAGTTGTGTGTGTGTGTTCTCGGTGACAGTGCACTCTTTCAGCAGTTCCTCGTTGTCTGTGTGTGTTCTCAGTGACAGTGCGCTGTTTCAGCAGTTCCGAGTTGAGCGTGTGTGTTCTCAGTGAAAGTGCACTGTTTCAGCAGTTCCTAGTTGTGTGTGAGTTTTCTTAGTAACAGTGCGCTGTTTCAGCAGTTCCTAGTTGTGTGTGTGTGTTCTCAGTGACAGTGCACTGTTTCAGCAGGTTCTTGTTGTGTATGTGTGTTCTTAGTAGCAGTGCGCTGTTTAAGTAGTTCCTAGTTGTCTGTGTGTATTTTCAGTGACAGTGCACTGTTTAAGCAGTTCCTAGTTGTGTGTGAGTGTTCTTAGTAACAGTGCGCTGTTTCAGTAGTTCCAAGTTGTGTGTGTGTGTGTGTTCTCAGTGACAGTGCACTGTTTCAGCAGTTTCTAGTTGTGTGTGTGTGTTCTCAGTGACAGTGCACTGTTTCAGCAGTTCCTAGTTGTCTGTGTGTGTTTTCAGTGACAGTGCACTGTTTAAGCAGTTCCTAGTTGCGTGTGAGTGTTCTTTGTAACAGTGCGCTCTTTCAGTAGTTCCTAGTTGTGTGTGTGTGTGTTCTCAGTGACAGTGCACTGTTTCAGCAGTTGCTAGATGTGTGCGTGTGTTCTCAGTGACAGTGCACTGTTTCCGCAGTTCCTAGTTGCGTGTTTGTGTTCTCAGTGACAGTGTACAGTGTCAGCAGTTGCTGGTTGTGTGTGGGTGTTCTCAGAGACAGTGTTCTCAGAGACAGTGTGCTGTTTCAGCAATTCCTTGTTGTGTGTGTGTGTGTGTTCTCAGTGACTGGGCACTGTTTCAGCAGGTTCTTGTTGTGTATGTGTGTTCTTAGTAGCAGTGCGCTGTTTAAGTAGTTCCTAGTTGTCTGTGTGTATTTTCAGTGACAGTGCACTGTTTAAGCAGTTCCTAGTTGTGTGTGAGTGTTCTTAGTAACAGTGCGCTGTTTCAGTAGTTCCAAGTTGTGTGTGTGTGTGTGTTCTCAGTGACAGTGCACTGTTTCAGCAGTTTCTAGTTGTGTGTGTGTGTTCTCAGTGACAGTGCACTGTTTCAGCAGTTCCTAGTTGTCTGTGTGTGTTTTCAGTGACAGTGCACTGTTTAAGCAGTTCCTAGTTGCGTGTGAGTGTTCTTTGTAACAGTGCGCTCTTTCAGTAGTTCCTAGTTGTGTGTGTGTGTGTTCTCAGTGACAGTGCACTGTTTCAGCAGTTGCTAGATGTGTGCGTGTGTTCTCAGTGACAGTGCACTGTTTCCGCAGTTCCTAGTTGCGTGTTTGTGTTCTCAGTGACAGTGTACAGTGTCAGCTGTTGCTGGTTGTGTGTGGGTGTTCTCAGAGACAGTGTTCTCAGAGACAGTGTGCTGTTTCAGCAATTCCTTGTTGTGTGTGTGTGTGTGTTCTCAGTGACAGGGCACTGTTTCAGCAGTTCCTTGTTGAGTGTGAGTGTTCTTAGTAACAGTGCGCTGTTTCAGTCGTTCCAAGTTGTGTGTGTGTGTGTGTTCTCAGTGACAGTGCACTGTTTCAGCAGTTTCTATAGGTGTGTGTGTGTTCTCAGTGACAGTGCACTGTTTCAGCAGTTCCTAGTTGTCTGTGTGTGTTTTCAGTGACAGTGCACTGTTTAAGCAGTTCCTAGTTGTGTGTGAGTGTTCTTTGTAACAGTGCGCTCTTTCAGTAGTTCCTAGTTGTGTGTGCGTGTGTTCTCAGTGGCAGTGCACTGTTTCAGTAGTTTCTAGTTGCGTGTTTGTGTTCTCAGTGACAGTGTACAGTATCAGCAGTTGCTGGTTGTGTGTGGGTGTTCTCAGAGACAGTGCGCTGTTTCAGCAGTTCCTTGTTGTGTGTGTGTGTGTTCTCAGTGGCAGTACACTGTTTCAGCAGTTCCTACTTGAGTGTGGGGTGTTCTCAGTGACAGTGCGCTGTTTCAGCAGTTGCTGGTTGTCTGTGTGTGTGTTCTCACTGAATGTGCGCTGTTTCTGCTGTTCCTAGTTGTGTGTGTGTGTTCTCAGTGACAGTGCAGTGTTTGAGCAGTTCCTACTTGTGTGTGTGTTTTTTCAGTGACAGTGCACTTTTTCAGCAATTCCTAGTGGTGTGTGTGTTCTCAGTGACAGTGCACTGTTTCAGCAGTTCCTAGTTGCTTGTGTGTTCTCAGTGACAGTGTAATGTTTCCGCAGTTCCTATTTGCGTGTGTGTTCTCAGTGACAGTGCACTGTTTCAGCAGTTCCTAGTTGCGTGAGTGTTTTCTCAGTGACAGTGCACTGTTTCAGCAGTTGCTCATTGTGTGTGTGTGTTCTCAGTGACAGTTCACTGTTTCAGCAGTTCCGAGTTGTGTGTGAGTGTTCTTAGTAACAGTGCACTCTTCCAGTAGTTCTTAGTTGTGTGTGTGTGTGATCTCAGTTACAGTGCACTGTTTCAGCAGTTCCTAGTTGTCTGTGTGTGTTCTCAGTGACAGTGCGCTGTTTCAGCTGTTCCGAGTGGTGTGTGTGTGTTCTCAGTGAAAGTGCGCTGTTTAAGCAGTTCCTAGTTGTGTGTGAGTGTGTTCTCAGTGACAGTGCACTGTTTCAGCAGTTCCTCGTTGTGTGTGAGTGTTCTGAGGAACAGTGCGCTGTTTGAGAAGTTCCTACTTGTGTGTGTGTTTTCTCAGTTACAGTGCACTTTTTCAGCAGTTCCTAGTTGTGTGTGTTGTGTGTTCTCAGTGACAGTGCACTGTTTCAGCTTTTCCTTGTTGGGTGTGTGTGTTCTCAGTGACAGTGCACTGTTTCAGCAGTTCCTAGTTATGTGAGTGTTTTCTCAGTGACAGTGCACTGTTTCAGCAATTCCTAGTGGTATTTGTGTTCTCAGTAAAAGTGCACTGTTTCAGTAGTTCCGAGTTGTGTGTGAGTGTTCTTAGTAACAGTGCGCTGTTTAAGTAGTTCCGAGTTGTGTGTGAGTGTTCTCAGTGACAGTGCACTGTTTCATCAGTTCCTAGTTGTGTATGTGTGTTCTCGGTGACAGTGTACTCTTTCAGCAGTTCCTAGTTGTCTGTGTGTGTTCTCAGTGACAGTGCGCTGTTTCAGCAGTTCCGAGTTGAGCGTGTGTGTTCTCAGTGAAAGTGCACTGTTTCAGCAGTTCCTGGTTGTGTGTGAGATTTCTTAGTAACAGTGCGCTGTTTCAGTAGTTCCAAGTTGTGTGTGTGTGTGTGTTCTCAGTGACAACGCACTGTTTCAGCAGTTCTTAGTTGTGAGTGTGTGTTCTCAGTGACTGTGCACTGTTTCAGCAGTTCCTAGTTGTGGGTGTGTGTTCGCAGTGACAGTGCACTGTTTCAGCAGTTCCTAGTTGCGTGTATGTGTTCTCAGTGACAGTGCACTGTTTCAGCAGTTCCTTGTTGTGTGTGTGTGTTCTCAGTGACAGTGCACTGTTTCAGCAGTTCCTAGTTGTGTGTGTGTGTTCTCAGTGACAGTTCACTGTTTCAGCAGTTCCTAGTTGTGTGTGTGTGTTCTCAGTGACAGTGCACTGTTTCAGCAGTTGCTCGTTGTGTGTGTGTGTTCTCAGTGACAGTGCACTGTTTCAGCAGTTCCTAGTTGTGGGTGTGTGTTCGTAGTGACAGTGCACTGTTTCAGCAGTTCCTAGTTGCGTGTGTGTGTGTGTTCTCAGTGAATGTGCTCTGCTTCAGCTGTTCCTAGTTGTGTGTGTGTGTTCTCAGTGACAGTGCACTGTTTGAGCAGTTCCTACGTGTGTGTGTGTTTTCTCAGTGACAGTGCACTGTTTCAGCAATTCCTAGTGGTGTGTGTATTCTCAGTGAAAGTGCACTGTTTCAGCAGTTCCGAGTTGTATGTGAGTGTTCTTAGTAACAGTGCGCTGGTTCAAGTAGTTCCTAGTTGTGTGTGTGTGTTCTCACTGACAGTGCGCTGTTTCAGCAGTTCCTAGTTGTGTGTGTGTGTTCTCAGTGACAGTGCGCTGTTTCAGCAGTTCTGAGTTGAGTGTGTGTGTTCTCAGTGAAAGTGCGCTGTTTCAGCAGTTCCTCGTTGTCTGTGTGTGTTCTCAGTGTCAGTGCGCTGTTTCAGCAGTTCCTAGTTGTGTGTGTGTGTTCTCAGTGAAAGTGCACTGTTTCAGCAGTTCCTAGTTGTGTGTGAGTTTTCTTAGTAACAGTGCGCTATTTCAGCAGTTCCAAGTTGTGTGTGAGTGTGTTCTTATTGACAACGCACTGTTTCAGCAGTTCCGAGTTGTGTGTGTGTGTTCTCAGTGACAGTGTGCTGTTTCAGCAGTTCCTAGTTGTGTGTGTGTGTGTTCTCAGTGACAGTAAGTACACTGCTTGAGCAGTTCCTAGTTGTGTGTGTGTGTTCTTAGTGACAGTGCACTCTTTGAGCAGTTCCTACTTGTGTGTGTGTTTTCTCAGTGACAGTGCACTGTTTCAGCAGTTCCTAGTTGCGGGTGTGTTCTCAGTGACTGTGCACTGTTTCAGCAGTTCCTAGTTGCGCGTGTGTTCTCAGTGACAGTGCACTGTTTCAGCAGTTCTTGGTTGCGTGTGTGTTTTCTCAGTGACAGTTCACTGTTTCAGCAGTTCCTATTTGTGTGTGTGTGTTCTCAGTGACAGTGCACTGTTTCAGCAGTTCCTAGTTGCGTGTGTGTGTTCTCAGTGACAGTGCACTGTTTCAGCAGTTCCTAGTTGCTTGTGTGTTTTCTCAGTGACAGTGCACTGTTTCAGCAGTTGCTCGTTGTGTGTGTGTGTTCTCAGTGACAGTGCACTGTTTCAGCAGTTCCTAGTTGCGTGTGTGTGTTCTTAATGACAGTGCTCTGTTTCAGCAGTTCCTAGTTGTGGGTGTGTGTTCTTAATGACAGTGCTCTGTTTCAGCAGTTCCTAGTTGTGGGTGTGTGTTCGCAGTGACAGTGTACTTTGTCAGCAGTTGCAAGTTGTGTGTGTGTGTTCTCGATGACAGTGCACTGTTTCAGCATTTCCTAGTTGTGGGTGTGTATTCGCAGTGACAGTGCACTTTTTCAGCAGTTGCAAGTTGTGTGCATGTGTTCTCAGTGACAGTGCACTGTTTCAGCTGTTCCTAGTTGTGTGTGTGTGTTCTCAGTGACAGTGCACTGTTTCAGCTGTTCCTAGTTGTGTGTGTGTGTTCTTAATAACAGTGCGCTGTTTAAGTAGTTCCTAGTTGTCTGTGTGTATTTTCAGTGACAGTGCACTGTTTAAGCAGTTCCTAGTTGTGTGTGAGTGTTGTTTGTAACAGTGCGCACTTTCAGTAGTTCCTAGTTGTGTGTGTGTGTGTTCTCAGTGACAGTGCACTGTTTCAGCAGTTGCTAGTTGTGTGCGTGTGTTCTCAGTGACAGTGCACTGTTTCCGCAGTTCCTAGTTGCCTGTTTGTGTTCTCAGTGACAGTGCACTGTTTCCGCAGTTCCTAGTTGCGTGTTTGTGTTCTCAGTGACAGTGCACTGTTTCAGTAGTTTCTAGTTGCGTGTTTGTGTTCTCAGTGACAGTGTACAGTGTCAGCAGTTGCTGGTTCTGTGTGGGTGTTCTCAGAGACAGTGCGCTGTTTCAGCAGTTCCTAGTTGTGTGTGTGTGTGTTCTCAGTGACAGTGCACTGTTTGAGCAGTTCCTACTTGTGTGTGTGTTTTCTCAGTGACAGTGCACTGTTTCAGCAGTTCCTCGTTGCGTGTGTGTTTTCTCAGTGACAGTGCAGTGTTTCAGCAGTTGCTCGTTGTGTGTGTGTGTTCTCAGTGACAGTGTACTGTTTCAGCAGTTCCTAGTTGCGTGTGTGTGTTCTCAGTGACAGTGCACTGTTTCAGCAGTTCCTAGTTGCGTGTGTGTGTTCTCAGTGACAGTGCACTTTTTCAGCAGTTGCTAGTTGTGTGTGTGTGTTCTCAGTGACAGTGCACTGTTTCAGCTGTTCCTAGTTGTGTGTGTGTGTGTGTTCTCAGTGAATGTGCGCTGCTTCAGCTATTCCTAGTTGTGTGTGTGTGTTCTCAGTGACAGTGCACTGTTTCAGCAGTTCCTACTTGTGTGTGTGTTTTCTCAGTGACAGTGCAATGTTTCAGCAATTCCTAGTGGTGTGTGTATTCTCAGTGAAAGTGCACTGTTTCAGCAGTTCCAAGTTGTGTGTGTGTGTGTTCTCACTGACAGTGCACTGTTTCAGCAGTTTCTAGTTGTGTATGTGTGTTGTTAGTAACAGTGCACTGTTTAAGTAGTTCCTAGTTGTCTGTGTGTATTTTCAGTGACAGTGCACTGTTTAAGCAGTTCCTAGATGTGTGTGAGTGTTCTTAGTAACAGTGCGCTGTTTCAGTAGTTCCAAGTTGTGTGTGTGTTCTCAGTGACAGTGCACTGTTTCAGCAGTTTCTAGTTGTGTGTGTGTGTTCTCAGTGACAGTGCACTGTTTCAGCAGTTCCTAGTTGTCTGTGTGTGTTTTCAGTGACTGTGCACTGTTTAAGCAGTTCCTAGTTGTGTGTGAGTGTTCTTTGTAACAGTGCGCTCTTTCAGTAGTTCCTAGTTGTGTGTGTGTGTGTTCTCAGTGACAGTGCACTGTTTCAGCAGTTGCTAGTTGTGTGCGTGTGTTCTCAGTGACAGTGCACTGTTTCCGCAGTTGCGAGTTGCGTGTTTGTGTTCTCAGTGACAGTGTACAGTGTCAGCAGTTGCTGGTTGTGTGTGGGTGTTCTCAGAGACAGTGCGCTGTTTCAGCAGTTCCTTGTTGTGTGTGTGTGTGTGTTCTCAGTGACAGGGCACTGTTTCAGCAGTTCCTTTTTGAGTGTGTGTGTTCTCAGTGACAGTGCACTGTTTCAGCAGTTCCTAGTTGTGTGTGTGTTCTCAGTGACAGTGCACTTTTTAAGCAGTTCCTAGTTGTGTGTGTGTGTGTGGTCTCAGTGGCAGTGCACTGTTTCAGCAGTTCCTTGTTGATTGTGGGGTGTTCTCAGTGACAGTGCGCTGTTTCAGCAGTTGCTGGTTATGTGTGTGTGTTCTCAGTGACAGTGCACTTTTTCAGCAGTTCCTAGTTGTGTGTGTGTGTTCGCAGTGACAGTGCACTGTTTCAGCAGTTGCTAGTTGTTTTTGTGTGTTCTCAGTGACAGTGCACTGTTTCAGCAGTTGCTAGTTGTGTGTGTGTGTGTGTTCTCACTGAATGTGCGCTGTTCTGCTGTTCCTAGTTGTGTGTGTGTGTTCTCAGTGACAGTGCAGTGTTTGAGCAGTTCCTACTTGTGTGTGTGTTTTTTCCTTGACAGTGCACTGTTTCAGCAATTCCTCGTGGTGTGTGTGTTCTCAGTGAAAGTGCACTGTTTCAGCAGTTCCGAGTTGTGTGTGAGTGTTCTTAGTAACAGTGCACTGTTTCAGCAGTTCCTAGTTGCGTGTGTGTTCTCAGTGACAGTGCACTGTTTCAGCAGTTGCTAGTTGTGTGTGTGTGTTCTCAGTGACAGTGCACTGTTTCAGCAGTTGCTCGTTGTGTGTGTGTGTTCTCAGTGACAGTGCACTGTTTCAGCAGTTCCTAGTTGCGTGTGTGTGTTCTCAATGACTGTGCACTGTTTCAGCATTTCCAATTTGTGGGTGTGTGTTCGCAGTGACAGTGCACTGTTTCAGCAGTTCCTAGCTGCGTGTGTGTGTGTGTTCTCAGTGAATGTGCTCTGCTTCAGCTGTTCCTAGTTGTGTGTGTGTGTTCTCAGTGACAGTGCACTTTTTCAGCAATTCCTAGTGGTGTGTGTATTCTCAGTGAAAGTGCACTGTTTCAGCAATTCCGAGTTGTATGTGAGTGTTCTTAGTAACAGTGCGCTGGTTCAAGTAGTTCCTAGTTGTGGGTGTGTGTTCTCACTGACAGTGCGCTGTTTCAGAAGTTCCTAGTTGTGTGTGTGTGTTCTCAGTGACAGTGCGCTGTTTCAGCAGTTCTGAGTTGAGCGTGTGTGTTCTCAGTGAAAGTGCGCTGTTTCAGCAGTTCCTCGTTGTCTGTGTGTGTTCTCAGTGTCAGTGCACTGTTTCAGCAGTTCCCAGTTGAGTGTGTGTGTTCTCAGCGAAAGTGCACTGTTTCAGCAGTTCCTAGTTGTGTGTGTGTGTTCTCAGTGACAGTGCGCTATTTGAGCAGTTCCGAGTTGTGTGTGTGTGTTCTCAGTGACAGTGCGCTGTTTCAGCAGTTCCTAGTTGTGTGTGTGTGTGTTCTCAGTGACAGTACACTGCTTGAGCAGTTCCTAGTTGTGTGTGTGTGTTCTTAGTGACAGTGCACTCTTTGAGCAGTTCCTACTTGTGTGTGTGTGTGTGTTCTCATTGACAGTGCACTGTTTCAGCATTTCCCAGTTGTGTGTGTGTGTTCTCTGTGACAGTGCACTTTTTCAGCAGTTCCAAGTTGTGTGTGTGTGTTCTCAGTGACAGTGAACTGTTCAGCTGTTCCTAGTTGTGTGTGTGTTTTCTCGGCGATAGTGCGCTTTTTCAGCATTTCCTTGTTGTATGTGTGCTCTCAGTGATAGCACACTGTTTCAGCAGTTCCTAGTTGTGAGTGTGTGTTCTCAGTGACATTGCGCAGTTTCAGCTGTTCCTCGTTGTGTATGTGTATTCTCTGTGACAGTGCACTGTTTAAGCAGTTCCGAGTTGTGTGTGTGTGTTCTCAGTGACAGTGCACTGTTCAGCTGTTCCTAGTTGTGTGTGTGTTTTCTCGGCGATAGTGCGCTGTTTCAGCATTTCCTTGTTGTTGTGTGCGTGCTCTCAGTGATAGCACACTGTTTCCGCAGTTCCTTGTGATGTGTGTGTGTTCTCAGTGACAGTGCGCAGTTTCAGCTGTTCCTTTTTGTGTCTGCGTGTGTTCTCAGTGACAGTGCGCTGTTTCAGCAGTTCCTTGTTGTGTGTGTGTGTGTGTGTGTGTGTTCTCAGTGACAGTGCACTGTTTGAGCAGTTCCTACATGTGTGTGTGTTTTCTCAGTTACAGCGCACTCCTTCAGCAGTTGCTCGTTGTGTGTGAGTGTTCTTAGTAACAGTGCGCTGTTTCAGTAGTTCATAGTTGTGTGTGTGTGTTCTCACTGACAGTGCACTGTTTCAGCAGTTCCTAGGTGTGGGTGTGTGTGTTCTCAGTGACAGTGCACTGTTTCAGCAGTTCCTAGTTGTGTGAGTGTTCTTAGTAACAGTGCACTGTTTCAGTAGTTCCTAGTTGTGTGTGTGTGCTCTCAGTGACAGTGCACTGGTTTAGCAGTTCCTAGTTGTGGGTGTGTGTGTTCTCAGTGACAGTGCACTGTTTCAGCAGTTCCGAGTTGTGTGTGTGTTCTTAGTAACAGTGCGCTGTTTCAGCAGTTCCTAGTTGTGTGGGTGTGTGTGTGTGTGTGTGTTCTCAGTGACAGTGCACTGTTTCAGCAGTTCCGAGTTGTGTGTGAGTGTTCTTAGTAACAGTGCGTTGTTTCAGCAGTTCCTAGTTGTGTGTGAGTGTTCTTAGTAACAGTGCACTGTTTCAGTAGTTCCTAGTTGTGTGTGTGTGCTCTCAGTGACAGTGCACTGTTTCAGCAGTTCCTAGTTGTGGGTGTGTGTGTTCTCACTGACAGTGCACTGTTTCAGCAGTTCCTAGTTGTGTGTGTGTTCTTAGTAACAGTGCGCTGTTTCAGCTGTTCCTAGTTGTGTGTGTGTGTGTGTGTGTGTGTGTGTGTGTGTGTGTGTGTTCTCAGTGACAGTGCACTGTTTCAGCAGTTGCTCGTTGTGTGTGTGTGTTCTCAGTGACAGTGCACTGTTTCAGCAGTTCCTTGTTGCGTGTGTGTGTTCTCAATGACAGTGTACTTTTTCAGCAGTTGCAAGTTGTGTGTGTGTGTTCTCAATGACAGTGCACTGTTTCAGCAGTTCCTAGTTGTGTGTGAGTGTTCTTCGTAACAGTGCGTTGTTTCAGCAGTTCCTAGGTGTGTGTGAGTGTTCTTAGTGACAGTGCACTGTTTCAGCAGTTCCTAGTTGTGTGTGTGTGTGTGTTCTCAGTGACAGTGCACTGTTTCAGCAGTTGCTAGTTGTGTGTGTGTGTTCTCAGTGACAGTGCACTGTTTCAGCTGTTCCTCGTTGTTTGTGTGTGTGTGTTCTCAGTGAATGTGCGCTGCTTCAGCTGTTCCTAGTTGTGTGTGTGCGTGTTCTCAGTGACAGTGCACTGTTTGAGCAGTTCCTACTTGTGTGTGTGTTTTCTCAGTGACAGTGCACTGTTTCAGCAATTCCTAGTGGTGTGTGTATTCTCAGTGAAAGTGCACTGTTTCAGCAGTTCCGAGTTGTGTGTGTGTGAGTGTTCTTCGTAACAGTGCGCTATTTCAGTAGTTCCTAGTTGTGTGTGTGTTTTCTCACTGACAGTGCACTGTTTGAGCATTTCCTACTTGTGTGTGTGTTTTCTCAGTGACAGTGCACTATTTCAGCAATTCCTCGTGGTGTGTGTATTCTCAGTAACAGTGCGCTGTTTCAGCAGTTCCTCGTTGTGTGTGTGTGCTCTCAGTGACAGTGCACTGTTTCAGCAGTTCCTAGTTGTGGGTGTGTGTGTTCTCACTGACAGTGCACTGTTTCAGCAGTTCCTAGTTGTGGGTGTGTGTGTTCTCACTGACAGTGCACTGTTTCAGCAGTTCCTAGTTGTGTGTGTGTTCTTCGTAACAGTGCGCTGTTTCAGCAGTTCCTAGTTGTGTGTATGTGTGTGTGTGTGTGTGTGTGTGTGTGTGTGTGTGTGTTCTCAGTGACAGTGCACTGTTTCAGCAGTTCCGAGTTGTGTGTGAGTGTTCTTAGAAACAGTGCGTTGTTTCAGCAGTTCCTAGGTGTGTGTGAGTGTTCTTAGTGACAGTGCGCTGTTTCAGCAGTTCCTAGTTGTGTGTGTGTGTATGTTCTCAGTGACAGTGCACTGTTTCAGCAGTTGCTAGTTGTGTGTGTGTGTGTGTTCTCAGTGAATGTGCGCTGCTTCAGCTGTTCCTAGTTGTGTGTGTGTGTGTTCTCAGTGACAGTGCACTGTTTGAGCAGTTCCTACTTGTGTGTGTGTTTTCTCAGTGACAGTGCACTGTTTCAGCAATTCCTAGTGGTGTGTGTATTCTCAGTGAAAGTGCACTGTTTCAGCAGTTCCGAGTTGTGTGTGAGTGTTCTTCGTAACAGTGCGCTGTTTCAGTAGTTCCTAGTTGTGTGTGTGTTTTCTCACTGACAGTGCGCTGTTTCAGCAGTTCCTAGTTGTGTGTGTGTTCTCAGTGACAGTGCACTGTTTCAGCAGTTCCCAGTTGCGTGTGTGTGTTCTCAGTGACAGTGCACTGTTTAAGCAGCTCCTAGTTGTGTGTGAGTGTTCTTAGTAACAGTGCGCTCTTTCAGTAGTTCCTAGTTGTGTGTGTGTGCTCTCAATGACAGTGCACTGTTTCAGCAGTTCCTAGTTGTGTGTGTGTGTGTTCTCAGTGACAGTGCACTGTTTCAGCAGTTCCTTGTTGTGTGTGTGTGTGTGTGTTCTCAGTGACAGTGCACTGTTTCAGCAGTTCCCAGTTGCGTGTGTGTGTTCTCAGTGACAGTGCACTGTTTAAGCAGCTCCTAGTTGTTTGTGAGTCTTCTTAGTAACAGTGCCCTCTTTCAGTAGTTCCTAGTTGTGTGTGTGTGTGTTCTCAGTGACAGTGCACTGTTTCAGCAGTTCCTAGTTGTGTGTGTGTGAGTGTTCTCAGTGACAGTGCACTGTTTCAGCAGTTCCTTGTTGTGTGTGAGTGTTCTGAGGAACAGTGCGCTGTTTGAGCAGTTCCTACTTGTGTGTGTGTTTTCTCAGTTACAGTGCACTTTTTCAGCAGTTCCTAGTTGTGTGTGTGTGTGTGTTCTCAGTGACAGTGCACTGTTTGAGCAGTTCCTACATGTGTGTGTGTTTTCTCAGTTACAGTGCACTCCTTCAGCAGTTCCTAGTTGTGTGTGTGTTCTCAGTGAAAGTGCACTGTTTCAGCAGTTCCGAGTTGTGTGTGAGTGTTGTTAGTAAAAGTGCGCTGTTTCAGTAGTTCCTAGTTGTGTGTGTGTTTTCTCACTGACAGTGCGCTGTTTCAGCAGTTCCTAGTTGTGTGTGAGTGTTCTTCGTAACAGTGCGCTGTTTCAGCAGTTTCTTGTTTGTGTGTGTGTTCTTAGTAACAGTGCGCTGTTTAAGTAGTTCCTAGTTGTGTGTGTGTGTTCTCAGTGACAGTGAACTGTTTCAGCAGTTCCTACTTGTGTGTGTGTTTTCTCAGTTACAGTGCGCTGTTTCAGCAGTTGCTCATTGTGTGTGTGTGTGTGTGTGTGTGTGTGTGTGTGTTCTCAGTGACAGTGCACTGTTTCAGCAGTTCCGAGTTGTGTGTGAGTGTTCTTAGTAACAGTGCGTTGTTTCAGCAGTTCCTTGGTGTGTGTGAGTGTTCTTAGTGACAGTGCGCTGTTTCAGCAGTTCTTAGTTGTGTGTGTGTGTGTGTGTGTCTGTGTGTGTGTGTTCTCAGTGAATGTGCGCTGCTTCAGCTGTTCCTAGTTGTGTGTGTGCGTGTTCTCAGTGACAGTGCACTGTTTGAGCAGTTCCTACTTGTGTGTGTGTTTTCTCAGTGACAGTGCACTGTTTCAGCAATTCCTAGTGGTGTGTGTATTCTCAGTGAAAGTGCACTGTTTCAGCAGTTCCGAGTTGTGTGTGTGTGAGTGTTCTTCGTAACAGTGCGCTATTTCAGTAGTTCCTAGTTGTGTGTGTGTTTTCTCACTGACAGTGCACTGTTTGAGCATTTCCTACTTGTGTGTGTGTTTTCTCAGTGACAGTGCACTATTTCAGCAATTCCTCGTGGTGTGTGTATTCTCAGTAACAGTGCGCTGTTTCAGCAGTTCCTCGTTGTGTGTGTGTGCTCTCAGTGACAGTGCACTGTTTCAGCAGTTCCTAGTTGTGTGTGTGTGTTCTCAGTGACAGTGCACTGTTTCAGCAGTTCCTAGTTGTGGGTGTGTGTGTTCTCACTGACAGTGCACTGTTTCAGCAGTTCCTAGTTGTGGGTGTGTGTGTTCTCACTGACAGTGCACTGTTTCAGCAGTTCCTAGTTGTGTGTGTGTTCTTCGTAACAGTGCGCTGTTTCAGCAGTTCCTAGTTGTGTGTATGTGTGTGTGTGTGTGTGTGTGTGTGTGTGTGTGTGTTCTCAGTGACAGTGCACTGTTTCAGCAGTTCCGAGTTGTGTGTGAGTGTTCTTAGAAACAGTGCGTTGTTTCAGCAGTTCCTAGGTGTGTGTGAGTGTTCTTAGTGACAGTGCGCTGTTTCAGCAGTTCCTAGTTGTGTGTGTGTGTGTGTTCTCAGTGACAGTGCACTGTTTCAGCAGTTGCTAGTTGTGTGTGTGTGTTCTCAGTGACAGTGCACTGTTTCAGCTGTTCCTCGTTGTTTGTGTGTGTGTGTTCTCAGTGAATGTGCGCTGCTTCAGCTGTTCCTAGTTGTGTGTGTGTGTGTTCTCAGTGACAGTGCACTGTTTGAGCAGTTCCTACTTGTGTGTGTGTTTTCTCAGTGACAGTGCACTGTTTCAGCAATTCCTAGTGGTGTGTGTATTCTCAGTGAAAGTGCACTGTGTCAGCAGTTCCGAGTTGTGTGTGAGTGTTCTTCGTAACAGTGCCCTGTTTCAGTAGTTCCTAGTTGTGTGTGTGTTTTCTCACTGACAGTGCGCTGTTTCAGCAGTTCCTAGTTGTGTGTGTGTTCTCAGTGACAGTGCACTGTTTCAGCAGTTCCCAGTTGCGTGTGTGTGTTCTCAGTGACAGTGCACTGTTTAAGCAGCTCCTAGTTGTGTGTGAGTGTTCTTAGTAACAGTGCGCTCTTTCAGTAGTTCCTAGTTGTGTGTGTGTGCTCTCAATGACAGTGCACTGTTTCAGCAGTTCCTAGTTGTGTGTGTGTGTGTTCTCAGTGACAGTGCACTGTTTCAGCAGTTCCTTGTTGTGTGTGTGTGTGTGTGTTCTCAGTGACAGTGCACTGTTTCAGCAGTTCCCAGTTGCGTGTGTGTGTTCTCAGTGACAGTGCACTGTTTAAGCAGCTCCTAGTTGTTTGTGAGTCTTCTTAGTAACAGTGCCCTCTTTCAGTAGTTCCTAGTTGTGTGTGTGTGTGTTCTCAGTGACAGTGCACTGTTTCAGCAGTTCCTAGTTGTGTGTGTGTGAGTGTTCTCAGTGACAGTGCACTGTTTCAGCAGTTCCTTGTTGTGTGTGAGTGTTCTGAGGAACATTGCGCTGTTTGAGCAGTTCCTACTTGTGTGTGTGTTTTCTCAGTTACAGTGCACTTTTTCAGCAGTTCCTAGTTGTGTGTGTGTGTGTGTTCTCAGTGACAGTGCACTGTTTGAGCAGTTCCTACATGTGTGTGTGTTTTCTCAGTTACAGTGCACTCCTTCAGCAGTTCCTAGTTGTGTGTGTGTTCTCAGTGAAAGTGCACTGTTTCAGCAGTTCCGAGTTGTGTGTGAGTGTTGTTAGTAAAAGTGCGCTGTTTCAGTAGTTCCTAGTTGTGTGTGTGTTTTCTCACTGACAGTGCGCTGTTTCAGCAGTTCCTAGTTGTGTGTGAGTGTTCTTCGTAACAGTGCGCTGTTTCAGCAGTTTCTTGTTGTGTGTGTGTGTTCTTAGTAACAGTGCGCTGTTTAAGTAGTTCCTAGTTGTGTGTGTGTGTTCTCAGTGACAGTGAACTGTTTCAGCAGTTCCTACTTGTGTGTGTGTTTTCTCAGTTACAGTGCGCTGTTTCAGCAGTTGCTCATTGTGTGTGTGTGTGTGTGTGTGTGTGTGTGTGTGTTCTCAGTGACAGTGCACTGTTTCAGCAGTTCCGAGTTGTGTGTGAGTGTTCTTAGTAACAGTGCGTTGTTTCAGCAGTTCCTTGGTGTGTGTGAGTGTTCTTAGTGACAGTGCGCTGTTTCAGCAGTTCTTAGTTGTGTGTGTGTGTGTGTGTGTGTTCTCAGTGACAGTGCACTGTTTCAGCAGTTGCTAGTTGTGTGTGAGTGTTCTTCGTAACAGTGCGCTGTTTCAGTAGTTCATAGTTGTGTGTGAGTGTTCTTCGTAACAGTGCGCTGTTTCAGTAGTTCCTAGTTGTGTGTGTGTTTTCTCACTGACAGTGCGCTGTTTCAGCAGTTCCTAGTTGTGTGTGTGTGTTCTTCATAACAGTGCGCTGTTTCAGTAGTTCCTAGTTGTGTGTGTGTTTTCTCACTGACAGTGCACTGTTTCAGCAGTTTCTTGTTTTGTGTGTGTGTTCTCAGTGACAGTGCACTGTTTCAGCAGTTCCTCGTTGAGTGTGAGTGTTCTGAGGAACAGTGCGCTGTTTGAGCAGTTCATTCTTGTGTGTGTGTTTTCTCAGTTACAGTGCACTTTTTGAGCAGTTCCTAGTTGTGTGTGTGTGTGTGATCTCAGTGACAGTGCACTGTTTGAGCAGTTCCTAGTTGTGTGTGTGTTCTCAGTGACAGTGCACTGTTTCAGCAGTTCCTTGTTGTGTGTGTGTGTGTGTTCTCATTGACAGTGCACCGTTTCAGCATTTCCTAGTTGTGTGTGTGTGTTCTCAGTGACAGTGCACTGTTCAGCTGTTCCTAGTTGTGTGTGTGTTTTCTCGGCGATAGTGCGCTGTTTCAGCATTTCCTTGTTGTTGTGTGCGTGCTCTCAGTGATAGCACACTGTTTCCGCAGTTCCTTGTGATGTGTGTGTGTTCTCAGTGACAGTGCGCAGTTACAGCTGTTCCTTTTTGTGTCTGCGTGTGTTCTCAGTGACAGTGCGCTATTTCAGCAGTTCCTTGTTGTGTGTGTGTGTGTGTGTGTGTGTGTTCTCAGTGACAGTGCACTGTTTGAGCAGTTCCTATATGTGTGTGTGTTTTCTCAGTTACAGCGCACTCCTTCAGCAGTTCCTAGTTGTGTGTGTATATGTTCTCAGTGACAGTGCACTGTTTGAGCAGTTCCTACTTGTGTGTGTGTTTTCTCAGTTACAGTGCGCTGTTTCAGCTGTTGCTCGTTGTGTGTGAGTGTTCTTAGTAACAGTGCGCTGTTTCAGTAGTTCCTAGTTGTGTGTGTGTGTTCTCACTGACAGTGCACTGTTTCAGCAGTTCCGAGTTGTGTGTGTGTGCTCTCAGGACAGTGCACTTTTTCAGCAGTTCCTAGCTGTGGGTGTGTGTGTTCTCAGTGACAGTGCACTGTTTCAGCAGTTCCGAGTTGTGTGTGTGTGCTCTCAGGACAGTGCACTTTTTCAGCAGTTCCTAGCTGTGGGTGTGTGTGTTCTCAGTGACAGTGCACTGTTTCAGCAGTTCCGAGTTGTGTGTGTGTTCTTAGTAACAGTGCACTGTTTCAGTAGTTCCTAGTTGTGTGTGTGTGCTCTCAGTGACAGTGCACTTTTTCAGCAGTTCCTAGTTGTGTGAGTGTTCTTAGTAACAGTGCACTGTTTCAGTAGTTCCTAGTTGTGTGTGTGTGCTCTCAGTGACAGTGCACTTTTTCAGCAGTTCCTAGCTGTGGGTGTGTGTGTTCTCAGTGACAGTGCACTGTTTCAGCAGTTCCGAGTTGTGTGTGTATTCTTAGTAACAGTGCGCTGTTTCAGCAGTTCCTAGTTGTGTGGGTGTGTGTGTGTGTGTGTGTGTGTGTGTGTGTGTGTTCTCAGTGACAGTGCACTGTTTCAGCAGTTCCTAGTTGTGTGAGTGTTCTTAGTAACAGTGCACTGTTTCAGTAGTTCCTAGTTGTGTGTGTGTGCTCTCAGTGACAGTGCACTTTTTCAGCAGTTCCTAGCTGTGGGTGTGTGTGTTCTCAGTGACAGTGCACTGTTTCAGCAGTTCCGAGTTGTGTGTGTGTTCTTAGTAACAGTGCGCTGTTTCAGCAGTTCCTAGTTGTGTGTGTGTGTGTGTGTGTGTGTGTGTGTGTGTGTTCTCAGTGACAGTGCACTGTGTCAGCAGTTCCTAGTTGTGTGTGAGTGTTCTTAGTAACAGTGCACTGTTTCAGTAGTTCCTAGTTGTGTGTGTGTGCTCTCAGTGACAGTGCACTGTTTCAGCAGTTCCTAGTTGTGGGTGTGTGTGTTCTCACTGACAGTGCACTGTTTCAGCAGTTCCGAGTTGTGTGTGAGTGTTCTTAGTAACAGTGCGTTGTTTCATCAGTTCCTAGGTGTGTGTGAGTGTTCTTAGTGACAGTGCACTGTTTCAGCAGTTCCTAGTTGTGTGTGTGTGTGTGTTCTCAGTGACAGTGCACTGTTTCAGCAGTTGCTAGTTGTGTGTGTGTTTTCTCAGTGACAGTGCACTGTTTCAGCAGTTCCGAGTTGCGTGTGTGTGTTCTCAGTGACAGTGCACTGTTTCAGTAGTTCCTAGTTGTGTGTGTGTTTTCTCACTGACAGTGCGCTGTTTCAGCAGTTCCTAGTTGTGTGTGAGTGTTCTTCGTAACAGTGCGCTGTTTCAGCAGTTTCTTGTTGTGTGTGTGTGTTCTTAGTAACAGTGCGCTGTTTAAGTAGTTCCTAGTTGTGTGTGTGTGTTCTCAGTGACAGTGAACTGTTTCAGCAGTTCCTACTTGTGTGTGTGTTTTCTCAGTTACAGTGCGCTGTTTCAGCAGTTGCTCATTGTGTGTGTGTGTGTGTGTGTGTGTGTGTGTGTGTGTGTTCTCAGTGACAGTGCACTGTTTCAGCAGTTCCGAGTTGTGTGTGAGTGTTCTTAGTAACAGTGCGTTGTTTCAGCAGTTCCTTGGTGTGTGTGAGTGTTCTTAGTGACAGTGCGCTGTTTCAGCAGTTCTTAGTTGTGTGTGTGTGTGTGTGTGTGTGTGTGTGTGTTCTCAGTGACAGTGCACTGTTTCAGCAGTTGCTAGTTGTGTGTGAGTGTTCTTCGTAACAGTGCGCTGTTTCAGTAGTTCATAGTTGTGTGTGAGTGTTCTTCGTAACAGTGCGCTGTTTCAGTAGTTCCTAGTTGTGTGTGTGTTTTCTCACTGACAGTGCGCTGTTTCAGCAGTTCCTAGTTGTGTGTGTGTGTTCTTCATAACAGTGCGCTGTTTCAGTAGTTCCTAGTTGTGTGTGTGTTTTCTCACTGACAGTGCACTGTTTCAGCAGTTTCTTGTTTTGTGTGTGTGTTCTCAGTGACAGTGCACTGTTTCAGCAGTTCCTCGTTGAGTGTGAGTGTTCTGAGGAACAGTGCGCTGTTTGAGCAGTTCATACTTGTGTGTGTGTTTTCTCAGTTACAGTGCACTTTTTGAGCAGTTCCTAGTTGTGTGTGTGTGTGTGTGATCTCAGTGACAGTGCACTGTTTGAGCAGTTCCTAGTTGTGTGTGTGTTCTCAGTGACAGTGCACTGTTTCAGCAGTTCCTTGTTGTGTGTGTGTGTGTGTTCTCATTGACAGTGCACCGTTTCAGCATTTCCTAGTTGTGTGTGTGTGTTCTCAGTGACAGTGCACTGTTCAGCTGTTCCTAGTTGTGTGTGTGTTTTCTCGGCGATAGTGCGCTGTTTCAGCATTTCCTTGTTGTTGTGTGCGTGCTCTCAGTGATAGCACACTGTTTCCGCAGTTCCTTGTGATGTGTGTGTGTTCTCAGTGACAGTGCGCAGTTACAGCTGTTCCTTTTTGTGTCTGCGTGTGTTCTCAGTGACAGTGCGCTATTTCAGCAGTTCCTTGTTGTGTGTGTGTGTGTGTGTGTGTGTGTTCTCAGTGACAGTGCACTGTTTGAGCAGTTCCTATATGTGTGTGTGTTTTCTCAGTTACAGCGCACTCCTTCAGCAGTTCCTAGTTGTGTGTGTATATGTTCTCAGTGACAGTGCACTGTTTGAGCAGTTCCTACTTGTGTGTGTGTTTTCTCAGTTACAGTGCGCTGTTTCAGCTGTTGCTCGTTGTGTGTGAGTGTTCTTAGTAACAGTGCGCTGTTTCAGTAGTTCCTAGTTGTGTGTGTGTGTTCTCACTGACAGTGCACTGTTTCAGCAGTTCCTAGGTGTGGGTGTGTGTGTTCTCAGTGACAGTGCACTGTTTCAGCAGTTCCGAGTTGTGTGTGTGTTCTTAGTAACAGTGCGCTGTTTCAGCAGTTCCTAGTTGTGTGTGTGTGTGTGTGTGTGTGTGTGTGTGTGTGTGTGTGTGTGTGTGTGTTCTCAGTGACAGTGCACTGTGTCAGCAGTTCCTAGTTGTGTGTGAGTGTTCTTAGTAACAGTGCGTTGTTTCATCAGTTCCTAGGTGTGTGTGAGTGTTCTTAGTGACAGTGCACTGTTTCAGCAGTTCCTAGTTGTGTGTGTGTGTGTGTTCTCAGTGACAGTGCACTGTTTCAGCAGTTGCTAGTTGTGTGTGTGTGTTCTCAGTGAATGTGCGCTGCTTCAGCTGTTCCTAGTTGTGTGTGTGTGTTCTCAGTGACAGTGCACTGTTTGAGCAATTCCTAGTGGTGTGTGTATTCTCAGTGAAAGTGCACTGTTTCAGCAGTTCCGAGTTGTGTGTGAGTGTTCTTCGTAACAGTGCGCTATTTCAGTAGTTCCTAGTTGTGTGTGTGTGTTCTCAGTGACAGTGCACTGTTTGAGCAGTTCCTACTTGTGTGTGTGTTTTCTCAGTGACAGTGCACTGTTTCAGCAGTTTCTTGTTTTGTGTGTGTGTTCTCAGTGACAGTGCACTGTTTGAGCATTTCCTACTCGTGTGTGTGTTTTCTCAGTGACAGTGCACTGTTTCAGCAATTCCTCGTGGTGTGTGTATTCTCAGTAACAGTGCGCTGTTTCAGCAGTTCTAGTTGTGTGTGTGTGTTCTTAGTAACAGTGCACTGTTTAAGTAGTTCCTAGTTGTGTGTGTGTGTTCTCAGTGACAGTGCACTGTTTCAGCAGTTTCTAGTTGTGTGTGTGTTCTCAGTGACAGTGCACTGTTTCAGCATTTGCTAGTTGTGTGTGTGTTTTCTCAGTGACAGTGCACTGTTTCAGCAGTTCCGAGTTGCGTGTGTGTGTTCTCAGTGACAGTGCACTGTTTCAGCAGTTGCTAGTTGTGTGTGTGTTTTCTCAGTGACAGTGCACTGTTTCAGCAGTTCCGAGTTGCGTGTGTGTGTTCTCAGTGACAGTGCACTGTTTCAGCAGTTGCTAGTTGTGTGTGTGTTTTCTCAGTGACAGTGCACTGTTTCAGCAGTTCCGAGTTGCGTGTGTGTGTTCTCAGTGACAGTGCACTGTTTCAGCAGTTGCTCGTTGTGTGTGGGTGTTCTCAGTGACAGTGCACTGTTTCAGCTGTTCCTAGTTGTGTGTGTGTGTTCTCAGTGACAGTGCGCTGTTTCAGCAGTTCCTAGTTGTGTGTGTGTGTGTTCGCAGTGACAGTGCGCTGTTTCAGCAGTTCCTAGTTGTGTGTGTGTGTGTTCGCAGTGACAGTGCGCTGTTTCAGCAGTTGCTAGTTGTGTGTGTGTGTGTTCTCAGTGACAGTGCACTGTATCAGCAGTTCCGAGTTTCGTGTGTGTGTTCTCAATGACAGTGCACTGTTTCAGCAGTTGCTAGTTGTGTGTGTGTGTGTGTGTTCTCAGTGAATGTGCGCTGTTTCAGCTGTTCCTAGTTGTGTGTGTGTGTTCTCAGTGACAGTGCACTGTTTGAGCAGTTCCTACTTGTGTGTGTGTTTTCTCAGTGACAGTGCACTGTTTCAGCAGTTTCTTGTTTTGTGTGTGTGTTCTCAGTGACAGTGCACTGTTTGAGCATTTCCTACTCGTGTGTGTGTTTTCTCAGTGACAGTGCACTGTTTCAGCAATTCCTCGTGGTGTGTGTATTCTCAGTAACAGTGCGCTGTTTCAGCAGTTCTAGTTGTGTGTGTGTGTTCTTAGTAACAGTGCACTGTTTAAGTAGTTCCTAGTTGTGTGTGTGTGTTCTCAGTGACAGTGCACTGTTTCAGCAGTTTCTAGTTGTGTGTGTGTTCTCAGTGACAGTGCACTGTTTCAGCATTTGCTAGTTGTGTGTGTGTTTTCTCAGTGACAGTGCACTGTTTCAGCAGTTCCGAGTTGCGTGTGTGTGTTCTCAGTGACAGTGCACTGTTTCAGCAGTTGCTAGTTGTGTGTGTGTTTTCTCAGTGACAGTGCACTGTTTCAGCAGTTCCGAGTTGCGTGTGTGTGTTCTCAGTGACAGTGCACTGTTTCAGCAGTTGCTAGTTGTGTGTGTGTTTTCTCAGTGACAGTGCACTGTTTCAGCAGTTCCGAGTTGCGTGTGTGTGTTCTCAGTGACAGTGCACTGTTTCAGCAGTTGCTCGTTGTGTGTGGGTGTTCTCAGTGACAGTGCACTGTTTCAGCTGTTCCTAGTTGTGTGTGTGTGTTCTCAGTGACAGTGCGCTGTTTCAGCAGTTCCTAGTTGTGTGTGTGTGTGTTCGCAGTGACAGTGCGCTGTTTCAGCAGTTCCTAGTTGTGTGTGTGTGTGTTCGCAGTGACAGTGCGCTGTTTCAGCAGTTGCTAGTTGTGTGTGTGTGTGTTCTCAGTGACAGTGCACTGTATCAGCAGTTCCGAGTTTCGTGTGTGTGTTCTCAATGACAGTGCACTGTTTCAGCAGTTGCTAGTTGTGTGTGTGTGTGTGTGTTCTCAGTGAATGTGCGCTGTTTCAGCTGTTCCTAGTTGTGTGTGTGTATTCTCAGTGACAGTGCACTGTTTGAGCATTTCCTACTTGTGTGTGTGTTTTCTCAGTGACAGTGCACTGTTTCAGCAATTCCTAGTGGTGTGTGTGTTCTCAGTGAAAGTCCACTGTTTCAGCAGTTCAGAGATGTTCGTGAGTGTTTTCAGTAACAGTGCGCTGTTTCAGTAGTTCCTAGTTGTTTGTGTGTGTTCTCACTGACAGTGCGCTGTTTCAGCAGTTCCGAGTTGTGTGTGTGTGTTCTCAGTGACAGTGCGCTGTTTGAGCAGTTCCTAGTTGTATGTGTGTGTTCTCAGTGACAGTGCACTGTTTCAGCAGTTCCTAGTTGTGTGTGTGTCCTTAGTAACAGTGTGCTGTTTGAGCAGTTCCTACTTTTGTGTGTGTTTTCTCAGTTACAGTGCACTGTTTCAGCTGTTCCTAGTTGTGTGTGTGTGTGTGTGTGTGTGTGTTCTCAGTGAATGTGCGCTGTTTCAGCTGTTCCTAGTTGTGAGTGTGTGTTCTCAGTGACAGTGCACTGTTTGAGCAGTTCCCACTTGTGTGTGTGTTTTCTCAGAGTCAGTGCACTGTTTCAGCAATTCCTAGTGGTGTGTGTGTTCTCAGTGAAAGTGCACTGTTTCAGTAGTTCCTAGTTGTGTGTGTGTGTTCTCACTGACAGTGCGCTGTTTCAGCAGTTCCTAGTTGTGTGTGTGTGTTCTCAGTGACAGTGCGCTGTTTCAGCAGTTCCGAGTTGTGTGTGTGTGTTCTCAGTGAAAGTGCCCTGTTTCAGCAGTTCCTAGTTGTGTGTGAGTGTTCTTCGTAACAGTGCGCTGTTTCAGTATTTCTGAGTTGTTTGTGTGTTTTCTCAGTTACAGTGCACTGTTTCAGCAGTTCCTAGTTGTGTTTGAGTGTTCTCAGTGAAAATGCACTGTTTCCGCAGTTCCTCGTAGTGTGTGAGTGTTCTTCGGAACAGTGGGCTGTTTGAGCACTTCCTACATGTGTGTGTGATTTCTCAATTACAGTTCACTTTTACAGCAGTTCCTAGTTGTGTGTGTGTGTTCTCAGTGACAGTGCACTGTTTCAGCTGTTCCTCGTTGTGTGTGTGTGTGTGTGTTCTCAGTGAATGTGCGCTGTTTCAGCAGTTCCGAGTTGTGTGTGTGTGTTCTCAGTGAAAGTGCACTGTTTCAGCAGTTCCTAGTTGTGTGTGTGTTCTTAGTAACAGTGTGCTGTTTCAGCAGTTCCTTGTTGTGTGTGAGTGTTCTTAGTAACAGTGCACTGTTTCAGTAGTTCCTAGTTGTGTGTGTGTGTTCTCAGTGACAGTGCACTGTTTCAGCAGTTCCTAGTTGTGTGTGTGTGTTCTCAGTGACAGTGCACTGTTTCAGCAGTTCCGAGTTGTGTGTGAGCGTTCTTAGTAACAGTGCGTTGTTTCAGCAGTTCCTAGGTGTGTGTGAGTGTTCTTAGTGACAGTGCGCTGTTTCAGCAGTTACTAGTTGTGTGTGTGTGTGTGTTCTCAGTGACAGTGCACTGTTTCAGCAGTTGCTAGTTGTGTGTGTGTGTTCTCAGTGACAGTGCACTGTTTCAGCTGTTCCTCGTTGTTTGTGTGTGTTTGTTCTCAGTGAATGTGCGCTGCTTCAGCTGTTCCTAGTTGTGTGTGTGTGTGTTCTCAGTGACAGTGCACTGTTTGAGCAGTTCCTACTTGTGTGTGTGTTTTCTCAGTGACAGTGCACTGTTTCAGCATTTCCTAGTGGTGTGTGTATTCTCAGTGAAAGTGCACTGTTTCAGCAGTTCCGAGTTGTGTGTGAGTGTTCTTCGTAACAGTGCGCTATTTCAGTAGTTCCTAGTTGTGTGTGTTTTTTCTCACTGACAGTGCAGTGTTTCAGCAGTTTCTTGTTTTGTGTGTGTGTTCTCACTGATAGTGCACTGTTTGAGCATTTCCTACTTGTGTGTGTGTTTTCTCAGTGACAGTGCACTGTTGCAGCAATTCCTCGTGGTGTGTGTATTCTCAGTAACAGTGCGCTGTTTCAGCAGTTCTAGTTGTGTGTGTGTGTTCTTAGTAACAGTGCGCTGTTTAAGTAGTTCCTAGTTTTGTGTGTGTGTTCTCAGTGACAGTGCAGTGTTTCAGCAGTTTCTAGTTGTGTGTGTGTGTTCTCAGTGACAGTGCACTGTTTCAGCAGTTGCTAGTTGTGTGTGTGTTTTCTCAGTGACAGTGCACTGTTTCAGCAGTTCCGAGTTGCGTGTGTGTGTTCTCAGTGACAGTGCACTGTTTCAGCAGTTGCTAGTTGTGTGTGTGTTTTCTCAGTGACAGTGCACTGTTTCAGCAGTTCCGAGTTGCGTGTGTGTGTTCTCAGTGACAGTGCGCTGTTTCATCAGTTGCTAGTTGTGTGTGTGTTTTCTCAGTGACAGTGCACTGTTTCAGCAGTTCCGAGTTGCGTGTGTGTGTTCTCAGTGACAGTGCACTGTTTCAGCAGTTGCTCGTTGTGTGTGGGTGTTCTCAGTGACAGTGCACTGTTTCAGCTGTTCCTAGTTGTGTGTGTGTGTTCTCAGTGACAGTGCGCTGTTTCAGCAGTTCCTAGTTGTGTGTGTGTGTGTTCGCAGTGACAGTGCGCTGTTTCAGCAGTTCCTAGTTGTGTGTGTGTGTTCGCAGTGACAGTGCACTGTATCAGCAGTTCCGAGTTTCGTGTGTGTGTTCTCAATGACAGTGCACTGTTTCAGCAGTTGCTAGTTGTGTGTGTGTGTGTGTGTGTTCTCAGTGAATGTGCGCTGTTTCCGCTGTTCCTAGTTGTGTGTGTGTATTCTCAGTGACAGTGCACTGTTTGAGCATTTCCTACTTGTGTGTGTGTTTTCTCAGTGACAGTGCACTGTTTCAGCAATTCCTAGTGGTGTGTGTGTTCTCAGTGAAAGTCCACTGTTTCAGCAGTTCAGAGATGTTTGTGAGTGTTTTCAGTAACAGTGCGCTGTTTCAGCAGTTCCTAGTTGTGTGTGTGTGTTCTCAGTGACAGTGCACATTTTCAGCAGTTCCTAGTTGTGTGTGTTTTTTCTCACTGACAGTGCAGTGTTTCAGCAGTTTCTTGTTTTGTGTGTGTGTTCTCAGTGTCAGTGCGCTGTTTGAGCATTTCCTACTTGTGTGTGTGTTTTCTCAGTGACAGTGCACTGTTGCAGCAATTCCTCGTGGTGTGTGTATTCTCAGTTACAGTGCACTGTTTCAGCTGTTCCTAGTTGTGTGTGTGTGTGTGTGTGTGTGTGTGTTCTCAGTGAATGTGCGCTGTTTCAGCTGTTCCTAGTTGTGAGTGTGTGTTCTCAGTGACAGTGCACTGTTTGAGCAGTTCCCACTTGTGTGTGTGTTTTCTCAGAGTCAGTGCACTGTTTCAGCAATTCCTAGTGGTGTGTGTGTTCTCAGTGAAAGTGCACTGTTTCAGTAGTTCCTAGTTGTGTGTGTGTGTTCTCAGTGACAGTGCGCTGTTTCAGCAGTTCCGAGTTGTGTGTGTGTGTTCTCAGTGAAAGTGCACTGTTTCAGTAGTTCCTAGTTGTGTGTGTGTGTTCTCACTGACAGTGCGCTGTTTCAGCAGTTCCTAGTTGTGTGTGAGTGTTCTTAGTAACAGTGTGATGTTTCAGCAGTTCCTAGTTGTGTGTGAGTGTTCTTCGGACCAGTGCGCTGTTTCAGTATTTCTGAGTTGTGTGTGTGTTTTCTCAGTTACAGTGCACTGTTTCAGCAGTTCCTAGTTGTGTTTGTGTGTTCTCAGTGAAAATGCACTGTTTCCGCAGTTCCTCGTAGTGTGTGAGTGTTCTTCGGAACAGTGCGCTGTTTGAGCACTTCCTACATGTGTGTGTGATTTCTCAATTACAATTCACTTTTACAGCAGTTCCTAGTTGTGTGTGTGTGTTCTCAGTGACAGTGCACTGTTTCAGCTGTTCCTAGTTGCGTGTGTGTGTGTGTGTTCTCTGTGAATGTGCGCTGTTTCAGCTGTTCCTCATTGTGTGTGTGTGTGTTCTCAGGGACAGTGCACTGTTTGAGCAGTTCCTAATTGTGTGAGTGTTCTTAGAAACAGTGTGCTGTTTCAGCAGTTCCTAGTTGTGTGTGAGTGTTCTTAGTGACAGTGCACTGTTTCAGTAGTTCCTAGTTGTGTGTGTGTGTGTTCTCACTGACAGTGCACTGTTTCAGCAGTTCCGAGTTGTGTGTGCGTGTTCTCAGTGAAAGTGCACTGTTTCAGCAGTTCCTAGTTGTGTGTGTGTTCTTTGTAACAGTGTGCTGTTTCAGCAGTTCCTAGTTGTGTGTGAGTGTTCTTAGTGACAGTGCAGTGTTTCAGTAGTTCTGTGTTGTTTGTGTGTGTTCTCAGGGACTGTGCACTGTTTCAGTTGTTCCCAGTTGTGTGTGTGTATTCTCAGTGACATTGCACTGTTTCAGCAGTTGCTAGTTGTGTGTGTGTGTTCTCAGTGACAGTGCACTGTATCAGCAGTTCCGAGTTGCGTGTGTGTGTTCTCAGTGACAGTGCACTGTTTCAGCAGTTGCTCGTTGTGTGTGGGTGTTCTCAGTGACAGTGCGCTGTTTCAGTAGTTCCTAGTTGTGTGTGTGTGTTCTCACTGACAGTGCGCTGTTTCTGCAGTTCCAAGTTGTGTGTGTGTATTCTCAGTGACAGTGCGCTTTTTCAGCAGTTCCGAGTTGTGTGTGTGTGCTCTCAGAGACAGTGCACTGTTTCAGCTGTTCCTAGTTGTATGTGAGTGTTCTTAGTAAGAGTGCGCTGTTTCAGCAGTTCCTAGTTGTGTGTGTGTGTGTTCTCAGTGACAGTGCACTGTTTCAGCAGTTGCTAGTTGTGTGTGAGTGTTCTTAGTAACAGTGCGCTGTTTCAGCAGTTCCTAGTTGTGTGTGTGTGTGTGTGTGTGTGTGTGTTCTCAGTGACAGTGCACTGTTTCAGCAGTTCCGAGTTGTGTGTGAGTGTTCTTAGTAACAGTGCGTTGTTTCAGCAGTTCCTAGTTGTATGTGTGTGTGTGTGTGTGTGTGTTCTCATTGACAGTGCACTGTTTCAGCAGTTCCTAGTCGCGTGTGTGTGTTCTCAGTGACAGTGCACTGTTTCAGCAGTTGCTAGTTGTGTGTGGGTTTTCTCAGTGACAGTGCACTGTTTCAGCAGTTCCTAGTTGCGTGTGTGTGTTCGCAGTGACAGTGCACTTTTTCAGCAGTTCCTACTTGCATGTGTGTGCGTTCTCAGTGAGAGGGCTCTGTTTCAGCAGTTGCTAGTTATGTGTGTGTGTTCTCAGTGACAGTGCACTGTTTCAGCTGTTCCTAGTTGTGTGTGTGTGTGTGTGTGATCTCAGTGAATGTGCGCTGTTTCAGCTGTTCCTAGTTGTGTGTGTGTTTTCTCAGTGACAGTGCACTGTTTCAGCAATTCCTAGTGGTGTGTGTGTTCTCAGTAACAGTGCGCTGTTTCAGTAGTTCCCAGTTGTGTGTGCGTGTTCTCATTGACAGTGCACTGTTTCAGCAGTTCCCAGTTGCGTGTGTGAGTTATCAGTGACAGTGCACTGTTTCAGCAGTTCCCAGTTGCGTGTGTGTGTGTTCTCAGTGACAGTGCACTGTTTCAGCAGTTGCACGTTGTGTGCGTGTGTGTTCTCAGTGACAGTGCACTGTTTCTGCTGTTCCTAGTTGTGTGTGTGTGTTCTCAGTGACAGTGCACTGTTTCAGCAGTTGCTCGTTGTGTGTGTGTGTTCTCAGTGACAGTGCACTGTTTCAGCTGTTCCTCGTTGTGTCTGTGTGTGTGTGTGTGTGTTCTCAGTGAATGTGCGCTGTTTGAGCAGTTGCTAGTTGAGTGTGTTTTTTCTCAGTGACAGTGCCCTGTTTCAGCAGTTC
The DNA here is from genome assembly GCF_047496795.1 of Chiloscyllium punctatum. Lineage (NCBI taxonomy): Eukaryota > Metazoa > Chordata > Chondrichthyes > Orectolobiformes > Hemiscylliidae > Chiloscyllium > Chiloscyllium punctatum. The sequence continues at coordinate 56,103,639 of NC_092755.1, read as the reverse complement.
CGAGTTGCGTGTGTGTGTTCTCAGTGACAGTGCACTGTTTCAGCAGTTGCTCGTTGTGTGTGTGTGTGTTCTTAGTAACAGTGCACTGTTTCAGTAGTTCCGAGTTGTGTGTGTGTGCTCTCAGTGTCAGTGCACTGTTTCAGCAGTTCCTAGTTTTGTGTGTGTGTGTGTGTGTGTGTTCTCAGTGACAGTGCACTGTTTCAGCTGTTCCTCGTTGTGTCTGTGTGTGTGTGTGTGTGTTCTCAGTGAATGTGCGCTGTTTGAGCAGTTGCTAGTTGAGTGTGTTTTTTCTCAGTGACAGTGCCCTGTTTCAGCAGTTCCGAGTTGCGTGTGTGTGTTCTCAGTGACGGTGCACTGTTTCAGCAGTTCCTAGTTGTGTGTGAGTGTTCTTAGTAACAGTGCGCTGTTTCAGCAGTTCCTAGTTGTGTGTGTGTTTGTGTGTGTGTTCTCAGTGACAGTGCACTGTTTCAGCAGTTCCGAGTTGTGTGTGAGTGTTCTTAGTAACAGTGCGTTGTTTCAGCAGTTCCTAGTTGTGTGTGTGTGTGTGTGTGTTCTCAGTGACAGCGCACTGTTTCAGCAGTTCCTAGTTGTGTGTGTGTGTGTGTGTGTGTGTGTGTGTGTGTGTGTGTGTGTTCTCAGTGACAGTGCACTGTTTCAGCAGTTCCGAGTTGTGTGTGAGTGTTCTTAGTAACAGTGCGTTGTTTCAGCAGTTCCTAGTTGTGTGTGTGTGTGTGTGTTTGTTCTCAGTGACAGTGCACTGTTTCAGCAGTTCCTCGTTGTGTGTGGGTGTTCTCAGTGACAGTGCACTGTTTGAGCAGTTCCTACATGTGTGTGTGTTTTCTCAGTTACAGTGCACTTCTTCAGCAGTTCCGAGTTGTGTGTGTGTGTGTTCTCAGTGAAAGTGCACTGTTTCAGCAGTTCCTAGTTGTGTGTGAGTGTTCTTAGTAACAGTGCACTGTTTCAGTAGTTCTGAGTTGTGTGTGTGTGCTCTCAGTGACAGTGCACTGTTTCAGCTGTTCCTAGTTGTGTGTGAGTGTTCTTAGTAAGAGTGCGCTGTTTCAGCAGTTCCTAGTTGTGTGTGTGTGTGTGTGTGTGTGTGTGTGTGTTCTCAGTGACAGTGCACTGTTTCAGCAGTTCCTAGTTGTGTGTGAGTGTTCTTAGTAACAGTGCGCTGTTTCAGCAGTTCCTAGTTGTGTGTGTGTGTGTGTGTGTTCTCAGTGACAGTGCACTGTTTCAGCAGTTCCAGTCGCGTGTGTGTGTTCTCAGTGACAGTGCACTGTTTCAGCAGTTGCTAGTTGTGTGTGTGTTTTCTCAGTGACAGTGCACTGTTTAAGCAGTTCCGAGTTGCGTGTGTGTGTTCTCAGTGACAGTGCACTGTTTCAGCAGTTCCTAGTTGCGTGTGTGTGTTCTCAGTGACAGTGCACTGTTTCAGCAGTTGCTAGTTGTGTCTGAGTGTTCTTAGTAACAGTGCGCTGTTTCAGTAGTTCCTAGTTGTGTGTGTGTGTTCTCAGTGACAGTGCACTGTTTCAGCAGTTCCGAGTTGCGTGTGTGTGTTCTCAGTGACAGTGCACTGTTTCAGCAGTTGCTCGTTGTGTGTGTGTGTGTGTGTTCTCAGTGACGGTGCACTGTTTCAGCAGTTCCTAGTTGTGTGTGAGTGTTCTTAGTAACAGTGCACTGTTTCAGCAGTTCCTAGTTGTGTGTGTGTTTGTGTGTGTGTTCTCAGTGACAGTGCACTGTTTCGCAGTTCCGAGTTGTGTGTGAGTGTTCTTAGTAACAGTGCGTTGTTTCAGCAGTTCCTACTTGTGTGTGTGTGTATGTGTGTTCTCAGTGACAGTGCACTGTTTCAGCAGTTCCTCGTTGTGTGTGTGTGTGTGTGTGTGTGTGTGTTCTCAGTGACAGTGCACTGTTTCAGCAGTTCCGAGTTGTGTGTGAGTGTTCTTAGTAACAGTGCGTTGTTTCAGCAGTTCCTAGTTGTATGTGTGTGTGTGTGTGTGTGTGTGTTCTCATTGACAGTGCACTGTTTCAGCAGTTCCTAGTCGCGTGTGTGTGTTCTCAGTGACAGTGCACTGTTTCAGCAGTTGCTAGTTGTGTGTGGGTTTTCTCAGTGACAGTGCACTGTTTCAGCAGTTCCTAGTTGCGTGTGTGTGTTCGCAGTGACAGTGCACTTTTTCAGCAGTTCCTACTTGCATGTGTGTGCGTTCTCAGTGAGAGGGCTCTGTTTCAGCAGTTGCTAGTTATGTGTGTGTGTTCTCAGTGACAGTGCACTGTTTCAGCTGTTCCTTGTTGTGTGTGTGTGTGTGTGTGATCTCAGTGAATGTGCGCTGTTTCAGCTGTTCCTAGTTGTGTGTGTGTTTTCTCAGTGACAGTGCACTGTTTCAGCAATTCCTAGTGGTGTGTGTGTTCTCAGTAACAGTGCGCTGTTTCAGTAGTTCCCAGTTGTGTGTGCGTGTTCTCATTGACAGTGCACTGTTTCAGCATTTCCCAGTTGCGTGTGTGTGTTCTCAGTGACAGTGCACTGTTTCAGCAGTTCCCAGTTGCGTGTGTGTGTGTTCTCAGTGACAGTGCACTGTTTCAGCAGTTGCACGTTGTGTGCGTGTGTGTTCTCAGTGACAGTGCACTGTTTCTGCTGTTCCTAGTTGTGTGTGTGTGTTCTCAGTGACAGTGCACTGTTTCAGCTGTTCCTCGTTGTGTCTGTGTGTGTGTGTGTGTGTTCTCAGTGAATGTGCGCTGTTTGAGCAGTTGCTAGTTGAGTGTGTGTTTTCTCAGTGACAGTGCCCTGTTTCAGTAGTTCCGAGTTGCGTGTGTGTGTTCTCAGTGACAGTGCACTGTTTCAGCAGTTGCTCGTTGTGTGTGTGTGTGTTCTTAGTAACAGTGCACTGTTTCAGTAGTTCCGAGTTGTGTGTGTGTGTGTGTGTGTGTACTCAGTGACGGTGCACTGTTTCAGCAGTTCCTAGTTGTGTGTGTGTGTGTGTGTGTGTACTCAGTGACGGTGCACTGTTTCAGCAGTTCCTAGTTGTGTGTGAGTGTTCTTAGTAACAGTGCGCTGTTTCAGCAGTTCCTAGTTGTGTGTGTGTTTGTGTGTGTGTTCTCAGTGACAGTGCACTGTTTCAGCAGTTCCGAGTTGTGTGTGAGTGTTCTTAGTAACAGTGTGTTGTTTCAGCAGTTCCTAGTTGTGTGTGTGTGTGTGTGTGTGTGTGTTCTCAGTGATAGTGCACTGTTTCAGTAGTTCCTAGTTGTGTGTGTGTGTGTGTGTGTGTGTGTGTGTTCTCAGTTACAGTGCACTGTTTCAGCAGTTCCGAGTTGTGTGTGAGTGTTCTTAGTAACAGTGCGTTGTTTCAGCAGTTCCTAGTTGTGTGTGTGTGTGTTCTCAGTGACAGTGCACTGTTTCAGCAGTTCCTAGTTGTGTGTGGGTGTTCTCAGTTACAGTGCACTGTTTGAGCAGTTCCTACATGTGTGTGTGTTTTCTCAGTTACAGTGCACTTCTTCAGCAGTTCCGAGTTGTGTGTGTGTGTGTTCTCAGTGAAAGTGCACTGTTTCAGCAGTTCCTAGTTGTGTGTGAGTGTTCTTAGTAACAGTGCACTGTTTCAGTAGTTCTGAGTTGTGTGTGTGTGCTCTCAGTGACAGTGCACTGTTTCAGCTGTTCCTAGTTGTGTGTGAGTGTTCTTAGTAAGAGTGCGCTGTTTCAGCAGTTCCTAGTTGTATGTGTGTGTGTGTGTGTGTGTGTTCTCATTGACAGTGCACTGTTTCAGCAGTTCCTAGTCGCGTGTGTGTGTTCTCAGTGACAGTGCACTGTTTCAGCAGTTGCTAGTTGTGTGTGGGTTTTCTCAGTGACAGTGCACTGTTTCAGCAGTTCCTAGTTGCGTGTGTGTGTTCGCAGTGACAGTGCACTTTTTCAGCAGTTCCTACTTGCATGTGTGTGCGTTCTCAGTGAGAGGGCTCTGTTTCAGCAGTTGCTAGTTATGTGTGTGTGTTCTCAGTGACAGTGCACTGTTTCAGCTGTTCCTAGTTGTGTGTGTGTGTGTGTGTGATCTCAGTGAATGTGCGCTGTTTCAGCTGTTCCTAGTTGTGTGTGTGTTTTCTCAGTGACAGTGCACTGTTTCAGCAATTCCTAGTGGTGTGTGTGTTCTCAGTAACAGTGCGCTGTTTCAGTAGTTCCCAGTTGTGTGTGCGTGTTCTCATTGACAGTGCACTGTTTCAGCAGTTCCCAGTTGCGTGTGTGAGTTATCAGTGACAGTGCACTGTTTCAGCAGTTCCCAGTTGCGTGTGTGTGTTCTCAGTGACAGTGCACTGTTTCAGCAGTTGCACGTTGTGTGCGTGTGTGTTCTCAGTGACAGTGCACTGTTTCTGCTGTTCCTAGTTGTGTGTGTGTGTTCTCAGTGACAGTGCACTGTTTCAGCAGTTGCTCGTTGTGTGTGTGTGTTCTCAGTGACAGTGCACTGTTTCAGCTGTTCCTCATTGTGTCTGTGTGTGTGTGTGTGTGTTCTCAGTGAATGTGCGCTGTTTGAGCAGTTGCTAGTTGAGTGTGTTTTTTCTCAGTGACAGTGCCCTGTTTCAGCAGTTCCGAGTTGCGTGTGTGTGTTCTCAGTGACAGTGCACTGTTTCAGCAGTTGCTCGTTGTGTGTGTGTGTGTTCTTAGTAACAGTGCACTGTTTCAGTAGTTCCGAGTTGTGTGTGTGTGTGTGTGTGTGTGTTCTCAGTGACGATGCACTGTTTCAGCAGTTCCTAGTTGTGTGTGAGTGTTCTTAGTAACAGTGCGCTGTTTCAGCAGTTCCTAGTTGTGTGTGTGTTTGTGTGTGTGTTCTCAGTGACAGTGCACTGTTTCAGCAGTTCCGAGTTGTGTGTGAGTGTTCTTAGTAACAGTGCGTTGTTTCAGCAGTTCCTAGTTGTGTGTGTGTGTGTGTGTGTGTTCTCAGTGACGATGCACTGTTTCAGCAGTTCCTAGTTGTGTGTGAGTGTTCTTAGTAACAGTGCGCTGTTTCAGCAGTTCCTAGTTGTGTGTGTGTTTGTGTGTGTGTTCTCAGTGACAGTGCACTGTTTCAGCAGTTCCGAGTTGTGTGTGAGTGTTCTTAGTAACAGTGCGTTGTTTCAGCAGTTCCTAGTTGTGTGTGTGTGTGTGTGTGTTCTCAGTGACAGCGCACTGTTTCAGCAGTTCCTAGTTGTGTGTGTGTGTGTGTGTGTGTGTGTGTGTGTGTGTTCTCAGTGACAGTGCACTGTTTCAGCAGTTCCGAGTTGTGTGTGAGTGTTCTTAGTAACAGTGCGTTGTTTCAGCAGTTCCTAGTTGTGTGTGTGTGTGTGTGTTTGTTCTCAGTGACAGTGCACTGTTTCAGCAGTTCCTCGTTGTGTGTGGGTGTTCTCAGTGACAGTGCACTGTTTGAGCAGTTCCTACATGTGTGTGTGTTTTCTCAGTTACAGTGCACTTCTTCAGCAGTTCCGAGTTGTGTGTGTGTGTGTTCTCAGTGAAAGTGCACTGTTTCAGCAGTTCCTAGTTGTGTGTGAGTGTTCTTAGTAACAGTGCACTGTTTCAGTAGTTCTGAGTTGTGTGTGTGTGCTCTCAGTGACAGTGCACTGTTTCAGCTGTTCCTAGTTGTGTGTGAGTGTTCTTAGTAAGAGTGCGCTGTTTCAGCAGTTCCTAGTTGTGTGTGTGTGTGTGTGTGTGTGTTCTCAGTGACAGTGCACTGTTTCAGCAGTTCCTAGTTGTGTGTGAGTGTTCTTAGTAACAGTGCGCTGTTTCAGCAGTTCCTAGTTGTGTGTGTGTGTGTGTGTGTTCTCAGTGACAGTGCACTGTTTCAGCAGTTCCAGTCGCGTGTGTGTGTTCTCAGTGACAGTGCACTGTTTCAGCAGTTGCTAGTTGTGTGTGTTTTTTCTCAGTGACAGTGCACTTTTTCAGCAGTTCCGAGTTGCGTGTGTGTGTTCTCAGTGACAGTGCACTGTTTCAGCAGTTGCTAGTTGTGTCTGAGTGTTCTTAGTAACAGTGCGCTGTTTCAGTAGTTCCTAGTTGTGTGTGTGTGTTCTCAGTGACAGTGCACTGTTTCAGCAGTTCCGAGTTGCGTGTGTGTGTTCTCAGTGACAGTGCACTGTTTCAGCAGTTGCTCGTTGTGTGTGTGTGTGTGTGTTCTCAGTGACGGTGCACTGTTTCAGCAGTTCCTAGTTGTGTGTGAGTGTTCTTAGTAACAGTGCACTGTTTCAGCAGTTCCTAGTTGTGTGTGTGTTTGTGTGTGTGTTCTCAGTGACAGTGCACTGTTTCAGCAGTTCCGAGTTGTGTGTGAGTGTTCTTAGTAACAGTGCGTTGTTTCAGCAGTTCCTACTTGTGTGTGTGTGTATGTGTGTTCTCAGTGACAGTGCACTGTTTCAGCAGTTCCTCGTTGTGTGTGTGTGTGTGTGTGTGTGTGTGTGTGTGTGTGTGTGTGTGTTCTCAGTGACAGTGCACTGTTTCAGCAGTTCCGAGTTGTGTGTGAGTGTTCTTAGTAACAGTGCGTTGTTTCAGCAGTTCCTAGTTGTATGTGTGTGTGTGTGTGTTCTCATTGACAGTGCACTGTTTCAGCAGTTCCTAGTCGCGTGTGTGTGTTCTCAGTGACAGTGCACTGTTTCAGCAGTTGCTAGTTGTGTGTGGGTTTTCTCAGTGACAGTGCACTGTTTCAGCAGTTCCTAGTTGCGTGTGTGTGTTCGCAGTGACAGTGCACTTTTTCAGCAGTTCCTACTTGCATGTGTGTGCGTTCTCAGTGAGAGGGCTCTGTTTCAGCAGTTGCTAGTTATGTGTGTGTGTTCTCAGTGACAGTGCACTGTTTCAGCTGTTCCTAGTTGTGTGTGTGTGTGTGTGTGATCTCAGTGAATGTGCGCTGTTTCAGCTGTTCCTAGTTGTGTGTGTGTTTTCTCAGTGACAGTGCACTGTTTCAGCAATTCCTAGTGGTGTGTGTGTTCTCAGTAACAGTGCGCTGTTTCAGTAGTTCCCAGTTGTGTGTGCGTGTTCTCATTGACAGTGCACTGTTTCAGCAGTTCCCAGTTGCGTGTGTGTGTTCTCAGTGACAGTGCACTGTTTCAGCAGTTCCCAGTTGCGTGTGTGTGTGTTCTCAGTGACAGTGCACTGTTTCTGCTGTTCCTAGTTGTGTGTGTGTGTTCTCAGTGACAGTGCACTGTTTCAGCAGTTGCTCGTTGTGTGTGTGTGTTCTCAGTGACAGTGCACTGTTTCAGCAGTTCCTAGTTGTGTGTGTGTGTTCTCAGTGACAGTGCACTGTTTCAGTAGTTCCTAGTTGTGTGTGTGTGTTCTCAGTGACAGTGCACTGTTTTAGCTGTTCCTCGTTGTGTCTGTGTGTGTGTGTGTGTGTTCTCAGTGAATGTGCGCTGTTTGAGCCGTTGCTAGTTGAGTGTGTGTTTTCTCAGTGACAGTGCCCTGTTTCAGCAGTTCCGAGTTGCGTGTGTGTGTTCTCAGTGACAGTGCACTGTTTCAGCAGTTGCTCGTTGTGTGTGTGTGTGTTCTTAGTAACAGTGCACTGTTTCAGTAGTTCCGAGTTGTGTGTGTGTGTGCTCTCAGTGTCAGTGCACTGTTTCAGCAGTTCCTAGTTGTGTGTGTGTGTGTGTGTGTGTTCTCAGTGACGGTGCACTGTTTCAGCAGTTCCTAGTTGTGTGTGAGTGTTCTTAGTAACAGTGCGCTGTTTCAGCAGTTCCTAGTTGTGTGTGTGTTTGTGTGTGTGTTCTCAGTGACAGTGCACTGTTTCAGCAGTTCCGAGTTGTGTGTGAGTGTTCTTAGTAACAGTGTGTTGTTTCAGCAGTTCCTAGTTGTGTGTGTGTGTGTGTTCTCAGTGATAGTGCACTGTTTCAGTAGTTCCTAGTTGTGTGTGTGTGTGTGTGTGTGTGTGTGTGTGTGTTCTCAGTTACAGTGCACTGTTTCAGCAGTTCCGAGTTGTGTGTGAGTGTTCTTAGTAATAGTGCGTTGTTTCAGCAGTTCCTAGTTGTGTGTGTGTGTGTGTGTGTGTGTTCTCAGTGACAGTGCACTGTTTCAGCAGTTCCTCGTTGTGTGTGGGTGTTCTCAGTGACAGTGCACTGTTTGAGCAGTTCCTACATGTGTGTGTGTTTTCTCAGTTACAGTGCACTTCTTCAGCAGTTCCGAGTTGTGTGTGTGTGTGTTCTCAGTGAAAGTGCACTGTTTCAGCAGTTCCTAGTTGTGTGTGAGTGTTCTTAGTAACAGTGCACTGTTTCAGTAGTTCTGAGTTGTGTGTGTGTGCTCTCAGTGACAGTGCACTGTTTCAGCTGTTCCTAGTTGTGTGTGAGTGTTCTTAGTAAGAGTGCGCTGTTTCAGCAGTTCCTAGTTGTGTGTGTGTGTGTGTGTGTGTGTGTTCTCAGTGACAGTGCACTGTTTCAGCAGTTCCTAGTTGTGTGTGAGTGTTCTTAGTAACAGTGCGCTGTTTCAGCAGTTCCTAGTTGTGTGTGTGTGTGTGTGTGTTCTCAGTGACAGTACACTGTTTCAGCAGTTCCAGTCGCGTGTGTGTGTTCTCAGTGACAGTGCACTGTTTCAGCAGTTGCTAGTTGTGTGTGTGTTTTCTCAGTGACAGTGCACTTTTTCAGCAGTTCCGAGTTGCGTGTGTGTGTTCTCAGTGACAGTGCCCTGTTTCAGCAGTTCCTAGTTGTGTGTGTGTGTTCTCAGTGACAGTGCACTGTTTCAGCAGTTCCGAGTTGCTTGTGTGTGTTCTCAGTGACAGTGCACTGTTTCAGCAGTTGCTCGTTGTGTGTGTGTGTGTGTGTGTTCTCAGTGACGGTGCACTGTTTCAGCAGTTCCTAGTTGTGTGTGAGTGTTCTTAGTAACAGTGCACTGTTTCAGCAGTTCCTAGTTGTGTGTGTGTTTGTGTGTGTGTTCTCAGTGACAGTGCACTGTTTCAGCAGTTCCGAGTTGTGTGTGAGTGTTCTTAGTAACAGTGCGTTGTTTCAGCAGTTCCTACTTGTGTGTGTGTGTATGTGTGTTCTCAGTGACAGTGCACTGTTTCAGCAGTTCCTCGTTGTGTGTGTGTGTGTGTGTGTGTGTGTGTGTGTGTGTGTGTGTGTTCTCAGTGACAGTGCACTGTTTCAGCAGTTCCGAGTTGTGTGTGAGTGTTCTTAGTAACAGTGCGTTGTTTCAGCAGTTCCTAGTTGTGTGTGTGTGTGTGTGTGTGTGTTCTCAGTGACAGTGCACTGTTTCAGCAGTTCCTAGTTGTGTGTGGGTGTTCTCAGTTACAGTGCACTGTTTGAGCAGTTCCTACATGTGTGTGTGTTTTCTCAGTTACAGTGCACTTCTTCAGCAGTTCCGAGTTGTGTGTGTGTGTGTTCTCAGTGAAAGTGCACTGTTTCAGCAGTTCCTAGTTGTGTGTGAGTGTTCTTAGTAACAGTGCACTGTTTCAGTAGTTCCGAGTTGTGTGTGTGTGCTCTCAGTGACAGTGCACTGTTTCAGCTGTTCCTAGTTGTGTGTGAGTGTTCTTAGTAAGAGTGCGCTGTTTCAGCTGTTCCTAGTTGTGTGTGTGTGTGTGTTCTCAGTGACAGTGCACTGTTTCAGCAGTTCCTAGTTGTGTGTGTGTGTGTGTGTGTGTGTTCTCAGTGACAGTGCACTGTTTCAGCAGTTCCTAGTTGCGTGTGTGTGTTCGCAGTGACAGTGCACTTTTTCAGCAGTTCCTACTTGCATGTGTGTGCGTTCTCAGTGAGAGGGCTCTGTTTCAGCAGTTGCTAGTTATGTGTGTGTGTTCTCAGTGACAGTGCACTGTTTCAGCTGTTCCTAGTTGTGTGTGTGTGTGTGTGTGATCTCAGTGAATGTGCGCTGTTTCAGCTGTTCCTAGTTGTGTGTGTGTTTTCTCAGTGACAGTGCACTGTTTCAGCAATTCCTAGTGGTGTGTGTGTTCTCAGTAACAGTGCGCTGTTTCAGTAGTTCCCAGTTGTGTGTGCGTGTTATCATTGACAGTGCACTGTTTCAGCAGTTCCCAGTTGCGTGTGTGTGTTCTCAGTGACAGTGCACTGTTTCAGCAGTTCCCAGTTGCGTGTGTGTGTGTTCTCAGTGACAGTGCACTGTTTCAGCAGTTGCACGTTGTGTGCGTGTGTGTTCTCAGTGACAGTGCACTGTTTCTGCTGTTCCTAGTTGTGTGTGTGTGTGTGTGTGTGGGTGTTCTCAGTGACAGTGCACTGTTTCAGCAGTTCCTAGTTGTGTGTGAGTGTTCTTAGTAACAGTGCGCTGTTTCAGCAGTTCCTAGTTGTGTGTGTGTGTGTGTGTGTGTTCTCAGTGACAGTGCACTGTTTCAGCAGTTCCAGTCGCGTGTGTGTGTTCTCAGTGACAGTGCACTGTTTCAGCAGTTGCTAGTTGTGTGTGTGTTTTCTCAGTGACAGTGCACTTTTTCAGCAGTTCCGAGTTGCGTGTGTGTGTTCTCAGTGACAGTGCCCTGTTTCAGCAGTTCCTAGTTGCGTGTGTGTGTTCTCAGTGACAGTGCACTGTTTCAGCAGTTGCTAGTTGTGTCTGAGTGTTCTTAGTAACAGTGCGCTGTTTCAGTAGTTCCTAGTTGTGTGTGTGTGTTCTCAGTGACAGTGCACTGTTTCAGCAGTTCCGAGTTGCGTGTGTGTGTTCTCAGTGACAGTGCACTGTTTCAGCAGTTGCTCGTTGTGTGTGTGTGTGTGTGTTCTCAGTGACGGTGCACTGTTTCAGCAGTTCCTAGTTGTGTGTGAGTGTTCTTAGTAACAGTGCACTGTTTCAGCAGTTCCTAGTTGTGTGTGTGTTTGTGTGTGTGTTCTCAGTGACAGTGCACTGTTTCAGCAGTTCCGAGTTGTGTGTGAGTGTTCTTAGTAACAGTGCGTTGTTTCAGCAGTTCCTACTTGTGTGTGTGTGTATGTGTGTTCTCAGTGACAGTGCACTGTTTCAGCAGTTCCTCGTTGTGTGTGTGTGTGTGTGTGTGTGTGTGTGTGTGTTCTCAGTGACAGTGCACTGTTTCAGCAGTTCCAGTCGCGTGTGTGTGTTCTCAGTGACAGTGCACTGTTTCAGCAGTTGCTAGTTGTGTGTGTGTTTTCTCAGTGACAGTGCACTTTTTCAGCAGTTCCGAGTTGCGTGTGTGTGTTCTCAGTGACAGTGCCCTGTTTCAGCAGTTCCTAGTTGCGTGTGTGTGTTCTCAGTGACAGTGCACTGTTTCAGCAGTTGCTAGTTGTGTCTGAGTGTTCTTAGTAACAGTGCGTTGTTTCAGCAGTTCCTAGTTGTGTGTGTGTGTGTGTGTGTGTTCTCAGTGACAGTGCACTGTTTCAGCAGTTCCTAGTTGTGTGTGGGTGTTCTCAGTTACAGTGCACTGTTTGAGCAGTTCCTACATGTGTGTGTGTTTTCTCAGTTACAGTGCACTTCTTCAGCAGTTCCGAGTTGTGTGTGTGTGTGTTCTCAGTGAAAGTGCACTGTTTCAGCAGTTCCTAGTTGTGTGTGAGTGTTCTTAGTAACAGTGCACTGTTTCAGTAGTTCCGAGTTGTGTGTGTGTGCTCTCAGTGACAGTGCACTGTTTCAGCTGTTCCTAGTTGTGTGTGAGTGTTCTTAGTAAGAGTGCGCTGTTTCAGCTGTTCCTAGTTGTGTGTGTGTGTGTGTGTGTGTGTTCTCAGTGACAGTGCACTGTTTCAGCAGTTCCTAGTTGTGTGTGTGTGTGTGTGTGTGTTCTCAGTGACAGTGCACTGTTTCAGCAGTTCCTAGTTGCGTGTGTGTGTTCGCAGTGACAGTGCACTTTTTCAGCAGTTCCTACTTGCATGTGTGTGCGTTCTCAGTGAGAGGGCTCTGTTTCAGCAGTTGCTAGTTATGTGTGTGTGTTCTCAGTGACAGTGCACTGTTTCAGCTGTTCCTAGTTGTGTGTGTGTGTGTGTTATCTCAGTGAATGTGCGCTGTTTCAGCTGTTCCTAGTTGTGTGTGTGTTTTCTCAGTGACAGTGCACTGTTTCAGCAATTCCTAGTGGTGTGTGTGTTCTCAGTAACAGTGCGCTGTTTCAGTAGTTCCCAGTTGTGTGTGCGTGTTATCATTGACAGTGCACTGTTTCAGCAGTTCCCAGTTGCGTGTGTGTGTTCTCAGTGACAGTGCACTGTTTCAGCAGTTCCCAGTTGCGTGTGTGTGTGTTCTCAGTGACAGTGCACTGTTTCAGCAGTTGCACGTTGTGTGCGTGTGTGTTCTCAGTGACAGTGCACTGTTTCTGCTGTTCCTAGTTGTGTGTGTGTGTTCTCAGTGACAGTGCACTGTTTCAGCAGTTGCTCGTTGTGTGTGTGTGTTCTCAGTGACAGTGCGCTGTTTCAGCAGTTCCTCGTTGTGTCTGTGTGTGTGTGTGTGTGTTCTCAGTGAATGTGCGCTGTTTGAGCAGTTGCTAGTTGAGTGTGTGTTTTCTCAGTGACAGTGCCCTGTTTCAGCAGTTCCGAGTTGCGTGTGTGTGTTCTCAGTGACAGTGCACTGTTTCAGCAGTTGCTCGTTGTGTGTGTGTGTGTTCTTAGTAACAGTGCACTGTTTCAGTAGTTCCGAGTTGTGTGTGTGTGTGCTCTCAGTGTCAGTGCACTGTTTCAGCAGTTCCTAGTTGTGTGTGTGTGTGTGTGTGTGTTCTCAGTGACGGTGCACTGTTTCAGCAGTTCCTAGTTGTGTGTGAGTGTTCTTAGTAACAGTGCGCTGTTTCAGCAGTTCCTAGTTGTGTGTGTGTTTGTGTGTGTGTTCTCAGTGACAGTGCACTGTTTCAGCAGTTCCGAGTTGTGTGTGAGTGTTCTTAGTAACAGTGTGTTGTTTCAGCAGTTCCTAGTTGTGTGTGTGTGTGTGTGTGTTCTCAGTGATAGTGCACTGTTTCAGTAGTTCCTAGTTGTGTGTGTGTGTGTGTGTGTGTGTGTGTGTTCTCAGTGACAGTGCACTGTTTCAGCAGTTCCGAGTTGCGTGTGAGTGTTCTTCGTAACAGTGCGTTGTTTCAGAAGTTCCTAGTTGTGTGTGTGTGTGTGTTCTCATTGACAGTGCACTGTTTCAGCAGTTCCTCGTTGTGTGTGGGTGTTCTCAGTGACAGTGCACTGTTTGAGCAGTTCCTACATGTGTGTGTGTTTTCTCAGTTACAGTGCACTTCTTCAGCAGTTCCGAGTTGTGTGTGTGTGTGTTCTCAGTGAAAGTGCACTGTTTCAGCAGTTCCTAGTTGTGTGTGAGTGTTCTTAGTAACAGTGCACTGTTTCAGCAGTTCCTAGTTGTGTGTGAGTGTTCTTAGTAAGAGTGCGCTGTTTCAGCAGTTCCTAGTTGTGTGTGTGTGTGTGTGTGTGTGGGTGTTCTCAGTGACAGTGCACTGTTTCAGCAGTTCCTAGTTGTGTGTGAGTGTTCTTAGTAACAGTGCGCTGTTTCAGCAGTTCCTAGTTGTGTGTGTGTGTGTGTGTGTTCTCAGTGACAGTGCACTGTTTCAGCAGTTCCAGTCGCGTGTGTGTGTTCTCAGTGACAGTGCACTGTTTCAGCAGTTGCTAGTTGTGTGTGTGTTTTCTCAGTGACAGTGCACTTTTTCAGCAGTTCCGAGTTGCGTGTGTGTGTTCTCAGTGACAGTGCCCTGTTTCAGCAGTTCCTAGTTGCGTGTGTGTGTTCTCAGTGACAGTGCACTGTTTCAGCAGTTGCTAGTTGTGTCTGAGTGTTCTTAGTAACAGTGCGCTGTTTCAGTAGTTCCTAGTTGTGTGTGTTCTCAGTGACAGTGCACTGTTTCAGCAGTTCCGAGTTGCGTGTGTGTGTTCTCAGTGACAGTGCACTGTTTCAGCAGTTGCTCGTTGTGTGTGTGTGTGTGTGTTCTCAGTGACGGTGCACTGTTTCAGCAGTTCCTAGTTGTGTGTGAGTGTTCTTAGTAACAGTGCACTGTTTCAGCAGTTCCTAGTTGTGTGTGTATTTGTGTGTGTGTTCTCAGTGACAGTGCACTGTTTCAGCAGTTCCGAGTTGTGTGTGAGTGTTCTTAGTAACAGTGCGTTGTTTCAGCAGTTCCTACTTGTGTGTGTGTGTATGTGTGTTCTCAGTGACAGTGCACTGTTTCAGCAGTTCCTCGTTGTGTGTGTGTGTGTGTGTGTGTGTGTGTGTGTGTGTGTGTGTGTGTGTGTGTGTTCTCAGTGACAGTGCACTGTTTCAGCAGTTCCAGTCGCGTGTGTGTGTTCTCAGTGACAGTGCACTGTTTCAGCAGTTGCTAGTTGTGTGTGTGTTTTCTCAGTGACAGTGCACTTTTTCAGCAGTTCCGAGTTGCGTGTGTGTGTTCTCAGTGACAGTGCCCTGTTTCAGCAGTTCCTAGTTGCGTGTGTGTGTTCTCAGTGACAGTGCACTGTTTCAGCAGTTGCTAGTTGTGTCTGAGTGTTCTTAGTAACAGTGCGCTGTTTCAGTAGTTCCTAGTTGTGTGTGTGTGTTCTCAGTGACAGTGCACTGTTTCAGCAGTTCCGAGTTGCGTGTGTGTGTTCTCAGTGACAGTGCACTGTTTCAGCAGTTGCTCGTTGTGTGTGTGTGTGTGTGTTCTCAGTGACGGTGCACTGTTTCAGCAGTTCCTAGTTGTGTGTGAGTGTTCTTAGTAAGAGTGCGCTGTTTGAGCAGTTCCTACATGTGTGTGTGTTTTCTCAGTTACAGTGCACTTCTTCAGCAGTTCCGAGTTGTGTGTGTGTGTGTTCTCAGTGAAAGTGCACTGTTTCAGCAGTTCCTAGTTGTGTGTGAGTGTTCTTAGTAACAGTGCACTGTTTCAGTAGTTCCGAGTTGTGTGTGTGTGCTCTCAGTGACAGTGCACTGTTTCAGCTGTTCCTAGTTGTGTGTGAGTGTTCTTAGTAAGAGTGCGCTGTTTCAGCTGTTCCTAGTTGTGTGTGTGTGTGTGTTCTCAGTGACAGTGCACTGTTTCAGCAGTTCCTAGTTGTGTGTGTGTGTGTGTGTGTGTGTTCTCAGTGACAGTGCACTGTTTCAGCAGTTCCTAGTTGCGTGTGTGTGTTCGCAGTGACAGTGCACTTTTTCAGCAGTTCCTACTTGCATGTGTGTGCGTTCTCAGTGAGAGGGCTCTGTTTCAGCAGTTGCTAGTTATGTGTGTGTGTTCTCAGTGACAGTGCACTGTTTCAGCTGTTCCTAGTTGTGTGTGTGTGTGTGTGTGATCTCAGTGAATGTGCGCTGTTTCAGCTGTTCTTAGTTGTGTGTGTGTTTTCTCAGTGACAGTGCACTGTTTCAGCAATTCCTAGTGGTGTGTGTGTTCTCAGTAACAGTGCGCTGTTTCAGTAGTTCCCAGTTGTGTGTGCGTGTTATCATTGACAGTGCACTGTTTCAGCAGTTCCCAGTTGCGTGTGTGTGTTCTCAGTGACAGTGCACTGTTTCAGCAGTTCCCAGTTGCGTGTGTGTGTGTTCTCAGTGACAGTGCACTGTTTCAGCAGTTGCACGTTGTGTGCGTGTGTGTTCTCAGTGACAGTGCACTGTTTCTGCTGTTCCTAGTTGTGTGTGTGTGTGTGTGTGTGGGTGTTCTCAGTGACAGTGCACTGTTTCAGCAGTTCCTAGTTGTGTGTGAGTGTTCTTAGTAACAGTGCGCTGTTTCAGCAGTTCCTAGTTGTGTGTGTGTGTGTGTGTGTGTTCTCAGTGACAGTGCACTGTTTCAGCAGTTCCAGTCGCGTGTGTGTGTTCTCAGTGACAGTGCACTGTTTCAGCAGTTGCTAGTTGTGTGTGTGTTTTCTCAGTGACAGTGCACTTTTTCAGCAGTTCCGAGTTGCGTGTGTGTGTTCTCAGTGACAGTGCCCTGTTTCAGCAGTTCCTAGTTGCGTGTGTGTGTTCTCAGTGACAGTGCACTGTTTCAGCAGTTGCTAGTTGTGTCTGAGTGTTCTTAGTAACAGTGCGCTGTTTCAGTAGTTCCTAGTTGTGTGTGTGTGTTCTCAGTGACAGTGCACTGTTTCAGCAGTTCCGAGTTGCGTGTGTGTGTTCTCAGTGACAGTGCACTGTTTCAGCAGTTGCTCGTTGTGTGTGTGTGTGTGTGTGTTCTCAGTGACGGTGCACTGTTTCAGCAGTTCCTAGTTGTGTGTGAGTGTTCTTAGTAACAGTGCACTGTTTCAGCAGTTCCTAGTTGTGTGTGTGTTTGTGTGTGTGTTCTCAGTGACAGTGCACTGTTTCAGCAGTTCCGAGTTGTGTGTGAGTGTTCTTAGTAACAGTGCGTTGTTTCAGCAGTTCCTACTTGTGTGTGTGTGTATGTGTGTTCTCAGTGACAGTGCACTGTTTCAGCAGTTCCTCGTTGTGTGTGTGTGTGTGTGTGTGTGTGTGTGTGTGTTCTCAGTGACAGTGCACTGTTTCAGCAGTTCCAGTCGCGTGTGTGTGTTCTCAGTGACAGTGCACTGTTTCAGCAGTTGCTAGTTGTGTGTGTGTTTTCTCAGTGACAGTGCACTTTTTCAGCAGTTCCGAGTTGCGTGTGTGTGTTCTCAGTGACAGTGCCCTGTTTCAGCAGTTCCTAGTTGCGTGTGTGTGTTCTCAGTGACAGTGCACTGTTTCAGCAGTTGCTAGTTGTGTCTGAGTGTTCTTAGTAACAGTGCGTTGTTTCAGCAGTTCCTAGTTGTGTGTGTGTGTGTGTGTGTGTTCTCAGTGACAGTGCACTGTTTCAGCAGTTCCTAGTTGTGTGTGGGTGTTCTCAGTTACAGTGCACTGTTTGAGCAGTTCCTACATGTGTGTGTGTTTTCTCAGTTACAGTGCACTTCTTCAGCAGTTCCGAGTTGTGTGTGTGTGTGTTCTCAGTGAAAGTGCACTGTTTCAGCAGTTCCTAGTTGTGTGTGAGTGTTCTTAGTAACAGTGCACTGTTTCAGTAGTTCCGAGTTGTGTGTGTGTGCTCTCAGTGACAGTGCACTGTTTCAGCTGTTCCTAGTTGTGTGTGAGTGTTCTTAGTAAGAGTGCGCTGTTTCAGCTGTTCCTAGTTGTGTGTGTGTGTGTGTGTGTGTGTGTTCTCAGTGACAGTGCACTGTTTCAGCAGTTCCTAGTTGTGTGTGTGTGTGTGTGTGTGTTCTCAGTGACAGTGCACTGTTTCAGCAGTTCCTAGTTGCGTGTGTGTGTTCGCAGTGACAGTGCACTTTTTCAGCAGTTCCTACTTGCATGTGTGTGCGTTCTCAGTGAGAGGGCTCTGTTTCAGCAGTTGCTAGTTATGTGTGTGTGTTCTCAGTGACAGTGCACTGTTTCAGCTGTTCCTAGTTGTGTGTGTGTGTGTGTGTTATCTCAGTGAATGTGCGCTGTTTCAGCTGTTCCTAGTTGTGTGTGTGTTTTCTCAGTGACAGTGCACTGTTTCAGCAATTCCTAGTGGTGTGTGTGTTCTCAGTAACAGTGCGCTGTTTCAGTAGTTCCCAGTTGTGTGTGCGTGTTATCATTGACAGTGCACTGTTTCAGCAGTTCCCAGTTGCGTGTGTGTGTTCTCAGTGACAGTGCACTGTTTCAGCAGTTCCCAGTTGCGTGTGTGTGTGTTCTCAGTGACAGTGCACTGTTTCAGCAGTTGCACGTTGTGTGCGTGTGTGTTCTCAGTGACAGTGCACTGTTTCTGCTGTTCCTAGTTGTGTGTGTGTGTTCTCAGTGACAGTGCACTGTTTCAGCAGTTGCTCGTTGTGTGTGTGTGTTCTCAGTGACAGTGCGCTGTTTCAGCAGTTCCTCGTTGTGTCTGTGTGTGTGTGTGTGTGTTCTCAGTGAATGTGCGCTGTTTGAGCAGTTGCTAGTTGAGTGTGTGTTTTCTCAGTGACAGTGCCCTGTTTCAGCAGTTCCGAGTTGCGTGTGTGTGTTCTCAGTGACAGTGCACTGTTTCAGCAGTTGCTCGTTGTGTGTGTGTGTGTTCTTAGTAACAGTGCACTGTTTCAGTAGTTCCGAGTTGTGTGTGTGTGTGCTCTCAGTGTCAGTGCACTGTTTCAGCAGTTCCTAGTTGTGTGTGTGTGTGTGTGTGTGTTCTCAGTGACGGTGCACTGTTTCAGCAGTTCCTAGTTGTGTGTGAGTGTTCTTAGTAACAGTGCGCTGTTTCAGCAGTTCCTAGTTGTGTGTGTGTTTGTGTGTGTGTTCTCAGTGACAGTGCACTGTTTCAGCAGTTCCGAGTTGTGTGTGAGTGTTCTTAGTAACAGTGTGTTGTTTCAGCAGTTCCTAGTTGTGTGTGTGTGTGTGTGTGTTCTCAGTGATAGTGCACTGTTTCAGTAGTTCCTAGTTGTGTGTGTGTGTGTGTGTGTGTGTGTGTGTGTGTGTGTTCTCAGTGACAGTGCACTGTTTCAGCAGTTCCGAGTTGCGTGTGAGTGTTCTTCGTAACAGTGCGTTGTTTCAGAAGTTCCTAGTTGTGTGTGTGTGTGTGTTCTCAGTGACAGTGCACTGTTTCAGCAGTTCCTCGTTGTGTGTGGGTGTTCTCAGTGACAGTGCACTGTTTGAGCAGTTCCTACATGTGTGTGTGTTTTCTCAGTTACAGTGCACTTCTTCAGCAGTTCCGAGTTGTGTGTGTGTGTGTTCTCAGTGAAAGTGCACTGTTTCAGCAGTTCCTAGTTGTGTGTGAGTGTTCTTAGTAACAGTGCACTGTTTCAGCAGTTCCTAGTTGTGTGTGAGTGTTCTTAGTAAGAGTGCGCTGTTTCAGCAGTTCCTAGTTGTGTGTGTGTGTGTGTGTGTGTGGGTGTTCTCAGTGACAGTGCACTGTTTCAGCAGTTCCTAGTTGTGTGTGAGTGTTCTTAGTAACAGTGCGCTGTTTCAGCAGTTCCTAGTTGTGTGTGTGTGTGTGTGTGTTCTCAGTGACAGTGCACTGTTTCAGCAGTTCCAGTCGCGTGTGTGTGTTCTCAGTGACAGTGCACTGTTTCAGCAGTTGCTAGTTGTGTGTGTGTTTTCTCAGTGACAGTGCACTTTTTCAGCAGTTCCGAGTTGCGTGTGTGTGTTCTCAGTGACAGTGCCCTGTTTCAGCAGTTCCTAGTTGCGTGTGTGTGTTCTCAGTGACAGTGCACTGTTTCAGCAGTTGCTAGTTGTGTCTGAGTGTTCTTAGTAACAGTGCGCTGTTTCAGTAGTTCCTAGTTGTGTGTGTGTGTTCTCAGTGACAGTGCACTGTTTCAGCAGTTCCGAGTTGCGTGTGTGTGTTCTCAGTGACAGTGCACTGTTTCAGCAGTTGCTCGTTGTGTGTGTGTGTGTGTGTTCTCAGTGACGGTGCACTGTTTCAGCAGTTCCTAGTTGTGTGTGAGTGTTCTTAGTAACAGTGCACTGTTTCAGCAGTTCCTAGTTGTGTGTGTATTTGTGTGTGTGTTCTCAGTGACAGTGCACTGTTTCAGCAGTTCCGAGTTGTGTGTGAGTGTTCTTAGTAACAGTGCGTTGTTTCAGCAGTTCCTACTTGTGTGTGTGTGTATGTGTGTTCTCAGTGACAGTGCACTGTTTCAGCAGTTCCTCGTTGTGTGTGTGTGTGTGTGTGTGTGTGTGTGTGTGTGTGTGTGTGTGTGTGTTCTCAGTGACAGTGCACTGTTTCAGCAGTTCCAGTCGCGTGTGTGTGTTCTCAGTGACAGTGCACTGTTTCAGCAGTTGCTAGTTGTGTGTGTGTTTTCTCAGTGACAGTGCACTTTTTCAGCAGTTCCGAGTTGCGTGTGTGTGTTCTCAGTGACAGTGCCCTGTTTCAGCAGTTCCTAGTTGCGTGTGTGTGTTCTCAGTGACAGTGCACTGTTTCAGCAGTTGCTAGTTGTGTCTGAGTGTTCTTAGTAACAGTGCGCTGTTTCAGTAGTTCCTAGTTGTGTGTGTGTGTTCTCAGTGACAGTGCACTGTTTCAGCAGTTCCGAGTTGCGTGTGTGTGTTCTCAGTGACAGTGCACTGTTTCAGCAGTTGCTCGTTGTGTGTGTGTGTGTGTGTTCTCAGTGACGGTGCACTGTTTCAGCAGTTCCTAGTTGTGTGTGAGTGTTCTTAGTAACAGTGCACTGTTTCAGCAGTTCCTAGTTGTGTGTGTGTTTGTGTGTGTGTTCTCAGTGACAGTGCACTGTTTCAGCAGTTCCGAGTTGTGTGTGAGTGTTCTTAGTAACAGTGCGTTGTTTCAGCAGTTCCTACTTGTGTGTGTGTGTATGTGTGTTCTCAGTGACAGTGCACTGTTTCAGCAGTTCCTCGTTGTGTGTGTGTGTGTGTGTGTGTGTGTGTGTGTGTGTGTGTTCTCAGTGACAGTGCACTGTTTCAGCAGTTCCGAGTTGTGTGTGAGTGTTCTTAGTAACAGTGCGTTGTTTCAGCAGTTCCTAGTTGTGTTTGTGTGTGTGTGTGTGTGTTCTCAGTGACAGTGCACTGTTTCAGCAGTTCCTAGTTGTGTGTGGGTGTTCTCAGTTACAGTGCACTGTTTGAGCAGTTCCTACATGTGTGTGTGTTTTCTCAGTTACAGTGCACTTCTTCAGCCGTTCCGAGTTGTGTGTGTGTGTGTTCTCAGTGAAAGTGCACTGTTTCAGCAGTTCCTAGTTGTGTGTGAGTGTTCTTAGTAACAGTGCACTGTTTCAGTAGTTCCGAGTTGTGTGTGTGTGCTCTCAGTGACAGTGCACTGTTTCAGCTGTTCCTAGTTGTGTGTGAGTGTTCTTAGTAAGAGTGCGCTGTTTCAGCTGTTCCTAGTTGTGTGTGTGTGTGTGTGTGTGTTCTCAGTGACAGTGCACTGTTTCAGCAGTTCCTAGTTGTGTGTGTGTGTGTGTGTGTGTGTTCTCTGTGACAGTGCACTGTTTCAGCAGTTCCTAGTTGTGTGTGGGTGTTCTGAGTTACAGTGCACTGTTTGAGCAGTTCCTACATGTGTGTGTGTTTTCTCAGTTACAGTGCACTTCTTCAGCAGTTCCGAGTTGCGTGTGTGTGTGTTCTCAGTGAAAGTGCACTGTTTCAGCAGTTCCTAGTTGTGTGTGAGTGTTCTTAGTAACAGTGCACTGTTTCAGTAGTTCCGAGTTGTGTGTGTGTGCTCTCAGTGACAGTGCACTGTTTCAGCTGTTCCTAGTTGTGTGTGAGTGTTCTTAGTAAGAGTGCGCTGTTTCAGCAGTTCCTAGTTGTGTGTGTGTGTGTGTGTGTGTGTGTGTGTGTTCTCAGTGACAGTGCACTGTTTCAGCAGTTCCTAGTTGTGTGTGAGTGTTCTTAGTAACAGTGCGCTGTTTCAGCAGTTCCTAGTTGTGTGTGTGTGTGTGTGTGTTCTCAGTGACAGTGCACTGTTTCAGCAGTTCCAGTCGCGTGTGTGTGTTCTCAGTGACAGTGCACTGTTTCAGCAGTTGCTAGTTCTGTGTGTGTTTTCTCAGTGACAGTGCACTGTTTCAGCAGTTCCTAGTCGCGTGTGTGTGTACTCAGTGACAGTGCACTGTTTCAGCAGTTGCTAGTTGTGTGTGAGTGTTCTTAGTAACAGTGCGCTGTTTCAGTAGTTCCTAGTTGTGTGTGTGTGTTCTCAGTGACTGTGCACTGTTTCAGCTTTTCCTCGTTGAGTGTGAGTGTTCTTAGGAACAGTGCACTATTTGAGCAGTTCCTACTAGTGTGTGTGTTTTCTCAGTTACAGTGCACTTCTTCAGCAGTTCCCAGTTGTGTGTGCGTGTGTTCTTAGTGACAGTGTACTGTTTGAGCAATTCCTTCTTGTGTGTGTGTTTTCTCAGTTACAGTGTACTTTTTCAGCAGTTGCTAGTTGTGTGTCCGTGTTCTCATTGACAGTGCAATTTTTCAGCAGTTCCTACTTGTCTGTGTGTGCGTTCTCAGTGAGAGGGCGCTGCTTCAGCAGTTGCAAGTTATGTGTGTGTGTTCTCAGTGACAGTGCACTGTTTCAGCAGTTCCCAGTTGCGTGTGTGAGTTCTCAGTGACAGTGCACTGTTTAAGCAGTTGCACGTTGTGTGCGTGTGTGTTCTCAGTGACAGTGCACTGTTTCTGCTGTTCCTAGTTGTGTGTGTGTGTTCTCAGTGACAGTGCACAGTTTCAGCAGTTGCTCGTTGTGTGTGTGTGTTCTCAGTGACAGTGCACTGTTTCAGCTGTTCCTCGTTGTGTCTGTGTGTGTGTGTGTGTGTGTTCTCAGTGAATGTGCGCTGTTTCAGCTTTTACTAGTTGTGTGTGGGTGTTCTCAGTGACAGTGCACTGTTTGAGCAGTTGCTAGTTGTGTGTGTGTTTTCTCAGTGACAGTGCACTGTTTCAGCAGTTCCGAGTTGCGTGTGTGTGTTCTCAGTGACAGTGCACTGTTTCAGCAGTTCCTAGTTGTGTGTGTGTGTGTGTTCTCAGTGACAGTGCACTGTTTCAGCAGTTGCTCGTTGTGTGTGTGTGTTCTCAGTGACAGTGCACTGTTTCAGCTGTTCCTCGTTGTGTGTGTGTGTGTGTGTGTGTTCTCAGTGAATGTGCGCTGTTTCAGATTTTACTAGTTGTGTGTGGGTGTTCTCAGTGACAGTGCACTGTTTGAGCAGTTCCTACTTGTGTGTGTGTTTTCTCAGTTACAGTGCGCTGTTTCAGCAGTTGCTCGTTGTGTGTGTTTTCTTAGTAACAGTGCACTGTTTCTGCAGTTCCTAGTTGTGTGTGTGTGTTTTCAGTGACAGTGCGCTGTTTCAGCAGTTCCGAGTTGTGTGTGAGTATTCTGAGTAACAGTGCACTGTTTCAGTAGTTCCGAGTTGTGGGTGTGTGTGTTCTCAGTGACAGTGCACTGTTTCAGCAGTTCCTAGTTGTGTGTGAGTGTTCTTAGTAACAGTGCGCTGTTTCAGCAGTTCCTAGTTGTGTGTGTGTGTGTGTGTGTGTGTTCTCAGTGACAGTGCACTGTTTCAGCAGTTGCTCGTTGTGTGTGTGCGTTCTCAGTGACAGTGCACTGTTTCAGCTGTTCCTCGTTGTGTGTGTGTGTGTGTGTGTGTGTGTGTGTGTTCTCAGTGAATGTGCGCTGTTTCAGCTTTTACTAGTTGTGTGTGGGTGTTCTCAGTGACAGTGCACTGTTTGAGCAGTTCCTACTTGTGTGTGTGTTTTCTCAGTTACAGTGCGCTGTTTCAGCAGTTGCTCGTTGTGTGTGTTTTCTTAGTAACAGTGCACTGTTTCAGTAGTTCCTAGTTGTGTGTGTGTGTTCTCACTGACAATGCGCTGTTTCTGCAGTTCCTAGTTGTGTGTGTGTGTTTTCAGTGACAGTGCGCTGTTTCAGCAGTTCCGAGTTGTGTGTGAGTGTTCTGAGTAACAGTGCACTGTTTCAGTAGTTCCGAGTTGTGTGTGTGTGCTCTCAGTGACAGTGCACTGTTTCAGCAGTTCCTAGTTGTGGGTGTGTGTGTTCTCAGTGACAGTCCACAGTTTCAGCAGTTCCCAGTTGTGTGTGAGTGTTCTTAGTAACAGTGCACTGTTTCAGCAGTTCCAAGTTGTGTGTGTGTGTGTGTGTGTGTGTGTGTGTGTTCTCAGTGACAGTGCACTGTTTGAGCAGTTCCTAGTTGTTTGTGAGTGTTCTTAGTAAGAGTGCCTTGTTTCAGCAGTTCCTAGTTGTGTGTGTGTGTGTGTTCTCAGTGACAGTGCACTGTTTCAGCAGTTCCTAGTTGCGTGTGTGTGTTCTCACTGACAGTGCACTGTTTCAGCTGTTGCTAGTTGTGTGTGTGTGTTCTCAGTGACAGTGCACTGTTTCAGTAATTCCGAGTTGCGTGTGTGTGTTCTCCGTTACAGTGCACTGTTTCAGCAGTTGCTCGTTGTGTGTGGGTGTTCTCAGTGACAGTGCGCTATTTCAGCAGTTGCTAGTTGTGTGTGTGTGTTCTCAGTGACAGTGCACTGTTTCAGCAGTTGCTAGTTGTGTGTGTGTGTTCTCACTGACAGTGCGCTGTTTCAGCAGTTCCGAGTTGCGTGTGTGTTCTCATTGAAAGCGCACTGTTTCAACATTTCCTAGTTGTGTGTGCGTGTTCTTCGTAAAAGTGTGCTGTTTCAGCAGTTCCTAGTTGTGTGTGAATGTTCTTCGAAACAGTGCACTGTTTCAGTAGTTCCTAGTTGTGTGTGTGTGTTCTCAGTGACTGTGCACTGTTTCAGCAGTTCCTCGTTGTGTGTGTGTGTTCTCAATGACTGTGCACTGTTTCAGCAGTTCCTAGTTGTGTGTGAGTGTTCTTCGTAACAGTGTGCTGTTCCAGTAGTTCCTAGTTGTGTGTGTTCTCAGTGAATGTGCGCTGTTTCAGCAGTTGCTAGTTGTGTGTGTGTGTTCTCAGTGAATGTGCGCTGTTTCAGCAGTTGCTAGTTGTGTGTGTGTGTTCTCACTGAGAGTGCGCTGTTTCAGCAGTTCCTAGTTGTGTGTGTGTGTTCTCAGTGAATGTGCGCTCTTTCAGCAGTTGCTAGTTGTGTGTCTGTTTTCTCAGTGACAGTGCACTGTTTTAGCAGTTCCAAGTTGTGTGTGAGCGTTCTCATTGACAGGGCACTTTTTCAGCACTTCCTACTTGTCTGTGTGTGCGTTCTCAGTGAGAGGGCTCTGTTTCAGCAGTTGCTAGTTATGTGTGTGTGTTCTCAGTGACAGTGCACTGTTTCAGCAGTTCCCAGTTGCGTGTGTGTGTTCTCAGTGACAGTGCACTGTTTCAGCAGTTGCTAGTTGTGTGTGAGTGTTCTCATTGACAGTGCTCTGTTTCAGCTGTTCCTACTTGTGTGTGTGTGTGTGTGTGTTCTCAGTGAATGTGCGCTGTTTCAGCTGTTTCTAGTTGTGTGTGTGTGTTCTCACTGACAGTGCGCTGTTTCAGCAATTCCTAGTTGTGTGTGTGTGTTCTCAGTGACAGTGCGCTGTTTCAGCAGTTCCGAGTTGTGTGTGTGTGTGTTCTCAGTGAAAGTGCACTGTTTCAGCAGTTCCTAATTGTGTGTGAGTGTTCTTAGTAACAGTGTGCTGTTTCAGCAGTTCATAGTTGTGTGTGTGTTCTTAGTAACAGTGCGCTGTTTCAGTAGTTCCTAGTTGTGTGTGTGTGTGTTCTCAGTGACAGTGCACTGTTTGAGCAGTTCCTACGTGTGTGTGTGTTTTCTCAGTTACAGTGCACTTCTTCAGCAGTTGCTCGTTGTGTGTGTTTTCTTAGTAACAGTGCACTGCTTCAGTAGTTCCTAGTTGTGTGTGTGTGTTCTCACTGACAGTGCGCTGTTTCTGCAGTTCCTAGTTGTGTGTGTGTGTTCTCAGTGACAGTGCGCTGTTTCAGCAGTTGCTAGTTGTGTGTGAGTGTTCTGAGTAACAGTGCACTGTGTCAGTGGTTCTGAGTTGTGTGTGTGTGCTCTCAGTGACAGTGCACTGTTTCAGCAGTTCCTACTTGTGGGTGTGTGTGTTCTTAGTTACAGTGCACTGTTTCAGCAGTTCCAAGTTGTGTGTGTGTTCTTAGTAACAGTGTGCTGTTTCAGCAGTTCCTAGTTGTGTGTGAGTGTTCTTAGTAACAGTGCACTGTTTCAGTAGTTCCTAGTTGTGTGTGCTTGTGTTCTCAGTGACAGTGCACTGTTTCAGCAGTTCCTAGTTGTGTGTGTGTGTTCTCAGTGACATTGCACTGTTTCAGCAGTTGCTAGTTGTGTGTGTGTGCTCTCAGTGACAGTGCACTGTTTCAGCAGTTCCGAGTTGCGTGTGTGTGTTCTCAGTGACAGTGCGCTGTTTCAGCAGTTGCTAGTTGTGTGTGTGTGTTCTCAGTGACAGTGCACTGTTTCAGCAGTTCCTAGTTGCGTGTGTGTGTTCTCAGTGACAGTGCACTTTTTCAGCAGTTGCTAGTTGTGTGTGTGTGTTCTCAGTGACAGTGCACTGTTTCAGCAGTTCCTAGTTGTCTGTGTGTTCTCAGTGACAGTGCACTGTTTCAGCAGTTCCTAGTTGTGTGTGTGTGTGTGTGTGTGTTCTCAGTGACAGTGCACTGCTTGAGCAGTTCCTAGTTGTTTGTGAGTGCTCTTAGTAACAGTGCACTGTTTCAGCAGTTCCTAGTTGTGTGTGTGTGTGTGTGTGTGTGTTCTCAGTGACAGTGCACTGTTTCAGCAGTTGCTAGTTGTGTGTGTGTGTTCTCAGTGACAGTGCGCTGTTTCAGCAGTTGCTAGTTGTGTGTGTGTGTTCTCAGTGACAGTGCACTGTTTCAGCAGTTCCTAGTTGCGTGTGTGTGTTCGCAGTGACAGTGCACTTTTTCAGCAGTTGCTAGTTGTGTGTGTGTGTTCTCAGTGACAGTGCACTGTTTCAGCAGTTCCTAGTTGTCTGTGTGTTCTCAGTGACAGTGCACTGTTTCAGCAGTTCCTAGTTGTGTGTGTGTGTGTGTGTGTGTGTGTGTGTTCTCAGTGACAGTGCACTGCTTGAGCAGTTCCTAGTTGTTTGTGAGTGCTCTTAGTAACAGTGCACTGTTTCAGCAGTTCCTAGGTGTGTGTGTGTGTGTGTGTGTGTGTTCTCAGTGACAGTGCACTGTTTCAGCAGTTGCTAGTTGTGTGTGTGTGTTCTCAGTGACAGTACACTCTTTCAGCAATTCCAAGTTGCGTCTGTGTGTTCTCAGTGACAGTGCACTGTTTCAGCAGTTGCTCGTTGTGTGTGGGTGTTCTCAGTGACAGTGCACTGTTTCAGCAGTTCCTACTTGTGGGTGTGTGTGTTCTTAGTTACAGTGCACTGTTTCAGCAGTTCCAAGTTGTGTGTGTGTTCTTAGTAACAGTGTGCTGTTTCAGCAGTTTCTAGTTGTGTGTGAGTGTTCTTAGTAACAGTGCACTGTTTCAGTAGTTCCTAGTTGTGTGTGTGTTCTTAGTAACAGTGCGCTGTTTCAGTAGTTCCTAGTTGTGTGTGTGTGTGTTCTCAGTGACAGTGCACTGTTTCAGCTGTTCCTAGTTGTGTGTGTGTGTGTGTATGTTCTCAGTGAATGTGCGCTGTTTCAACTGTTCCTCGTTGTGTGTGTGTGTGTTCTCAGTGACGGTGCACTGTTTCAGCAGTTCCTAGTTGTGTGTGAGTGTTCTTAGTAACAGTGTGCTGTTTCAGCAGTTCCTAGTTGTGTGTGTGTGTTCTCAGTGACAGTGCACTGTTTCAGCAGTTCCTAGTTGTGTGTGTGTGTTCTCAGTGACAGTGCACTGTTTCAGCAGTTGCTCGTTGTGTGTGTGTGTTCTCAGTGACAGTGCACTGTTTCAGCTGTTCCTCGTTGTGCCTGTGTGTGTGTGTGTGTGTTCTCAGTGAATGTGCGCTGTTTCAGCCTTTACTAGTTGTGTGTGGGTGTTCTCAGTGACAGTGCACTGTTTGAGCAGTTCCTACGTGTGTGTGTGTTTTCTCAGTTACAGTGCACTTCTTCAGCAGTTGCTCGTTGTGTGTGTTTTCTTAGTAACAGTGCACTGCTTCAGTAGTTCCTAGTTGTGTGTGTGTGTTCTCACTGACAGTGCGCTGTTTCTGCAGTTCCTAGTTGTGTGTGTGTGTTCTCAGTGACAGTGCGCTGTTTCAGCAGTTGCTAGTTGTGTGTGAGTGTTCTGAGTAACAGTGCACTGTGTCAGTGGTTCTGAGTTGTGTGTGTGTGCTCTCAGTGACAGTGCACTGTTTCAGCAGTTCCTACTTGTGGGTGTGTGTGTTCTTAGTTACAGTGCACTGTTTCAGCAGTTCCAAGTTGTGTGTGTGTTCTTAGTAACAGTGTGCTGTTTCAGCAGTTCCTAGTTGTGTGTGAGTGTTCTTAGTAACAGTGCACTGTTTCAGTAGTTCCTAGTTGTGTGTGCTTGTGTTCTCAGTGACAGTGCACTGTTTCAGCAGTTCCTAGTTGTGTGTGTGTGTTCTCAGTGACATTGCACTGTTTCAGCAGTTGCTAGTTGTGTGTGTGTGCTCTCAGTGACAGTGCACTGTTTCAGCAGTTCCGAGTTGCGTGTGTGTGTTCTCAGTGACAGTGCGCTGTTTCAGCAGTTGCTAGTTGTGTGTGTGTGTTCTCAGTGACAGTGCACTGTTTCAGCAGTTCCTAGTTGCGTGTGTGTGTTCTCAGTGACAGTGCACTTTTTCAGCAGTTGCTAGTTGTGTGTGTGTGTTCTCAGTGACAGTGCACTGTTTCAGCAGTTCCTAGTTGTCTGTGTGTTCTCAGTGACAGTGCACTGTTTCAGCAGTTCCTAGTTGTGTGTGTGTGTGTGTGTGTGTTCTCAGTGACAGTGCACTGCTTGAGCAGTTCCTAGTTGTTTGTGAGTGCTCTTAGTAACAGTGCACTGTTTCAGCAGTTCCTAGTTGTGTGTGTGTGTGTGTGTGTGTGTTCTCAGTGACAGTGCACTGTTTCAGCAGTTGCTAGTTGTGTGTGTGTGTTCTCAGTGACAGTGCGCTGTTTCAGCAGTTGCTAGTTGTGTGTGTGTGTTCTCAGTGACAGTGCACTGTTTCAGCAGTTCCTAGTTGCGTGTGTGTGTTCGCAGTGACAGTGCACTTTTTCAGCAGTTGCTAGTTGTGTGTGTGTGTTCTCAGTGACAGTGCACTGTTTCAGCAGTTCCTAGTTGTCTGTGTGTTCTCAGTGACAGTGCACTGTTTCAGCAGTTCCTAGTTGTGTGTGTGTGTGTGTGTGTGTGTGTGTGTTCTCAGTGACAGTGCACTGCTTGAGCAGTTCCTAGTTGTTTGTGAGTGCTCTTAGTAACAGTGCACTGTTTCAGCAGTTCCTAGGTGTGTGTGTGTGTGTGTGTGTGTGTTCTCAGTGACAGTGCACTGTTTCAGCAGTTGCTAGTTGTGTGTGTGTGTTCTCAGTGACAGTACACTCTTTCAGCAATTCCAAGTTGCGTCTGTGTGTTCTCAGTGACAGTGCACTGTTTCAGCAGTTGCTCGTTGTGTGTGGGTGTTCTCAGTGACAGTGCACTGTTTCAGCAGTTCCTACTTGTGGGTGTGTGTGTTCTTAGTTACAGTGCACTGTTTCAGCAGTTCCAAGTTGTGTGTGTGTTCTTAGTAACAGTGTGCTGTTTCAGCAGTTTCTAGTTGTGTGTGAGTGTTCTTAGTAACAGTGCACTGTTTCAGTAGTTCCTAGTTGTGTGTGCTTGTGTTCGCAGTGACAGTGCACTGTTTCAGCAGTTCCTAGTTGTGTGTGTGTGTTCTCAGTGACATGCACTGTTTCAGCAGGTGCTAGTTGTGTGTGTGTGCTCTCAGTGACAGTGCACTGTTTCAGCAGTTCCGAGTTGCGTGTGTGTGTTCTCAGTGACAGTGCACTGTTTCAACAGTTGCTCGTTGTGTGTGGGTGTTCTCAGTGACAGTGCACTGTTTCAGCAGTTCCTAGTTGCGTGTGTGTGTTCGCAGTGACAGTGCACTTTTTCAGCAGTTCCGAGTTGTGTGTGAGTGTTCTTAGTAACAGTGCGTTTTTTCAGCAGTTCCTAGTTGTGTGTGTGTGTGTGTGTGTGTTCTCAGTGACAGTGCACTGTTTCAGCAGTTCCTAGTTGTGTGTGAGTGTTCTTAGTAACAGTGCGCTGTTTCAGCAGTTCCTAGTTGTGTGTGTGTGTGTGTGTGTGTGTGTGTTCTCAGTGAATGTGCGCTGTTTCAGCTTTTACTAGTTGTGTGTGGGTGTTCTCAGTGACAGTGCACTGTTTGAGCAGTTCCTACTTGTGTGTGTGTTTTCTCAGTTACAGTGCGCTGTTTCAGCAGTTGCTCGTTGTGTGTGTTTTCTTAGTAACAGTGCACTGTTTCAGTAGTTCCTAGTTGTGTGTGTGTGTTCTCACTGACAATGCGCTGTTTCAGCAGTTCCGAGTTGTGTGTGAGTGTTCTGAGTAACAGTGCACTGTTTCAGTAGTTCCGAGTTGTGGGTGTGTGTGTTCTCAGTGACAGTGCACTGTTTCAGCAGTTCCTAGTTGTGTGTGAGTGTTCTTAGTAACAGTGCGCTGTTTCAGCAGTTCCTAGTTGTGTGTGTGCGTGTGTGTGTGTGTGTTCTCAGTGACAGTGCACTGTTTCAGCAGTTACTCGTTGTGTGTGTGCGTTCTCAGTGACAGTGCACTGTTTCAGCTGTTACTCGTTGTGTGTGTGTGTGTGTGTGTGTGTGTGTTCTCAGTGAATGTGCGCTGTTTCAGCTTTTACTAGTTGTGTGTGGGTGTTCTCAGTGACAGTGCACTGTTTGAGCAGTTCCTACTTGTGTGTGTGTTTTCTCAGTTACAGTGCGCTGTTTCAGCAGTTGCTCGTTGTGTGTGTTTTCTTAGTAACAGTGCACTGTTTCAGTAGTTCCTAGTTGTGTGTGTGTGTTCTCACTGACAATGCGCTGTTTCTGCAGTTCCTAGTTGTGTGTGTGTGTTTTCAGTGACAGTGCGCTGTTTCAGCAGTTCCGAGTTGTGTGTGAGTGTTCTGAGTAACAGTGCACTGTTTCAGTAGTTCCGAGTTGTGTGTGTGTGCTCTCAGTGACAGTGCACTGTTTCAGCAGTTCCTAGTTGTGGGTGTGTGTGTTCTCAGTGACAGTCCACAGTTTCAGCAGTTCCCAGTTGTGTGTGAGTGTTCTTAGTAACAGTGCGCTGTTTCAGCAGTTCCAAGTTGTGTGTGTGTGTTCTCAGTGACAGTGCACTGTTTGAGCAGTTCCTAGTTGTTTGTGAGTGTTCTTAGTAAGAGTGCGTTGTTTCAGCAGTTCCTAGTTGTGTGTGTGTGTGTGTTCTCAGTGACAGTGCACTGTTTCAGCAGTTGCTCGTTGTGTGTGGGTGTTCTCAGTGACAGTGCGCTATTTCAGCAGTTGCTAGTTGTGTGTGTGTGTTCTCAGTGACAGTGCACTGTTTCAGCAGTTGCTAGTTGTGTGTGTGTGTTCTCACTGACAGTGCGCTGTTTCAGCAGTTCCGAGTTGCGTGTGTGTTCTCATTGAAAGCGCACTGTTTCAACAGTTCTTAGTTGTGTGTGCGTGTTCTTCGTAAAAGTGTGCTGTTTCAGCAGTTCCTAGTTGTGTGTGAATGTTCTTCGAAACAGTGCACTGTTTCAGTAGTTCCTAGTTGTGTGTGTGTGTTCTCAGTGACTGTGCACTGTTTCAGCAGTTCCTCGTTGTGTGTGTGTGTTCTCAATGACTGTGCACTGTTTCAGCAGTTCCTAGTTGTGTGTGAGTGTTCTTCGTAACAGTGTGCTGTTCCAGTAGTTCCTAGTTGTGTGTGTGTGTGTTCTCAGTGAATGTGCGCTGTTTCAGCAGTTGCTAGTTGTGTGTGTGTGTTCTCAGTGAATGTGCGCTGTTTCAGCAGTTGCTAGTTGTGTGTGTGTGTTCTCACTGAGAGTGCGCTGTTTCAGCAGTTCCTAGTTGTGTGTGTGTGTTCTCAGTGAATGTGCGCTCTTTCAGCAGTTGCTAGTTGTGTGTCTGTTTTCTCAGTGACAGTGCACTGTTTTAGCAGTTCCAAGTTGTGTGTGAGTGTTCTCATTGACAGGGCACTTTTTCAGCACTTCCTACTTGTCTGTGTGTGCGTTCTCAGTGAGAGGGCTCTGTTTCAGCAGTTGCTAGTTATGTGTGTGTGTTCTCAGTGACAGTGCACTGTTTCAGCAGTTCCCAGTTGCGTGTGTGTGTTCTCAGTGACAGTGCACTGTTTCAGCAGTTGCTAGTTGTGTGTGAGTGTTCTCATTGACAGTGCTCTGTTTCAGCTGTTCCTACTTGTGTGTGTGTGTGTGTGTGTTCTCAGTGAATGTGCGCTGTTTCAGCTGTTTCTAGTTGTGTGTGTGTGTTCTCACTGACAGTGCGCTGTTTCAGCAATTCCTAGTTGTGTGTGTGTGTTCTCAGTGACAGTGCGCTGTTTCAGCAGTTCCGAGTTGTGTGTGTGTGTGTTCTCAGTGAAAGTGCACTGTTTCAGCAGTTCCTAATTGTGTGTGAGTGTTCTTAGTAACAGTGTGCTGTTTCAGCAGTTCATAGTTGTGTGTGTGTTCTTAGTAACAGTGCGCTGTTTCAGTAGTTCCTAGTTGTGTGTGTGTGTGTTCTCAGTGACAGTGCACTGTTTCAGCTGTTCCTAGTTGTGTGTGTGTGTGTGTATGTTCTCAGTGAATGTGCGCTGTTTCAACTGTTCCTCGTTGTGTGTGTGTGTTCTCAGTGACAGTGCACTGTTTCAGCAGTTCCTAGTTGTGTGTGAGTGTTCTTAGTAAAAGTGTGCTGTTTCAGCAGTTCCTAGTTGTGTGTGAGTGTTCTTAGTGACAGTGCACTGTTTCAGCAGTTGCTCGTTGTGTGTGTGTTTTCTCAGTGACAGTGCACTGTTTCAGCAGTTCCTCGTTGTGTCTGTGTGTGTGTGTGTGTTCTCAGTGACAGTGCACTGTTTCAGCAGTTCCTAGTTGTGTGTGTGTGTTCTCAGTGACAGTGCACTGTTTCAGCAGTTGCTCGTTGTGTGTGTGTGTTCTCAGTGACAGTGCACTGTTTCAGCTGTTCCTCATTGTGTCTGTGTGTGTGTGTGTGTTCTCAGTGAATGTGTGCTGTTTCAGCTTTTACTAGTTGTGTGTCGGTGTTCTCAGTGACAGTGCACTGTTTGAGCAGTTCCTACATGTGTGTGTGTTTTCTCAGTTACAGTGCACTTCTTCAGCAGTTGCTCGTTGTGTGTGTTTT
Organism: Chiloscyllium punctatum; assembly: GCF_047496795.1. Taxonomy (NCBI): domain Eukaryota; kingdom Metazoa; phylum Chordata; class Chondrichthyes; order Orectolobiformes; family Hemiscylliidae; genus Chiloscyllium; species Chiloscyllium punctatum. The sequence goes on along the minus strand of NC_092755.1, from coordinate 56,071,407 downwards.
CTTAGTAACAGTGCGCTGTTTCAGTAGTTCCTAGTTGTGTGTGTGTGTTCTCACTGACAGTGCGCTGTTTCTGCAGTTCCTAGTTGTGTGTGTGTGTTCTCAGTGACAGTGCGCTGTTTCAGCAGTTGCTAGTTGTGTGTGAGTGTTCTGAGTAACAGTGCACTGTGTCAGTGGTTCTGAGTTGTGTGTGTGTGCTCTCAGTGACAGTGCACTGTTTCAGCAGTTCCTACTTGTGGGTGTGTGTGTTCTTAGTTACAGTGCACTGTTTCAGCAGTTCCAAGTTGTGTGTGTGTGTTCTCAGTGACATTGCACTGTATCAGCAGTTGCTAGTTGTGTGTGTGTGCTCTCAGTGACAGTGCACTGTTTCAGCAGTTCCGAGTTGCGTGTGTGTGTTCTCAGTGACAGTGCACTGTTTCAACAGTTGCTCGTTGTGTGTGCGTGTTCTCCATGACAGTGCGCTGTTTCAGCAGTTGCTAGTTGTGTGTGTGTGTTCTCAGTGACAGTGCACTGTTTCAGCAGTTCCTAGTTGCGTGTGTGTGTTCGCAGTGACAGTGCACTTTTTCAGCAGTTGCTAGTTATGTGTGTGTGTTCTCAGTGACAGTGCACTGTTTCAGCAGTTCCTAGTTGTCTGTGTGTTCTCAGTGACAGTGCACTGTTTCAGCAGTTGCTAGTTGTGTGTGTGTGTGTGTGTTCTCAGTGACAGTGCACTGCTTGAGCAGTTCCTAGTTGTTTGTGAGTGCTCTTAGTAACAGTGCACTGTTTCAGCAGTTCCTAGTTGTGTGTGTGTGTGTGTTCTCAGTGACAGTGCACTGTTTCAGCAGTTGCTAGTTGTGTGTGTGTGTTTTCAGTGACAGTACACTGTTTCAGCAATTCCAAGTTGCGTCTGTGTGTTCTCAGTGACAGTGCACTGTTTCAGCAGTTGCTCGTTGTGTGTGGGTGTTCTCAGTGACAGTGCGCTGTTTCAGCAGTTGCTAGTTGTGTGTGTGTGTTCGCAGTGACAGTGCACTGTTTCAGCAGTTGCTAGTTGTGTGTGTGTGTTCTCACTGACAGTGCGCTCTTTCAGCAGTTCCGAGTTGTGTGTGTGTGTTCTCAGTGAAAGTGCACTGTTTCAACAGTTCCTAGTTGGGTGTGAGTGTTCTTTGTAAAAGTATGCTGTTTCAGCAGTTCCTAGTTGTGTGTGAGTGTTCTTAGTAACAGTGCGCTGTTTCAGTAGTTCCTAGTTGTGTGTGTGTGTTCTCACTGACAGTGCGCTGTTTCAGCAGTTCCGAGTTGTGTGTGTGTGTTCTCAGTGAAAGTGCAGTGTTTCAACAGTTCCTAGTTGCGTGTGAGTGTTCTGTGTAAAAGTGTGCTGTTTCAGCAGTTCCTAGTTGTGTGTGTGTGTGTGTATGTTCTCAGTGAATGTGCGCTGTTTCAACTGTTCCTCGTTGTGTGTGTGTGTGTTCTCAGTGACGGTGCACTGTTTCAGCAGTTCCTAGTTGTGTGTGAGTGTTCTTAGTAACAGTGTGCTGTTTCAGCAGTTCCTAGTTGTGTGTGTGTGTTCTCAGTGACAGTGCACTGTTTCAGCAGTTCCTAGTTGTGTGTGTGTGTTCTCAGTGACAGTGCACTGTTTCAGCTGTTCCTCGTTGTGTCTGTGTGTGTGTGTGTGTTCTCAGTGAATGTGCGCTGTTTCAGCTTTTACTAGTTGTGTGTGGGTGTTCTCAGTGACAGTGCACTGTTTGAGCAGTTCCTACGTGTGTGTGTGTTTTCTCAGTTACAGTGCACTTCTTCAGCAGTTGCTCGTTGTGTGTGTTTTCTTAGTAACAGTGCACTGTTTCAGTAGTTCCTAGTTGTGTGTGTGTGTTCTCACTGACAGTGCGCTGTTTCTGCAGTTCCTAGTTGTGTGTGTGTGTTCTCAGTGACAGTGCGCTGTTTCAGCAGTTGCTAGTTGTGTGTGAGTGTTCTGAGTAACAGTGCACTGTGTCAGTGGTTCTGAGTTGTGTGTGTGTGCTCTCAGTGACAGTGCACTGTTTCAGCAGTTCCTACTTGTGGGTGTGTGTGTTCTTAGTTACAGTGCACTGTGTCAGTGGTTCTGAGTTGTGTGTGTGTGTTCTCAGTGACAGTGCACTGTTTCAGCAGTTCCTAGTTGTGTGTGTGTGTTCTCAGTGACAGTGCGCTGTTTCAGCAGTTGCTAGTTGTGTGTGTGTGTTCTCAGTGACAGTGCACTGTTTCAGCAGTTCCTAGTTGCGTGTGTGTGTTCGCAGTGACAGTGCACTTTTTCAGCAGTTGCTAGTTGTGTGTGTGTGTTCTCAGTGACAGTGCACTGTTTCAGCAGTTCCTAGTTGTCTGTGTGTTCTCAGTGACAGTGCACTGTTTCAGCAGTTCCTAGTTGTGTGTGTGTGTGTGTGTGTGTGTTCTCAGTGACAGTGCACTGCTTGAGCAGTTCCTAGTTGTTTGTGAGTGCTCTTAGTAACAGTGCACTGTTTCAGCAGTTCCTAGGTGTGTGTGTGTGTTCTCAGTGACAGTGCACTGTTTCAGCAGTTGCTCGTTGTGTGTGGGTGTTCTCAGTGACAGTGCACTGTTTCAGCAGTTCCTACTTGTGGGTGTGTGTGTTCTTAGTTACAGTGCACTGTTTCAGCAGTTCCAAGTTGTGTGTGTGTTCTTAGTAACAGTGTGCTGTTTCAGCAGTTCCTAGTTGTGTGTGAGTGTTCTTAGTAACAGTGCACTGTTTCAGTAGTTCCTAGTTGTGTGTGCTTGTGTTCTCAGTGACAGTGCACTGTTTCAGCAGTTCCTAGTTGTGTGTGTGTGTTCTCAGTGACATTGCACTGTTTCAGCAGGTGCTAGTTGTGTGTGTGTGCTCTCAGTGACAGTGCACTGTTTCAGCAGTTCCGAGTTGCGTGTGTGTGTTCTCAGTGACAGTGCACTGTTTCAACAGTTGCTCGTTGTGTGTGGGTGTTCTCCATGACAGTGCGCTGTTTCAGCAGTTGCTAGTTGTGTGTGTGTGTTCTCAGTGACAGTGCACTGTTTCAGCAGTTCCTAGTTGCGTGTGTGTGTTCGCAGTGACAGTGCACTTTTTCAGCAGTTCCGAGTTGTGTGTGAGTGTTCTTAGTAACAGTGCGTTGTTTCAGCAGTTCCTAGTTGTGTGTGTGTGTGTGTGTGTTCTCAGTGACAGTGCACTGTTTCAGCAGTTCCTAGTTGTGTGTGAGTGTTCTTAGTAACAGTGCGCTGTTTCAGCAGTTCCTAGTTGTGTGTGTGTGTGTGTGTGTGTGTGTGTTCTCAGTGACAGTGCACTGTTTCAGCAGTTGCTAGTTGTGTGTGTGTGTTCTCAGTGACAGTGCACTGTTTCAGCTGTTCCTCGTTGTGTGTGTGTGTTCTCAGTGAATGTGCGCTGTTTCAGCTTTTACTAGTTGTGTGTGGGTGTTCTCAGTGACAGTGCACTGTTTGAGCAGTTCCTACTTGTGTGTGTGTTTTCTCAGTTACAGTGCGCTGTTTCAGCAGTTGCTCGTTGTGTGTGTTTTCTTAGTAACAGTGCACTGTTTCAGTAGTTCCTAGTTGTGTGTGTGTGTTCTCACTGACAATGCGCTGTTTCTGCAGTTCCTAGTTGTGTGTGTGTGTTTTCAGTGACAGTGCGCTGTTTCAGCAGTTCCGAGTTGTGTGTGAGTGTTCTGAGTAACAGTGCACTGTTTCAGTAGTTCCGAGTTGTGGGTGTGTGTGTTCTCAGTGACAGTGCACTGTTTCAGCAGTTCCTAGTTGTGTGTGAGTGTTCTTAATAACAGTGCGCTGTTCAGCAGTTCCTAGTTGTGTGTGTGTGTGTGTGTGTGTGTGTTCTCAGTGACAGTGCACTGTTTCAGCTGTTCCTCGTTGTGTGTGTGTGTGTGTGTGTGTGTTCTCAGTGAATGTGCGCTGTTTCAGCTTTTACTAGTTGTGTGTGGGTGTTCTCAGTGACAGTGCACTGTTTGAGCAGTTCCTACTTGTGTGTGTGTTTTCTCAGTTACAGTGCGCTGTTTCAGCAGTTGCTCGTTGTGTGTGTTTTCTTAGTAACAGTGCACTGTTTCAGTAGTTCCTAGTTGTGTGTGTGTGTTCTCACTGACAATGCGCTGTTTTTGCAGTTCCTAGTTGTGTGTGTGTGTTTTCAGTGACAGTGCGCTGTTTCAGCAGTTCCGAGTTGTGTGTGAGTGTTCTGAGTAACAGTGCACTGTTTCAGTAGTTCCGAGTTGTGTGTGTGTGCTCTCAGTGACAGTGCACTGTTTCAGCAGTTCCTAGTTGTGGGTGTGTGTGTTCTCAGTGACAGTCCACAGTTTCAGCAGTTCCCAGTTGTGTGTGAGTGTTCTTAGTAACAGTGCGCTGTTTCAGCAGTTCCAAGTTGTGTGTGTGTGTTCTCAGTGACAGTGCACTGTTTGAGCAGTTCCTAGTTGTTTGTGAGTGTTCTTAGTAAGAGTGCGTTGTTTCAGCAGTTCCTAGTTGTGTGTGTGTGTGTGTTCTCAGTGACAGTGCACTGTTTCAGCAGTTGCTCGTTGTGTGTGGGTGTTCTCAGTGACAGTGCGCTATTTCAGCAGTTGCTAGTTGTGTGTGTGTGTTCTCAGTGACAGTGCACTGTTTCAGCAGTTGCTAGTTGTGTGTGTGTCTTCTCACTGACAGTGCGCTGTTTCAGCAGTTCCGAGTTGCGTGTGTGTTCTCATTGAAAGCGCACTGTTTCAACAGTTCTTAGTTGTGTGTGCGTGTTCTTCGTAAAAGTGTGCTGTTTCAGCAGTTCCTAGTTGTGTGTGTGTGTTCTCAGTGACTGTGCACTGTTTCAGCAGTTCCTCGTTGTGTGTGTGTGTTCTCAATGACTGTGCACTGTTTCAGCAGTTCCTAGTTGTGTTTGAGTGTTCTTCGTAACAGTGTGCTGTTCCAGTAGTTCCTAGTTGTGTGTGTGTGTGTGTGTTCTCAGTGAATGTGCGCTGTTTCAGCAGTTGCTAGTTGTGTGTGTGTGTTCTCAGTGAATGTGCGCTGTTTCAGCAGTTGCTAGTTGTGTGTGTGTGTTCTCACTGAGAGTGCGCTGTTTCAGCAGTTCCTAGTTGTGTGTGTGTGTTCTCAGTGAATGTGCGCTCTTTCAGCAGTTGCTAGTTGTGTGTCTGTTTTCTCAGTGACAGTGCACTGTTTTAGCAGTTCCAAGTTGTGTGTGAGTGTTCTCATTGACAGGGCACTTTTTCAGCACTTCCTACTTGTCTGTGTGTGCGTTCTCAGTGAGAGGGCTCTGTTTCAGCAGTTGCTAGTTATGTGTGTGTGTTCTCAGTGACAGTGCACTGTTTCAGCAGTTCCCAGTTGCGTGTGTGTGTTCTCAGTGACAGTGCACTGTTTCAGCAGTTGCTAGTTGTGTGTGAGTGTTCTCATTGACAGTGCTCTGTTTCAGCTGTTCCTACTTGTGTGTGAGTGTTCTTAGTAACAGTGTGCTGTTTCAGCAGTTCATAGTTGTGTGTGTGTCCTCAGTAACAGTGCGCTGTTTCAGTAGTTCCTAGTTGTGTGTGTGTGTGTTCTCAGTGACAGTGCACTGTTTCAGCTCTTCCTAGTTGTGTGTGTGTGTGTGTATGTTCTCAGTGAATGTGCGCTGTTTCAACTGTTCCTCGTTGTGTGTGTGTGTTCTCAGTGACAGTGCACTGTTTCAGCAGTTCCTAGTTGTGTGTGAGTGTTCTTAGTAAAAGTGTGCTGTTTCAGCAGTTCCTAGTTGTATGTGAGTGTTCTTAGTGACAGTGCACTGTTTCAGCAGTTGCTCGTTGTGTCTGTGTGTGTGTGTGTGTTCTCAGTGACAGTGCACTGTTTCAGCAGTTCCTAGTTGTGTGTGTGTGTTCTCAGTGACAGTGCACTGTTTCAGCAGTTGCTCGTTGTGTGTGTGTGTTCTCAGTGACAGTGCACTGTTTCAGCTGTTCCTCATTGTGTCTGTGTGTGTGTGTGTGTTCTCAGTGAATGTGCGCTGTTTCAGCTTTTACTAGTTGTGTGTGGGTGTTCTCAGTGACAGTGCACTGTTTGAGCAGTTCCTACATGTGTGTGTGTTTTCTCAGTTACAGTGCACTTCTTCAGCAGTTGCTCGTTGTGTGTGTTTTCTTAGTAACAGTGCGCTGTTTCAGTAGTTCCTAGTTGTGTGTGTGTGTTCTCACTGACAGTGCGCTGTTTCTGCAGTTCCTAGTTGTGTGTGTGTGTTCTCAGTGACAGTGCGCTGTTTCAGCAGTTGCTGGTTGTGTGTGAGTGTTCTGAGTAACAGTGCACTGTGTCAGTGGTTCTGAGTTGTGTGTGTGTGCTCTCAGTGACAGTGCACTGTTTCAGCAGTTCCTACTTGTGGGTGTGTGTGTTCTTAGTTACAGTGCACTGTTTCAGCAGTTCCAAGTTGTGTGTGTGTTCTTAGTAACAGTGTGCTGTTTCAGCAGTTCCTAGTTGTGTGTGAGTGTTCTTAGTAACAGTGCACTGTTTCAGTAGTTCCTAGTTGTGTGTGCTTGTGTTCTCAGTGACAGTGCACTGTTTCAGCAGTTCCTAGTTGTGTGTGTGTGTGTTCTCAGTGACATTGCACTGTTTCAGCAGTTGCTAGTTGTGTGTGTGTGCTCTCAGTGACAGTGCACTGTTTCAGCAGTTCCGAGTTGCGTGTGTGTGTTCTCAGTAACAGTGCACTGTTTCAACAGTTGCTCGTTGTGTGTGGGTGTTCTCCATGACAGTGCACTGTTTCAGCAGTTGCTAGTTGTGTGTGTGTGTTCTCAGTGACAGTGCACTGTTTCAGCAGTTGCTAGTTGTGTGTGTGTGTTCTCAGTGACAGTGCACTGTTTCAGCAGTTCCTAGTTGCGTGTGTGTGTTCGCAGTGACAGTGCACTTTTTCAGCAGTTGCTAGTTATGTGTGTGTGTTCTCAGTGACAGTGCACTGTTTCAGCAGTTCCTAGTTGTCTGTGTGTTCTCAGTGACAGTGCACTGTTTCAGCAGTTCCTAGTTGTGTGTGTGTGTGTGTGTTCTCAGTGACAGTGCACTGCTTGAGCAGTTCCTAGTTGTTTGTGAGTGCTCTTAGTAACAGTGCACTGTTTCAGCAGTTCCTAGTTGTGTGTGTGTGTGTGTGTTCTCAGTGACAGTGCACTGTTTCAGCAGTTGCTAGTTGTGTGTGTGTGTTCTCAGTGACAGTACACTGTTTCAGCAATTCCAAGTTGCGTCTGTGTGTTCTCAGTGACAGTGCACTGTTTCAGCAGTTGCTCGTTGTGTGTGGGTGTTCTCAGTGACAGTGCGCTGTTTCAGCAGTTGCTAGTTGTGTGTGTGTGTTCGCAGTGACAGTGCACTGTTTCAGCAGTTGCTAGTTGTGTGTGTGTGTTCTCACTGACAGTGCGCTCTTTCAGCAGTTCCGAGTTGTGTGTGTGTGTTCTCAGTGAAAGTGCACTGTTTCAACAGTTCCTAGTTGGGTGTGAGTGTTCTTTGTAAAAGTATGCTGTTTCAGCAGTTCCTAGTTGTGTGTGTGTGTTCTCAGTGAATGTGCGCTGTTTCAGCAGTTGCTAGTTGTGTGTGTGTTTTCTCAGTGACAGTGCGCTGTTTCAGCAGTTCCGAGTTGTGTGTGTGTGTTCTCAGTGAAAGTGCAGTGTTTCAACAGTTCCTAGTTGCGTGTGAGTGTTCTGTGTAAAAGTGTGCTGTTTCAGCAGTTCCTAGTTGTGTGTGAATGTTCTTCATAACAGTGCACTGTTTCAGTAGTTCCTAGTTGTGTGTGTGTGTTCTCAGTGACGGTGCACTGTTTCAGCAGTTCCTCGTTGTGTGTGTGTGTTCTCAGTGACTGTGCACTGTTTCAGCAGTTCCTCGTTGTGTGTGAGTGTTCTCAGTGTCAGTGCCCTGTTCAGCAGTTCCTAGTTGTGTGTGAGTGTTCTTAGTAACAGTGCGCTGTTTCAGTAGTTCCTAGTTGTGTGTGTGTGTTCTCACTGACAGTGCGCTGTTTCAGCAGTTCCGAGTTGTGTGTGTGTGTTCTCAGTGAAAGTGCAGTGTTTCAACAATTCCTAGTTGCGTGTGAGTGTTCTTTGTAAAAGTGTGTTGTTTCAGCAGTTCCTAGTTGTGTGTGAATGTTCTTCATAACAGTGCACTGTTTCAGTAGTTCCTAGTTGTGTGTGTGTGTTCTCAGTGACTGTGCACTGTTTCAGCAGTTCCTCGTTGTGTGTGTGTGTTCTCAGTGACTGTGCACTGTTTCAGCAGTTCCTCGTTGTGTGTGAGTGTTCTCAGTGTCAGTGCACTGTTCAGCAGTTCCAAGATGTGTGTGAGTGTTCTTCGTAACAGTGTGCTGTTCCAGTAGTTCCTAGTTGTATGTGTGTGTGTGTGTTCTCAGTGAATGTGCGCTGTTTCAGCAGTTGCTAGTTGTGTGTGTGTGTTCTCAGTGACAGTGCACTGTTTGGGCAGTTCCTAATTGTGTGTGTGTTTTCTCAGTGACAGTGCACTGTTTCAGCAGTTCCAAGTTGTGTGTGAGTGTTCTCATTGACAGGGCACTTTTTCAGCAGTTCCAACTTGTCTGTGTGTGCGTTCTCAGTGAGAGGGCGCTGTTTCAGCAGTTGCAAGTTATGTGTGTGTGTTCTCAGTGACAGTGCACTGTTTCAGCAGTTGCTAGTTGTGTGTGTGTGTTCTCAGTGACAGTGAACTGTTTCAGCAGTGGCACGTTGTGTGTTTGTGTGTTCTTAGTGACAGTGCACTGTTTCAGCAGTTCCCAGTTGCGTGTGTGTGTTCTCAGTGACAGTGCACTGTTTTAGCAGTTCCTAGTTGTGTGTGTGTGTTCTCAGTGACAGTGCGCTGTTTCAGCAGTTGCTAGTTGTGTGTGTGTGTTCTCAGTGACAGTGCACTGTTTCAGCAGTTCCGAGGTGCGTTTGTGTGTTCTCAGTGACAGTGCACTGTTTCAGCAGTTCCTACTTGTATGTGTGTGTGTTCTCAGTGACAGTGCGCTGTTTGAGCAGTTCCTAGTTGTTTGTGAGTGTTCTTAGTAAGAGTGCGTTGTTTCAGCAGTTGCTAGTTGTTTGTGTGTGTGTTCTCAGTGACAGTGCACTGTTTCAGCAGTTGCTAGTTGTTTGTGTGTGTTCTCAGTGACAGTGCAATGTTTCAGCAGTTCCTACTTGTATGTGTGTGTGTTCTCAATGACAGTGCACTGTTTCAGCAGTTCCTAGTTGCGTGTGTGTGTTCTCAGTGACAATGCACTGATACAGCAGTTGCTAGTTGTGTGTGTGTGTTCTCAGTGACAGTGCACTGTTTCAACAGTTGCTCGTTGTGTGTGTGTGTTCTCCATGACAGTGCGCTGTTTCAGCAGTTGCTAGTTGTGTGTGTGTGTTCTCAGTGACAGTGCACTGTTTCAGCAGTTCCTAGTTGCGTGTGTGTGTTCGCAGTGACAGTGCACTTTTTCAGCAGTTGCTAGTTATGTGTGTGTGTTCTCAGTGACAGTGCACTGTTTCAGCAGTTCCGAGTTGCGTATGTGTGTTCTCAGTGACAGTGCACTGTTTCAGCAGTTGCTAGTTGTGTGTGTGTGTTCTCAGTGACAGTGCACTGTTTCAGCAGTTGCTAGTTGTTTGTGTGTGTTCTCAGTGACAGTGCAATGTTTCAGCAGTTCCTACTTGTATGTGTGTGTGTTCTCAATGACAGTGCACTGTTTCAGCAGTTCCTAGTTGCGTGTGTGTGTTCTCAGTGACAATGCACTGATACAGCAGTTGCTAGTTGTGTGTGTGTGTTCTCAGTGACAGTGCACTGTTTCAACAGTTGCTCGTTGTGTGTGTGTGTTCTCCATGACAGTGCGCTGTTTCAGCAGTTGCTAGTTGTGTGTGTGTGTTCTCAGTGACAGTGCACTGTTTCAGCAGTTCCTAGTTGCGTGTGTGTGTTCGCAGTGACAGTGCACTTTTTCAGCAGTTGCTAGTTATGTGTGTGTGTTCTCAGTGACAGTGCACTGTTTCAGCAGTTCCTAGTTGTCTGTGTGTTCTCAGTGACAGTGCACTGTTTCAGCAGTTCCTAGTTGTGTGTGTGTGTGTGTGTTCTCAGTGACAGTGCACTGCTTGAGCAGTTCCTAGTTGTTTGTGAGTGCTCTTAGTAACAGTGCACTGTTTCAGCAGTTCCTAGTTGTGTGTGTGTGTGTGTTCTCAGTGACAGTGCACTGTTTCAGCAGTTGCTAGTTGTGTGTGTGTGTTCTCAGTGACAGTACACTGTTTCAGCAATTCCAAGTTGCGTCTGTGTGTTCTCAGTGACAGTGCACTGTTTCAGCAGTTGCTCGTTGTGTGTGGGTGTTCTCAGTGACAGTGCGCTGTTTCAGCAGTTGCTAGTTGTGTGTGTGTGTGTTCGCAGTGACAGTGCACTGTTTCAGCAGTTGCTAGTTGTGTGTGTGTGTTCTCACTGACAGTGCGCTCTTTCAGCAGTTCCGAGTTGTGTGTGTGTGTTCTCAGTGAAAGTGCACTGTTTCAACAGTTCCTAGTTGGGTGTGAGTGTTCTTTGTAAAAGTATGCTGTTTCAGCAGTTCCTAGTTGTGTGTGAGTGTTCTTAGTAACAGTGCTTTGTTTCAGTAGTTCCTAGTTGTGTGTGTGTGTTCTCACTGACAGTGCGCTGTTTCAGCAGTTCCGAGTTGTGTGTGTGTGTTCTCAGTGAAAGTGCAGTGTTTCAACAGTTCCTAGTTGCGTGTGAGTGTTCTGTGTAAAAGTGTGCTGTTTCAGCAGTTCCTAGTTGTGTGTGAATGTTCTTCATAACAGTGCACTGTTTCAGTAGTTCCTAGTTGTGTGTGTGTGTTCTCAGTGACTGTGCACTGTTTCAGCAGTTCCTCGTTGTGTGTGTGTGTTCTCAGTGACTGTGCACTGTTTCAGCAGTTCCTCGTTGTGTGTGAGTGTTCTCAGTGTCAGTGCCCTGTTCAGCAGTTCCTAGTTGTGTGTGAGTGTTCTTAGTAACAGTGCGCTGTTTCAGTAGTTCCTAGTTGTGTGTGTGTGTTCTCACTGACAGTGCGCTGTTTCAGCAGTTCCGAGTTGTGTGTGTGTGTTCTCAGTGAAAGTGCAGTGTTTCAACAATTCCTAGTTGCGTGTGAGTGTTCTTTGTAAAAGTGTGTTGTTTCAGCAGTTCCTAGTTGTGTGTGAATGTTCTTCATAACAGTGCACTGTTTCAGTAGTTCCTAGTTGTGTGTGTGTGTTCTCAGTGACTGTGCACTGTTTCAGCAGTTCCTCGTTGTGTGTGAGTGTTCTCAGTGTCAGTGCACTGTTCAGCAGTTCCAAGATGTGTGTGAGTGTTCTTCGTAACAGTGTGCTGTTCCAGTAGTTCCTAGTTGTATGTGTGTGTGTGTGTTCTCAGTGAATGTGCGCTGTTTCAGCAGTTGCTAGTTGTGTGTGTGTTTTCTCAGTGACAGTGCACTGTTTCAGCAGTTCCAAGTTGTGTGTGAGTGTTCTCATTGACAGGGCACTTTTTCAGCAGTTCCAACTTGTCTGTGTGTGCGTTCTCAGTGAGAGGGCGCTGTTTCAGCAGTTGCAAGTTATGTGTGTGTGTTCTCAGTGACAGTGCACTGTTTCAGCAGTTCTCAGTTGCGTGTGTGTGTTCTCAGTGACAGTGCACTGTTTCAGCAGTGGCACGTTGTGTGTTTGTGTGTTCTTAGTGACAGTGCACTGTTTCAGCAGTTCCCAGTTGCGTGTGTGTGTTCTCAGTGACAGTGCACTGTTTCAGCTGTTCCTCGTTGTGTGTGTGTGTGTGTGTGTGTGTGTGTGTGTTCTCAGTGAATGTGCGCTGTTTCAGCTTTTCCTAGTTTTGTGTGTGTGTTCTCATTGACAGTGCACTGTTTGAGCAGTTCCTACATGTGTGTGTGTTTTCTCAGTTACAGTGCACTTCTTCAGCAATTCCTAGTTGTGTGTGTGTATGTTCTCAGTGACAGTTCACTGTTTCAGCAGTTCCTACTTGTGTGTGTGTTTTGTCAGTTACAGTGCGCTGTTTCAGCAGTTGCTCGCTGTGTGTGAGTGTTCTTAGTAACAGTGCGCTGTTTCTGCAGTTCCTAGTTGTGTGTGTGTGTTCTCAGTGAAAGTGCACTGTTTCAGCAGTTCCTAGTTGTGTGTGAGTGTTCTTAGTAACAGTGCACTGTTTCAGTAGTTCCGAGTTGTGTGTGTGCTCTCAGTGAAAGTGCATGTTTCAGCAGTTCCGAGTTGTGGGTGTGTGTGTTCTCAGTGACAGTGCACTGTTTCAGCAGTTCCTAGTTGTGTGTGAGTGTTCTTAGTAACAGTGCGCTGTTTCAGCAGTTCCGAGTTGTGTGTGTGTGTGTGTGTGCGTTCTCAGTGACAGTGCACTGTTTCAGCAGTTCCTAGTCGTGTGTGAATATTCTTAGTAACAGTGCACTGATTCAGTAGTTCCGAGTTGTGTGTGTGTGTTCTCAGTGACATTGCACTGTTTCAGCAGTTGCTAGTTGTGTGTGTGTGCTCTCAGTGACAGTGCACTGTTTCAGCAGTTCCTAGTTGTGTGTGTGTGCTCTCAGTGACAATGCACTGTTTCAGCAGTTGCTATTGTGTGTGAGTGTTCTTAGTAACAGTGCATTGTTTCAGCAGTTCCTAGTTGTGTGTGTGTGTGTGTTCTCAGTGAAAGTGCACTGTTTCAGCAGTTTCTAGTTGTGTGTGTGTGTTCTCAGTGACAGTGCCCTGTTTCAGCACTTCCTAGTTGCATGTGTGTGTTCTCAGTGACAGTGCACTGTTTCAGCAGTTGCTAGTTGTGTGTGTGTGTTCTCAGTGACAGTGCACTGTTTCAGCAGTTCCGAGTTGCGTGTGTGTGTTCTCAGTGACAGTGCACTGTTTCAGCAGTTGCTAGTTGTGTGTGTGTGTTCTCAGTGACAGTGAACTGTTTCAGCAGTTGCTAGTTGTGTGTGTGTGTGTTCTCAGTGACAGTGCACTGTTTCAGCAGTTCCCCGTTGCGTGTGTGTGTCTTCAGTGACAGTGCACTGTTTCAGCAGTGCCGAGTTGCGTGTGTGTGTTCTCAGTGACAGTGCATTGTTTAAGCAGTTGCTAGTTGTGTGTGTGTGTTCTCAGTGACATTGCACTGTTTCAGCAGTTGCTAGTTGTGTGTGTGTGTTCTCAGTGACAGTGCACTGTTTTAGCAGTTCCGAGTTGCGAGTGTGTGTTCTCAGTGACAGTGCACTGTTTCAGCAGTTGCTAGTTGTGTGTGGGTGTTTTCAGTGACAGTGCGCTGTTTCAGCAGTTGCTAGTTGTAGGTGTGTGTGTTCTCAGTGACAGTGCACTGTTTTAGCAGTTCCTAGTTGTGTGTGTGTGTTCTCATTCACAGTGCGCTGTTTCAGCAGTTGCTAGTTGTGTGTGTGTGTTCTCAGTGACAGTGCACTGTTTCAGCAGTTCCGAGGTGCGTTTGTGTGTTCTCAGTGACAGTGCACTGTTTCAGTAGTTCCTACTTGTATGTGTGTGTGTTCTCAGTGACAGTGCGCTGTTTGAGCAGTTCCTAGTTGTTTGTGAGTGTTCTTAGTAAGAGTGCGTTGTTTCAGCAGTTGCTAGTTGTTTGTGTGT